>NC_090329.1:32595326-32904327 GCF_035084215.1 Heptranchias perlo | reverse complement strand
CGAAACGTCATCTGGCGCTGGACTGGAAGATCGGGGTGGAGGGGGGGGGGGGGGGGAGAGGGGAAGATCCGGGGGGAGAATGGAAGATCGGGGTGAAGAGGGGGAGATTGGGTGGGGGGGAGAGGGGAAGATCCGGGGGGAGAATGGAAGATCGGGGTGAAGAAGGGGAGATCGGGGGGGGGGGGGGGGGAGAGGGGAAGATCGGTGGTGGGGGGGGGGGAGAGTGGAAGATCTGGGGGGAGAATGGAAAATTGGGATGAAGAGGAGGAGATCGGGGGGGACATCGGAGTGGGTGAAGAGGGGGAAATCGAGGGGGGACATCAGGGGGTGAAGAGGGGGAGATCAGAGAGGGAGATATCAGACATCAGAGCAGGGTGGAAAGGTAGGTTGATTTTGTGTTTTAACTTCATGCAATGGTTTTTTATTTAATTCATTTTGTTTCTTTTTCCCTGATCCGACCCTCATGCTTGGTTTCACCAGGCGTGAATCAGAAGCAGTGGGCGAGCTGCCCAGGTAAGTTAAAAATCGTTCTAAGTGCATAATCTGTCACAAGTAAAGTGCCTTAAGTACCTCAATGAGGTACATTTGGCTCTTTAATTGTCATCCCGCCGGCTTCCGAGTTCCCCACGTACGCACCTGTGTGCGCCCGCGCGCACACAGGTGCGTACGTGGGGAACTCGGAAGTTGGCGGGTTGGAACCACCTTCCGAAACCGAATGGGATTTCCCCGATTTTCAGAGCCCCCTGCCCCCAAAGCACCCTCAATTTCCCGGGAAAATCGAGCCCTTTATCCCAGCAGCTACAATGCAGATATGCTTCAATGACATAGGGCACAGCGACTGCCCACAGCAGAGGACTGGGTTTTGAAGTGGGTAGGATCTATTATTTTATTTTTATGTTATTATTTTACTTGACCACGCAACAAAAAAAAAATGGATTCAAAAATAAAATGATATCCTGTCTGCTTTACAGGATTGAACGCTATATTTCTCAGTTTTGGCTGGCATTCATGCTCTATGAGTCTGTCAGTTCTATTGATGACTCGAATTGAAGGGTACGCTTATCCATGCTGGTTTTATGGAGCCACTTACTGATGGAGCCTGCTGAGGTGTGCTGAGCAGCATGTCAGAGCTGAAATGTTGGGCTGAGGCATTTAGAAAACAGAGTTATCCACCATAGCAGCAGAGATGATGGGCATGATTTTATCAAGGAGCCGGAAATTGAGCGGGTGGGCAGATGTTAGTGTGGGAAACTTGGAAGCAAATTGAGTGCATCCCAATCTGTGATCGCAACTCAATTGAAGGTATTTGTGCTTCCAGTTTCTCACGCGTCAGGCAGTCAGATTGACAGGCTGGCTGTCTTTCAGGAGGGAAAGGAGCCATGAATTGGAGAGGGGGGAAAGTGGGAGAGAGATCGTGGGCCATAAATCATTTTTAAATGATTCCAAAAAAACCCCAGAAAAGTTAAAATAGACCGTATCATTTAGAAATAACAAGACTAAGGTTTAAACAGCAAAATTAAAGAAAAAACATGAGAAAAAAAACTGGGCAGGTCAAGGTGTAATTTTTTTAAAAACTAAGTATTTTAGTAGCTTATAGTTATATTACAGTGATAAAATTATTGCTAATACCTGAGCAGCATTAACACTAATATTAAAGCTTGTTTCACTGTCGCTATAGGTGAGCTGAAATCTGGAAAAAAATGGTTAGCTCAGGAGTCTGAAGTTCCAGGGCTTTTGGCAGTCAAACAGTCCAATAGCTGTTGGGGCTATCCCATTGAATCGATCTTTATTGGAAATACTACAAATGTTAAAAAAGGGTGGCTGGCATTAAAGGTAATTCAGGGATAAATTATAAATTGTGGAATCATTTTCGAGAAGGAAAGGAGAAAGTATAGGTAATGAAAGGATGCTGGGATTGGAGGAATGATTTACGATAAGAGAGACATAATGGGAGAGACAAGCAAAAATAAGTAAAGGGAGACTCAGACAAAAAGTGTGAGGCAGGTTATTGCATGAAATCAAAGAAAGTAGCAGTAAGGAGAAGCAGCAGAGGAGCAAAGAGAAGAGGGGCAAAGGATAAGACACTGGAAGAAATCGGAGGGGTGGGGAGACGTGGGGGGACGTAGACGAGATCAGGTGGGCCTTGGAGAAGATCGGGGGGTGGGGTTCCAGCATTGGGGGGGTCCAGCATCGCAGGGAGGGGGGGGTCCAGCATCGGAGGGGGGATTGTCCACCATCGGGGGGAGAATCCAGCATCAGAGGGAAGGTCCAGATGGTGGGGGCCAACTGATCGCAGGGGTCCTGTGGGCTAGATGAGCTTCTTGGGCCTGGATGAAGCACTCCTGCTCCTCCTGGTCCACAAGCAATGCAAAAAAGGCTCTCACTTCATGGATCTGTCCCTTCCCACCTGCTTTCACCTGATATGAATCAGAAACGATGGGAAACCCGAATAGGTAAGGTAAAACACAAAAAATTAAGCACCTCAACTATCGCTTTTAAGTATCGGCCTGCCGGCTTCAAATGGGGGCGGGACTTCTGGGTTTCAGTTGCGTGCGCGCATCCTGGAGTGCCTGGGTTAGGATGCGCGCACCGGAAGTGGGCGCATTAGAGCTGGGATGTGATCTCGCTCCAAAAACTAACTATTTTTACTCCCCACCCGCCCCCAACCCACCCGTTCTTGGGGGTTAAAATTACCCCCACTTTATAAAGTTGGGAAGTACTTTACATTTGAAAGTACTTTCCCAATAATAAGGTTCCCCTTTAATTTTACAACATCTTTACTTTATCATTTATATTTTGTTTAATTTAACTACAGTACTTAAATTGTGAGTGCTGATGACATAATTGGATAGAATTTACCTGGCGGAGTTACTAAGCCTGATAAGTATGAGGGAACTGTATTTACATATACAACTGTAATGAGATCTCTAAAATACCTTGGGGTTAATACCTATATCAATTTATATACTGAAACTCAGGGTGCCAGATGGCATTTTATAGTATTTTGCATCAGTGCTAACCTGTTGCTCGTTTGTGAGTAGAGGTTCTGAAGGTTTTAACCGCTTTCTCAACCTGCCCTGCCACCTTCAATGTTTTATGCACATATACCCCCAGATCCCTCTGTTCCTCCACCTCTTTTAGAATTGTGCCCTCTAGTTTATATTGCCTCTCCTAATTTTTCCTACCAAAATGCATCACCTCGCATTTTTCTGCGTTAAACTTCATCTGCCACGTGTCCGACCATGCCATTAGCGTGTCTACATCTTCTTGAAGTCTATCGCTATCCTCCTCACTGTTCACTACCCTTCCAAGTTTTGTGTCATCTGCAAATTTTGAAATTGTGCCCTGTACACCCAAGTCCAAGTCATTATTACATATCAAGAAAAGCAGTGGTCCCAGCGCCGACTCCTGGGGAACACCACTGTACACCTCCCTCCAGTCCAAAAAACAACCATTCACCACTAGTCTCTGTTTCCTATCATTTAGCCAATTCTGTATCCATGTGGCTATTGCCCCCTCTATTCCATGGGCCACAATCTTAATAGCAAGCCTACCATGTGGCACTTTATCAAACGCTTTTTGAAAATCCATATACACCACATCAACCGCATTGGCCTCGTCTACCCTCTCTGTTACCTCATCAAAAAAGTCTATCAAATTGGTTAAACACAATTTGCCTTTAACAAATCTGTGCTGGCTTTCCCTAATCAATCCACACTCGTCCAAGTGACTGTTAATTGTTGTGTTAATTAGCGTGTTAGCATCCCCAGCCAAAGTCCAATTCTTTATTTAGACTAATAAGATCTGGGTAATTTTTACAAAATGTTAACTGTCTTCCACAGGGGAGCCAGGCAGAAAGCTTACAAATGCTGATGGTTGTCACGCTATTTATTCACTGGATGCTTACTTGATTCGTGGTTTGATAATTGTACTTTCTCAAGTTAAAAAGAAGCAAAACACACTCTGAACTTGCTGTCAATATTGGCAAAAAACATAAATACTTCCTGTATAATCTTTACAAGTGAAAAGGCGCACACAATATCTGGGGCAGTGATTTTCTCATGACAATAATAATAGAGTACGAAGTCAACCATTTCACTTAGCTTCCTTTAATGTATTTTTCCTTTCTTAATTTTTCTCTGCTGACAAGAGTAATAAGTAATTATCCCTGTGCGCTGTTAGAGCAGTTGAAGAAATTAGCCATGGCAACTGCTGATAACGACAATGGCCTTCTCCAGGAGCTGTACATTAGAGAAGATGAGTTGTAGATGTCAATTCAACTTTGTTTTATGACTAAAAGCCATTAAATCTTAGGTTTCTGCCCTCTTAATGCTAAAAGTTTTGTTAATTAAGCTGGCTTAATAATTCTCAGTCATTTGAACAAATTTCAAATATGAGAAATAGAAATCTGTTGTTCTATTGGTATAAATGAAGTGAAATGCCTGGCATATAGTATGTTCAGAAGTAAAGATCAGTCGAGAAACTAATAAAGCAGAACAATTGGCTACATCAAATTTTCATTTCACTCAAGAAAGGTTCTTTTCTTTCAGTTGTTGAATTATTTCAGATATGACCGACAGAGCTTGTCCCTCTATATCTTGCGTAGTACCCTGGGTTACCATGGTCACTAAGAATAAAAGGTCGTACGTGTCAACATTTTTCAAAGGCTGTCTTTGCTCATTCTCTCAAATGTAACCTTGGCTAAAAGCTTTTTAACTGTTTAACTACTGAATCTTGGATTATCGTTTGCATTGATTATAGTGTTCTGAATTGAATTCTTTTATATCCTTTGAATCTCAATTTTAAAAAACAGCATCAAAGTTCAAATGGCACAGTTTCCCATTAATTTCAAAAGCCTTTCTCTGAAGGTTATACTCCTTGCACTTGCCATCACTTTCAAATGTAGCAGATAACAAGACCTCAGTGCTCACAACTTCCACTCCAAAGTTTGAATTACTTACTTCATCTTTCCACCACTGTTCAATCTTCAGGCCTTTAAAAAACAACCTTGGCATCACCTAATCATTACTTCCTGATTTCTCTTCTAATCTTTTCAACCTTGATATTGTCCTGTGCTACTGAGCTTGGCCCTTCACCTTCGTTTTACAATCAAAAGTAAAATTTTATTCTGTATCCATTTGAAATCAAACAAAAGGTCACAACACTGGATTCTAAGGTCATTGTTATACCAATGGTACTGGTTGATATTGGTACCCAATTAGAGCAATGCAGAGCCAGCAAACCTGAGTTATACTGTTTTTCCATGCTACTCTAACTATGACAAACAGAGCTGTGCATAGTTTGCATTAATGTGAAGCTTTGACCACTTTGTATAATGTAACCAACCTGCACTCTGACCATTACTGACAGAAGTGGATTGGAGGGATAGAAATCACAAGAATAACTATCTTTTAATGAGGGGACTAACATTACATGCTTCTGGTTTGGAAATCAAAATTTCATTGTGCAAATGAACAGTCCAACAGCAATACCCAAGATAGCCTGCCATTAATTTTTCATTAACACTATTTTAAGTGTTCACTATTTAGAAGCCTCTATACAAAAATGACATTATTGAAACACTTCAAATTATTACTAATGAAAATATTACAACATATGTAGAGGCGATCTCCATTTTAGATAATGTTGGGTATGTGCATACTTTGTGCGTTAAGGTGTTACTTTACAATTTTGGCATCATGCCAAGAAATAGGACACTGCTCCTTTAAAAGGAACAAACTTTTATTCCTGTACACTGAGCCAAGTGAACAGCTTGTTGAAAAGTAAAATACTCACAAGGGGTAACTTAAAGCCTCTGTACGAGCGTTCAGGATTCCATCCTTTAGGTTGGCTGAATCCATCCTCATAATCTGGAGGAAGCCATCGTGCGAGAGCAGTGTTTGAGGCCCCCCACCTGGGATTATTTCTAAAAGAGAATGCAGAAAAAAACGGACTAAATCCTGAGAATACTGGTCCTTTTCATTATAATCGAATGAATGCCGGTCCTTTTTATTTTTTAAGAATTCCTAGTTATTCATGAAGGTAGCATTGTTGTTCTCACACCATGCTTCCAGCCACTAAGCTATATTTAAAATGTTTTCACTTAGAATGGAAATACTGCAAAGGGTAGGAGGAAGAAATGGCACTGTGTTCTTAGCCAGTACTAAATTTCCTGGCTCAGACACTTCAGGCAAGTTTAAAGTGTCAGCTCCCCTGTTAATGACTGGAGCTGTTCTGGGCTACAAGTGGTGGGAGAACTTGCCCAATTTTTAAAATAATTATTATACATCTGGCGAGTAATTTGTGCTGTTCCTTTTGCTCTTTTAAACAAAATATGTGACTCCTGATTCATGCCTGCAATATTACAAGTTTGATTGACAGGGTGTATACTGTGATAACAAGCATTCTGACTTAATGGCAAAATTGCCAGATCTAATCCACAATAATTCTTCCCGAACCCCCACCCCTCCCAAAAACATCCCAGCCATTCTCTCTGTTAGTCATCCCCTTTGCTAATAACATTAGGTTTTATATAATCTTAGGAAGGGATTTTCCAGTGTTAATTTACAATTACAATCACATGGTAATTTCCTAGTTATACTCAGGGAGCCCTTACTTCGTCATTCTGTATTGAAAACAGCTGCAATGATTAAAAAAATTGAAGGAAATAAATTACCATTTCGAAAAAAATCAAAACACTTCTTAACTGTTCCACTGACTGAGTACATAACTTGCTATTAGAAAGTTTGCTATATCTCAACCTCTACATTTAGCTCATTGCTTCAAGACTCACTAATCAAGTTGTTGGAGTCACTTGTGGTTCAAATACTGTAAACTGTGAACATACATTCCCTATACTGAACATGCAAGAACCTACTTATGGTCTCCTGTTAACGTGACACTGTCTTTAGTTTGTCACTACCTGTTTTATTTACAAACACATACTATGACATGTCAAAATGCATCATTGTGTTATTTAAGCATGATATCATTTTGATGAAAAAGTTGAATGGAAAAGGTTCATAGTGAAGCTTTGGTCATCCCCAAAGTTAAAAAGAGTTAGATAAAAGACAAGCTAATAATTAGTAGTTAACTAGTTGATTGCAGGGAAACGGATGTACATCATAACTGGATATATTAATGTACTAGTTATGTTACTGGACTAGTAATCCAGAGGCCTGGACCTCACTATGGCAGTTTGAGAGTTTGCATTCAGTTTTAAAAAATCTGGAAATAAAAAACTAGCATCAGTAAAAGTGACCATGAAGCTGTTGGGTTGTTGTAAAAAAACAACTGATTCACAAATGCCCTTCAGCGAAGGAAACCTGCTGTTCTTACCCATTCTGGCCAATGTATGACTCAAGTCCCACATCAATGTGGTTAACTCTTAACTGCCCTTGACTCCTCTGTCATTGCAAACTACCACCCCATCTCCCAGCTCCCTTTCCTCTCCAAAGTCTTTGAACATGTTGTCACCTCTCAAATCTGTGCCCATCTTTCCCACAACTCCATGTTTGAGCCCCTCCAATTAGGTTTCTGTCCCCGCTCCAGCACTGAAACGGCCCTTTTCAAAGTCACAAATGACATCCTATGTGACTGTGACCATGGTAAACTATCCCTCCTCATCCTTCTCAACCTGTCTGCAGCCTTTGACAGGGTTGACCACACCATCCTCCTCCAATGCCTCTCTTCTGTCGTCCAGCTGGGTGGGACTGCCCTCGTCGGGTTCCATTCTTATCTATCCATTCATAGCCAGAGAATTATCTGCAATGGCTTCTCTTTCCATACCCACACCATTAGCTCTGGAGTACTCCAAGGATCTACCCTTGGACCCCTCCTAGTTCTCATCCATTATTGTCCCTCGGCGACATCATGCGAAAACACAATGTCAGGTTCCACACGTATGCTGACAACACCCAGCTCTACCTCACCACCACCTCCCTCGACTCCTCCACTGTCTCTGGTTTGTCACGTTGCTTGTTCGACATCCAATACTGGATGAGCAGAAATTTACTCCAACTAAATATTGGGAAGACTGAAGCCATTATCTTTGGTCACCACTAAAACTCTATTCCCTAGCAACCAACTCCATCCCTTTCCCTGGCCACTGTCTGAGGTTGAACCAGACCGTTCGCAACCTTGGCGTCCTATTTGACCTGAGATGAGCTTCTGACCACATATCTGCTCCATCACCAAGACCGCCAACTTCCACCTCCGCAACATCACCCATCTGCGCCCCTTCCTCAGCTCATCAGCTGCTGAAATCCTCATTCATGCCTTTATTACCTCCATACTTGACTATTCCAATGCTCTCCTGGCTGGCCTTCCATCTTCCACCCACCATAAACTCGTTCCACCAAGTCTCGTTCCACCAAGTCTCGTTCACCCATCACCCCTGCGCTCGCTGACCTACATTGGCTCCCAGTCTGGTAATGCCTCGATTTTAAAATTCTCATCCTTGTTTTCAAATCCCTCCATGGCCTCGCCCCTTCCTATCTCTGTAACCTGCTCCAGCTCTACAACCCTCCGAGATCTCTGCACTCCTCCAACCCTGGCCTCTTGTGCATCCCTGATAGTAATTGCTCCACCACTGGCGGCCTTGCCTTCAGCTGCCTAGGTTCTAAGCTCTGGATTTCCCTCCCTAAACCTTTCTACCTCACTGCCTCTCTCTCCACCTTTGAGACACTCCTTAAAATCTACCTCTTTGACAAAGCTTTTGGTCACCTGTGCTAATATCTTCTTATGTGGCTCAGTGTCAAATTTTGTTCGATAACGTTCCTGTGAAGTGCCTTGGGACATTTTACTATGTTTAGGGTGCTATATAAATGCAAGTTGTTGTTGTTGTTGAAGTGACCTAGCAAGGTACTCATTTGTAGCTACGGATGGGCAATAAATGCCAGCCTTGCCAGTGACTCCCACATCCTGAGAATGCTTAAAAAACATGAAGAGTACCAGTACTGCACTAGGTCTGGACTTTCCAAGAAATACTTGAATTTATATAGCTCAATTCACATTGAAATTTTGAAAGCATTCCATGCAATGATTTACTTACTGGAATGCAGTCATTACTCTCATATTGGCAAATGCTGCAGCAAATCTGCACCACCCGCAAAAAAACCATGAGATAAATGACCAGTCAATTCGGATGATATTGATTGAGTAAAGAATGTTGACCAGGACATTAGGAAAACTTGCTGTCCTTTTTTGAATAATACCATGTCACCTTTAACGTCCCCCAAAACAGGCTGGCAAGATTTTAGTTTAGAACTTCATTCAAAGGATTCAATGGAACCTTCGTTGAGAATGGGCTTAGCAATGCTGCAGTTCTAGAGCAATTTCTGCAGCAATTTCTCCCTATTGTACTGGTGAGAAGGACGTCAGCATCAAAGACTGTCCAGCTGTGTCTAGCCCTTCCCTTCCCCCTTTTATTGCCATCCCATTTGACCATTATCATCCTATAGATATGGGCCCAGAAAATCCACAGCTGTTCCAGTAAACTCTCACCGTAACTTTGGTGGGAGTCAGCTGTAACAGTCGGAAAACTAGGCTGATGTTTTCAGAATGGCTTTGTGAGAGCGAAGCCTCCGCCCACGACTTACAAGACCACAGGTGTGAGGGGTGTGCAACTGGGAGGAGGGACCCTGAACATTGGAGTTCCTATGCCCTTGGCCTTCTTTGGGAACCAGTGTATGGTCAGTGCAGGTATACCTGGTGAGACCAGGTATGCCAGCTGACCAAGGGGCAGAAGTGGGGCTCTCCTGGGGGTCTGGGTCAATATTGCAGCCTGTATACCTGAAGATCTTTGCAAGGGAACCACGCAGACAACTAAAAGTTACTTTGGTGGGGGTGGGGGTATTTATGCTGCACTTTCCTGCAACTTTGATGAGGGGAGGACACCCCAGATGTGCTGCCAGCCCTCTGTGGCCACACAAACTGTGGAAATTCCCACAGTCCCCGAAAGCTTTGGGGACTTCAGCAGCAGATGTACGGGGGAGGAGGGGGGGCTCATCTCAGCAGCAGATGTATGGGGGAGGAGGGGGGGCTCATCTCAGCAGCAGATGTATGGGGGAGGAGGGGGGGCTCATCTCAGCAGCAGATGTATGGGGGAGGAGGGGGGCTCATCTCAGCAGCAGATGTATGGGGGAGGAGGGGGGGCTCATCTCAGCAGCAGATGTATGGGGGAGGAGGGGGGGGCTCATCTCAGCAGCAGATGTACGGGGGAGGAGGGGGGGCTCATCTCAGCAGTTACGCTATGATGCGTTCTCCAATTTCTGGCACCACGATAATCACTTATTTGCCCAAATATATTTATTCTTTCTTTTTGCATTGCTCTGTGAGAGCCTTGATAATCAGACTCAAGACCTTTCCTAGTATAAATTCTATGGCTTTGCTGCCCTTGTTCCAACCACCTTGCTAATATTCGGCCTGAATAGATCTCTCATGGTTCCCCTTGGCCTAGTCCTTGTCAAAATTTTCACGACAAAACCTCTTGACCTTAATTTGATTTTTCAATGTAAGTATTGATTGGCTTAATCTTGCCTCATTGATTATAACAAACAGTTTGTTATTTTTGGAATATTACTACTCTGCTGTATATAGTGTGATGCTGATCTCTTTTTCCTTTGGTTTTTTTTTGCATTATTTGTATTCTTTGTTTATTTTACTCTTTCAATGGACCGTCAGTAGGTAAACCATTAAAAAATTTCCAGCGCTTCTTTAAATCTTTATTGTGTGGAGAAACTTAAAACCTTACAATAGATGGGGACGAAAGAATGAGGATCAATGGGATACTTAATACAACAACAACAACTGGCATTTATAAACCGCCTTTAACATAGTAAAACGTCCCAAGGCACCTTCACAGGAGCGTTATCAAACTATATAAGGAGATATCAGGAGAGGTGACCAAAAGCTTGGTTAAAGAGGTATGTTTGAAGGAGCATCTTAAAGGAGGAGCAAGGTAGAGAGGCGGAGAGGTTTCAGGAGGGAATTGCAGAACTTAGACAGCTGAAGGCATGGCCACCAATGGTGCAGCGATAAAAATCATGGATGTGCAAGAGGCCGGAATTGGCCATAGATGGGCAAACACCGAGTAACCTAAACTGTGAGTCCACAGGGCGAACAGATTATACTGTGTGATACCACTTGATTTACCTTTCCATAAACCATTTATACTGAGTGGTTACAATTGATATATATCACACACACTGTGGTTAGGGTTGTAATTTGAAAGAAGGGAGGTGTCTTCTATTAAACAGAAGTTGGTAGCGTGGATTGGTATCAGGAAAATGTTAGAAGTGAAATTTATGATGAAAAACAGTGAGACAAATTGGAGCCCCATTTATACATTATTAGGCATGTTTCTTTTCCATAGTGATATGCTTTAAAATAGGTTTCCTTGTTAAACTATAATGAGTGGGCCTCGGTCTAAATGCGTGAGGTGTCGTTGGTTTGAATTCTCGTGTGACATTAAGTGAAGTGATTGTGTAGATTTTATACTCTGCACATCAGATCCCATTTCTGTCTGTTGTTGAAGAGAGCAGATGGGAAACCAGCTCCCTCCTCAGAAATGTGTTGAAGCTGATCTTGAAGAGGACACACAGAGTAAGGAAAGGGAAATATAGTGAACAGAGGAAAATAATCAGCATGAAGTTTTACAGTGGTGCAGAGAGGCTTGTGTGGTCTGTAAAATGATGGAAAAGGGTCTACACTTTAGTCAGAGAATCATCAGAAAAAAACATTTTTCAGATCACACTTGTTACGTACAAAGTCCTGTAAACATAATAAAGGCAATCCTGTTTTTAAAGCCATGTGAAATATTTTCTTTCTGCAATTTTCTCCCATCCTCATCTGAAGGCACTGACTCGGGCTGACAGTAAGACTATGGGTGATGGAAGCCCACCTGTACATCTCTCACATTCAAATCCTACTCCCATATAGTGAGTGTCAGCCAACTCATTGACTATGAGGGGATATCACAGGTGAACTTAATCCCTTCCTCACCTTACATTTTCTGGCATGAGGAATGATCGGAAGTGGAATGCAGGCAGATTTTTTCCCCTCTTCCCTAGCCTAGGGATACTGAGGCGAGTTGTAGTGCCTTTACCATTGCCTCAGCTCACACCGGGTTAACTCAGTTTAGTATAGGGATCATACCTAGGCTCTTTCTGTGTGTTCTGCTCAGCAGCATACCAGGTACTGCATTTACTTACAATGCCATTAAGCAGCAAAACTGTGTAGAATTGGAATGTAACAATAAAAATCACAATGGACAACCTGTTACCCTGTTTTAGGATATAGGGGAAAATAGAAGATTACAGGAGCTACAAGAAATGCTTGCCACAGTGTTGCAGAACCTACCTTTGTAAAACCTGGTTATTTGCTATGGAATTGAAGATTAGTGGCGCACCCAATAGGCTTAATGGAGATGACCTTATTTAATCTCTCTCTCTCCCTTCTCTTGGGTTTCCATTCTGGTGTGAGGTGAGGGAGCTAGCCAAGTCTTTACAGCTTGTTAGTCCATCAGGCGTGTAGCACAAAATATAAATCAAATCTGTTTGGAATCCTTCTTGAAGTACCCACGGTGCCTCCTGGATAGATGACCAACAAGTAAGATTAATGATATCTGTGGAAATATTTATGGGTTTGACCTTCCTACTCTTCTGACAGAATGGTACACCGTGGATACATGAAGCTAGGTTGAAAAAAAATGTTTGCAGAAAAGTGAGGGAGAAAAAAGGAAGGTAGGCTAAAACTGATAGCATAAATTTGGTTGAATTTACTGGGGTCAGTGGATAAGCAGCAGAGTAGGTTGACATCCGTATTTATCTATCATTTATCACTTTGTTGTGATCTACTTTTCTCAGCGACCTTATCTTCACCCCTCCTCTCCTGAAGATGCTGACTCCTTGCTGGAGTACAATTCCACAGGCATTGATCAGCCTCTAGCACCTCACCCAAGTGACCATTATTCATGTGCGAGCTTCGACAGAGTGTGTTAGCAGACTATTGAACTGCTGGGAGCATGTGCACTTACAGCAAGGCCACTGAATAAAATCAGGAGCAGAAACTCAGGCTGATTTTTTTTCTCTCCTCCCAAGCCCAAAGCTGTACCACTCTTTCTTCTGTCCTGATGTGGAGATGCTGGTGATGGACTGGGGTGTACAAGTGTAAGGAGTCTTACAACACCAGGTTATAGTCCAACAGCTTTATCTAAAATCACAAGCTTTCGGAGGCTTCCTCTTTCGTCACCTGACGAAGGAGGAAGCCTCCGAAAGCTTGTGATTTTAAATAAAGCTGTTGGACTATAACCTGGTGTTGTAAGACTCCTTACAATTCTTCTGTCCTGACTGAGGTCAGTGAACGAGGTACTGATAATGATTGAACCCGGTCTTTTATGATTGTCTTACTCATTGGATAACTGGATAATTTGCCATAGGCAGATGGCATTTGTTACATTTTTACCAATTCAGCAATAGTAAGTGGGTGAGTGAACATGGAGAGGATGCATTTCCAAAACATAGTGTAAACACCATCCAGTTTACCAATAGCTCAGCTCAGCCAACTATATGATTTTTCAATGCGCACCCAGAAGAATAGTAATAACTTGCTGAATTGTTGTTAGTTACCACCCATTATTAGTTTCCTTGTTGTAGAACTGAAGCAGTGAAAAGGATCTAAAATTGTGTCCATGCACCTCTTCGTAACTTTTTCAAATATCATGCTCTGTGCAACTCTGTGGATTTTGTGGCTCTGTGGATTTTTAGCAATCAAAAGGCAATTTGATGTATTTAAAAAGAAAGACTTCAATTTATACAGCACCTTTCATGACCGCAGGACATCCTAAAGCACTTTACAGCCAATGAAGTACTTTTGAAGCATAGTCAATGTCGTAAATTGCAGCTCTGTGGATTTTTAGCAATCAGAAGGAAAAGTAATGTATTTAAGAAGAGAGATTCGCATTTATATAGCACCCTTCATGACCCCAGGACATCCCAAAGCACTTTACAGCCAATTAAGTACTTTTGAAGCATAGTCAATGTTGTAATGTAGGAAATGGGGCAGCCAATTTGTGCACAGCAAGGTCCCACACACAGAAATTATATAAATGACCAGATAATCTGTTTTGGTGATGTTGGTTGAGGGATAAATATTGGCCAGGACACCGGGGAGAACTCCCCTACTCTTCTTTAAAATAGTGCCAGGGGATCTTTTATATCCACCCTGAGAGAGCAGACATGGCCTTGGTTTAATATTTCATCCGAAATACGGCACCTCCGACGGGGCAGCACTTCCTTGCACTGCACTGGAGTGTCAGCCTAGATTTTGTGCTTAAGTCTCTGGAGTGGGACTTGAACCAACTACCGACTGACTCAAAGGCGAGAATGCTACCACTGAGCAACGGCTGACACCCTAAAAACATTGAACCTGACTTTTGTTCTGGATGCCTGTTTTTTTCCCTGCGGGTGACTTTTCTCAACCCTAACATTAATACACCTTTATCGACAGGACCAGAGAAGAGTGAGGATGGAAAACCATAGCCAATTTTTGGTGGTCCTTTGATATTACTTTTTGGTCATTCAGTTTCAGCACTTTCTATCATTGTGAAGCAATATTCACCAAGCTTTGGATTGTTTAGCCACTACAGGCAAAAATAACTGGGTTAACATTATCCTGCTCAGTACAAAAGACGATTACAAGGATCAGACATCTGGTGCATGAGCTATTTGGAAAAGTTCCTTTAAGAAATTGATCATCATCCACAGCCAATTAGCTTTATATCTGATCTATAATTCTGAGCTACTATTTGAGTAAATGAAGAACTTTCCAGAAACCTGTTGTTGCAGGCTCCATTAATCGATCTGTATTTTTGGGCCAAACAGCTGTTGGAGCAAGTTGGAGGCATTTTATGAGGTAAACATCCTGATGCAGTTGCAAGGGTCTTCAACACATCTGGTGAGAGGAGATCTAAAACAAAGTGAAAAGAACAATATTCTGTTGTAAATGATACAAGAGAATATGAAATCAGCAGGGTTTCATATAAGACTTTAAGGGCATATTTCCTCCAGACTGATAGAATATATATTTTTAATTTCCATTGGGCCATATTTTCCAGAGGCCTCATATTAGTATATTGTCTGGTGAAGCATCTTTTAACAGATAAACTGAGAGGTTCACAACCAGATGATCAGTAGAACAATCACAGCATTGCATATGCTTGTCCTTAGGTTTCCAATACCCAACATGCTGACCTTTGAGCAGACTTTCGAGAACAGGACCCTCCAGGAATTTAGCCTGCCGGGAAATTCACAGGCTTCGAATTTCGATGGCGCTGTGTCTATTTTTCAGGCACTATAAAGGCACTTAAGCCACAAATATGAGAAGTGCATGCTCATTATGAGCCGGAAATACGCTGCCTGTGATATTGGTATAGGCAAAAAAATAGGCGTCCAGAGCCCAGGCATTAGGTCTTTTACATATACAAATAAGGGGCCTAATATCTGTTTGAGGCCTCCTCTGTCATCAATTGGGTTGCCATTAGGCAGCCAGCGCTGTTGCCGGCTGCATTCAGGAAAATCAGGTTTACATGCAGTCCTTAAAGAGATCGCTGGAGGCTGCCACCAAAAATGTAAATTTGAAAAAAATACTTACTTGAATGTGGAGCCAGAACGAGCAGGTCCGCTGCCAGTCACCGCTCGCCCCCTCGACACCCCCCTGATGGCTGCCGGCACCCACCCCGATCCTGGCCACCGCTACCCTCCCTCCTGCTCACCCCTCTCCTGGTTGCCCCTTTCTCCCGATTGCCCCTCTAGGGTTGTACCTGAGGGCCACTGCTGGCGACACAGCAACCTGGTCTTTGTGGCCTCTTCTCCAGAAAGCTGTCTGGGGGCGCTCATTTGGTTCTGCAGTTCGCTGGTTCAATGATAATGAGGCCTTGGCCCAATATTAGGTGCACCTCGGGCCTACCCATTCAGGCACAGGGACCATTCCCTTCACCCGCTATGCGCCTGTTTTTGCAAATGAATTTTTACGTCCAAATGTGCTCACAACAAACTTAACACAATAAAATAAATCTTTCTGGAATGCTGTTGACTGCAGAAGTAGCATATTAATTCTAACTGTAGCCAGAAGCTATAATATATATGTATGAAACAGTGATCTCATCTCTCGTTCACTTCAAATAGTACAAAAACTATATCATCAACAGTCAATGCCAATTAACAATTACTAATTGCTCTACTCTTTTATTGTGTACCATTCCTTCAAGCTCTCAATGTGAATACATGTTTAAACACATTTGATGAATTAGTTTATTTCTGGTGTCAGCAGCAACATACTCAACTGAACACTGATAAACACTGACCATCACATTGAGCAACCTCTCAGCTGTGCCCTTGATCTAATAAATATGTCAGTCTTTCATGCTGGAATGAGGACAAAGAACTAATTAAAGCTGATGCAGTTTTATTCAAGCCTTACACACTGTGCTCATTACAGCCAAATTATGCACCAGGTAGTACCGTTTAAGAGTTTGTGCAGCAAATCTGCTTGGCTCCTAAGAATTCTCAGAATGCAGATTGTTTAATTCATTAATGCTTGCCATCTTGGGCAAACAGATTTATTGATAGCAATAATCTATCTACTAATTGGGCTTAGACACTGTCAAGGAAACTGCAGATTCATATAAAGTAAAAGATTAGTGATACTGCATTCAGATCTTCGTGTAATGCTTTGTAATAAAACCTCTTGATGTTTCCCATCAGTAAACTACCTACACTATGGTTACACCATCAGAATTATTATTACTGATAATGGAGATCTGATGAGATTCAGCAACAGCCTAACTTAAGTGATAAATCATTTGGTCACTCTCAAGTAATTAACCGTAGAGATACTGTCGGGAATTGTATTTTCAAATAACACCACAGTGTAAATAATTATTCCATGGGAGAATCCATGCGGGGATGGAAGGAACATTTAAAATAGGTAGTGCATTCCTTAAATACTCCAATAGTTTATTTAATATAATTTGTAAAAGTTTTGCAATGATTTATTAAATAAGATGGCACAGTAGGTACGGCACATTATCCTTTTCACCTCCGAGAGCAGGGTTTGAATCCTGTGCAGACTGATGGGGCGAAAGTTACTTCCTTCTGCTGACAGTGGTGCTTTGCCAAGTGTCAGCCCATCTCCAGGCTAGTTAACATTAAACTAAGGTTATGTTACTGGATTAGTAATCCATAGGCTGGACCAATAATCCAGAAAATGTGAGTTTGAATCTCACCAGGGCAGTTTGAGGATTTTGAATTCAGTTTGAATAATCTGGAAATACAAAGCTGATACCAGTAAAAGTGACCATGAAGCTGTCAACGGTAGTAAAAACCCAACTGGTTCACTAATGTCCTTTAGGGGAGGAAACCTGCCGTCCATACACTGCCTGGAATACATGTGACTCTATTGGTTGACTCTTAACTGTTCTCTGAAGTGGCCTAGCAAGCCACTCAATTGTATCACCATCTTTTCAGGGCAACTAAGGATGGGCAATAAATGACGGCCTTGGCAGCAACGCCCACATCCCGAGAATGAATTTTTAAAAACTGACAATCTCACTCAAGGATGGCTGAGGTGGAAAATAGAAATGATACTAATGGGGAGGCAGCGGAGAGGCCGAAATCGGCCAAAGAACTAGGAAAGGCCGGGGATGTGGAAGCCCTGCCGATCTTAATGGCTGCACCTCATTAACATATCGTAGCACTACCTCCCGCCCGGCAGCCGGCCAAATGGACAGCCTGGCCGGCATGCAGGAGAGGACACGAGTGTCAGTAGGCCGCAGCCAGGGACCATTGGGGGTGGTCTCTGGCACTGGGAAGGGAGCTCCGCAATCGGCAATCGGGAGGGCTCGGGTGAGGCCAGCGATCGAAAGGGCTCGGGGGAGGTCGGCAATCGGGAGGGCTGGGGGTGGAGGCTGGAGAGCGGGATTGGGGGAGGCCGAAATCTGAGGGGCATGAGGGGGAGTACTCCTGCTCCTCCTGGTCCACAAGGAATGCTAAAGGAACCACTTACCTTGGGGAACTGGCAGTTCCCGCCTTGGATCAGCTGCGGGGAATCCCACAAGTCAGACCATCCCAATGTACTATTAGATTTAAGTTGAGGTGCCGATGATGTCATCAGGCATGTTAATTAGGCCCCGCCTGCCTTTTGTGGGAGCCTCGTCCATGGCCTGATTCCTGAATTTAAAAAGTTAAAAGGACGGGAATGAGGTCGGGTTAGGGTCGAGTTATTCGATCCTGAAATCTTAATCCCCCCAACCCTCTCCTGCCGGTCGGGGGAGGGGGTTAAAATCAAAGCCATTCACACTGTTACTCTTCTGATGTTGAATAATTGGGGAATAGTAGAGGGAGCTTTACTCTACATATGTCCATGTTCTACCTGACCTGGGAGTAGTAGATAGTGACACTGGGTGACAAAATGGATAATGATTCACTTTGCCCTGAGTCCATGTTCAGACACAGGGGTCTGAGGTTTGAGACTCAAGTTCCCGTCCCTGCAAACATTCCTCATGATTGCTGGGGATGGACGTGACAGGATGGACATGAGCTCCTTACCAGTGGCATTCATTGATCTCCTGTATTTCTGGTGCACTTTCTTTTGGATCAGGTACAAAGACATTTCCATGACCTCAGCAGCTCTTGAAATCTTTTTGCTCTCAGGCTCTGGCCGCTTGAAAAATGACAGCAACTCAACGGAACAAGACAGTTTACTGACATCAATATTCCTGATAATAAAGATAAAGAAAAAGGAATTCCAGGTTAGCCTGTGACTGAAATGTAGATGCACTGGTTCAAATAGTAAATATCATCCAGACTTGGTTGTGTTTTATGAAAGGTGCTCAAAATAAAGGAAAGTATGCAGATGATACAAAGGTGGGAGGGAAAGTAGAGAGTGAGGAGGACATAAAAAACCTACAAGGGGATATAGACAGGCTGGGTGAGTGGGCGGAGATTTGGCAGATGCAATACAATATTGGGAAATGTGAGGTTATGCACTTTGGCAGGAAAAATCAGAGAGCAAGTTATTATCTCAATGGCGAGAAACTGGAAAGTACTGCAGTACAAAGGGATCTGGGGGTCCTAGTGCAAGAAAATCAAAAGGTTAGTATGCAGGTGCAGCAGGTGATCAAGAAGGCCAATGGAATGTTGGCTTTTATTGCTAAGGGGATAGAATATAAAAACAGGGAGGTATTGCTGCAGTTATATAAGGTATTAGTGAGACCGCACCTGGAATACTGCATACAGTTTTGGTGCCCATACTTAAGAAAAGACATACTTGCTCTCGAGGCAGTACAAAGAAGGTTCACTCGGTTAATCCCGGGGATGAGGGGGCGGACATATGAGGAGAGGTTGAGTAGATTGGGATTCTACTCATTGGAGTTCAGAAGAATGAGAGGCGATCTTATTGAAACATATTAATGATTTGGATGAGAATTTAGGAGGCATGGTTAGTAAGTTTGCAGATGACACCAAGATTGGTGGCATTGTGGACAGTGAAGAAGGTTATCTAGGATTGTAACGGGATCTTGATAAATTGGGCCAGTGGGCCGATGAATGGCAGATGGAGTTTAATTTAGATAAATGTGAGGTGATGCATTTTGGTAGATCGAATCGGGCCAGGACCTACTCCGTTAATGGTAGGGCGTTGGGGAGAGTTATAGAACAAAAAGATCTAGGAGTACAGGTTCATAGCTCCTTGAAAGTGGAGTCACAGGTGGATAGGGTGGTGAAGAAGGCATTCGGCATGCTTGGTTTCATTGGTCAGAACATTGAATGCAGGAGTTGGGATGTCTTGTTGAAGTTGTACAGGGCATTGGTGAGGCCACACTTGGAGTACTGTGTACAGTTCTGGTCACCCTATTATAGAAAGGATATTATTAAACTAGAAAGAGTGCAGAAAAGATTTACTAGGATGCTACCGGGACTTGATGGTTTGACTTATAGGGAGAGGTTAGACAGACTGGGACTTTTTTCCCTGGAGAGTAGGAGGTTTCGGGGTGATCTTATAGAAGTCTATAAAATAATGAGGGGCATAGATAAGGTAGATAGTCAAAATCTTTTCCCAAAGGTAGGGGAGTCTATAACGAGGGGGCATAGATTTAAGGTGAGAGGGGAGAGATACAAAAGGGTCCAGAGGGGCAATTTTTTCACTCAAAGGGTGGTGAGTGTCTGGAATGAGCTGCCAGATGCATTAGTAGAGGCGGGTACAATTTTGTCTTTTAAAAAGCATTTGGACAGTTACATGGGTAAGATGGGTATAGAGGGATATGGGCCAAGTGCAGGAAATTGGGACTAGCTTAGTGGTATAAAGTGGGCGACACGGACATGTTGGGCCGAAGGGCCTGTTTCCATGTTGTAACTTCTATGATTCTATGATTCTATGATAAGATTGTGAAGGGGCTTGATCGGGTGGATGCGGTAAGGATGTTCCCAAGGATGGGTGAAACTAGAACGAGGGGGCATAATCTTAGAATAAGGGGCTGCTCTTTCAAAACTGAGATGAGGAGAAACTTCTTCACTCAGAGGGTGGTAGGTCTGTGGAATTTGCTGCCCCAGGAAGCTGTGGAAGCTACATCATTAAATAAATTTAAAACAGAAATAGACAGTTTCCGAGAAGTAAAGGGAATTAGGGGTTACGGGGAGCGGGCAGGAAATTGGACATGATTTTAGATTTGAGGTTAGGACCAGATCAGCCATGATCTTATTGAATGGCGGAGCAGGCTCGAGGGGCCGATTGGCCTACTCCTGCTCCTATTTCTTATGTTCTTATGTTCTTATGTACAGGGAGAGCTTAATCACTACATTCTAATTTTTCAACCCATTAATCTGATTGTTATTTAAATGTGTTATGTATAAGGCAGATTATGAAACACAGGATGAATTACAGATTTAGAGGATCCTGTTTACGCTAGACAATTGGAGCTGAACTTTTAGGTCTTTTCTTTTGGATGCATTTTTGATGGTGAAGCCAAATATTGTTCTTTAGGATTCTGTCAATCTAAACAATCTCTGATTAGTTGATGTAATTAAGAAATCTTTAATTTGGATTAGAATTCAACTTCAGATCATCCAAATTGTATCTGTAACTAAATTTCAAGTACTCATTCTCATAAAGAATCGCTATAAGGAATCTTTCATCTTGTCTCCATTGGTGGGAGGGTGTAATTACAATGTGACAAGTTTACCTGGCAGTTTCCATTATAAATGTGAACTATAATGGATACACAAAAGTAAGGACAGAATGGCTTAAATTCCCAAGCGCCCCAATTGGTGCCATTCTGGCAGTGCGCAGCGATGGTGCACCTGAATGGAGAGGCTCGAGGACTGAGGTAAATTCATCCTTGGGCGTCCTCAGAATAAATCAGGTGAGCTACGAGTGCCAATGAGGTGCCCCTGTTCACCTGTCATGGCCTTACAAATTTTGGCTCCCGCCTGAGTCCTGGGGGGAGGAGGCAATTGGGAAGGGGCGAGGGCGGGTCGGTAGCAGCTTGTAGTTGTAGTTGTAGTTGTAGCTCACAGTTGTATTGTGGAACCAAGAGGAACATTCCTGGTCCTTCTGACTCTGCAAAATACTAACAATGTCCCAAACTTTTGGGCCATTTTTGAGCGGCCTCCAGCAGTCTCTTTAAGGACCGCTGGTTAGGTTACTCAAGACCTGAAAATGCCATTCGGAGTCTGCACATCACAAGACCAATGAGGACAATTAAATCTAGGAGTCCGCTTTTCACCAACCCCTTGCCAAAATTATGGCAGGCGATCAGGACAGCCTCTGTGGAAATTCAGGGAACCTGTGGGCAAGGCCACAAGGCATCTACTAGTCTAACTTAATTTTTTAGAGAACTGTTTATTTGTAATAGGTTTTTCGGTCTTAGTGTTGCTCTTACCTTTTCATTGTGTGATACACAGCACTGTCCACCATGTTTAATCCTTCTTGAACCACACTGGATAAAAAGGGGTCGCCAAGCTTTTCTAAATATTCTACGTAGTACAAGAAAAATGATGATTTGCACAGTAGCATCTTCTGATATACCATTAAGCAATGTGGTGACTATATTTATGATTTATTGATTTATTATACCAATAGCTCTGTTTATTGAAGTTTCACTCACTTCAACAACTTTTCAGCTTTGCAGATATTTAAGGGTTAGCATGATTGTAACTGAGTTGATGCTCATTTCATTATTTACATTTTCTCATTCATTCTCACTACATCATTTCTTGGTTCAGCTCCAACCTCAGGAATGCAACCTCAGCAATTCCACCAATGTGACATTTTTCTATTTTCCACAGTAACCATCCTGCAGCCTTTCTGAGTGAGGGTGGTTTTTGTAAAGTGGGCCATGTCTACTGGAACCGAATTGAGATTGTTTTGTGTGGTATTTCTTTATGTTTGCCTGTGAGTTTTTGTGCTGATCAAAGTGTTGATGAGGGATTTTACACTCAGCTTTATGATCCAATATTCCCTCAGTCACCAGCATGAGCCACCTGGCCAGTCTGAATGAGAATATCAATGTTGATGCAGTTTTATACTCTTGAGAGTGTATCAAAAATAGGATTGCACTGGTATCCTAGGAGTGGAGTAAGGATACAGTATAATTTCTTATTTAAAACTTCATTTTCAAGCTGTGGGCACCACTGCCAAGGCTGGTATTAATTCTCCTCCCTAGTTGCTCTGAGAAGGAGGTGGTGGAAATTATTTTTGAGCTGTTGCAATAGTATTAGATGTAACTGAGTGGCTTGCTAGGCCTCTTCAGAGGACAATTAAGAGTCAACCACGTTGGTGTAGGACTGGAGCCACATACAGGCCAAACCAGGTAAGGATGGCAGGTTTCCTGTTAATAAACTATTTGGGTTTTTACGACAATCTGTCAGCTTCATGGTCACTTTTACTGAGACCAGCTTTTTATTTCCAGATTTTTAAAAATTGAATTCAAATTCTCGATTGCATGGTGGGATTTGAACGCATAGTCCCTGTATTATTAATCCAGGCCTCTAGATTACTCGTCCACTAACATAACCATTACGCTATCATATACTGGTAAATATCAGAATAAAAGAATAACAATTTCCATTAAATGATGATTTTATAAATGTAATTTTTAGGATGGGTTTTCACTTTGTGAGGGTGGAGCAGAAAAAGAATCTCATACTTCATCATGTTTTGTTGATGCTATTATTATATTAATATTTTTCTGGTTCTATAGGATATGTGGGGGTGTTTCAGTCCTCTAATGGTGACAGATATGCTAATCTTTATGGATAAGATGCATTGGCAGGAGCAACAGAAGGTTAGTGCATCAAGTGCAAGTATAATAAATAACTATCTGTGGTTCCTTGGAGAGCAGAGCCATGAAACCCATTGAGAGCAGTTTTACTTGTTTGTGGTGAAATGCGTTGATCATTTCAACATCACGGTCAGTGTGAGAAATACTGCAATTGAGTTCCTGCAATGTTATAGTTTAAAGAGCGCAATCATTGGATTGGGATCGTACAGTGTACATGTAAATGCTGAACTTGTTCGCATGAAGTTTCTTTGCCTGCTAGTTTAACAGAGGCATTATTTTAAATGGGTTAGTACCTCCATAAAAATAATAGACAAAAGGAATGTCATACGAACGCATTGAGATCTTATGCTAATATTGCACAGCGTGATCCCACGCTGTTTTCTGGTGTTTTCTGGTGTATAGGTTTGCACATATATGTATATCTGTGTTCTAAATGTAGGGGTGACTCATAAAGCAGCATTGGGCTTTAACTGAAACAGCGAAAGTAAGTTAGGAGTGAGCACAACCGAGCACATCATTACATATAATTCTCACATTGTCCAGTAGTGTCATGGAGAAAACCAGAACACATTCTGAGCTTATTATGTTTTGGGAAAGCATCAAGACCACAAGCAAAGTGTTCTTCATGAACTATGATGTGGAGATGCCGGTGATGGACTGGGGTTGACAATTGTAAACAATTTTACAACACCAAGTTATAGTCCAGCAATTTTCTTTGAAATTCACAAGCTTTCGGAGGCTTCCTCCTTCCTCAGGTGAATGTTCACATTCACCTGAGGAAGGAGGAAGCCTCCGAAAGCTTGTGAATTTCAAATAAAATTGCTGGACTATAACTTGGTGTTGTAAAATTGTTTACAATTCATGAACTATGATCAAGATGATTTGATAGTTTGATTCAGGTTGGCATCATGCTTTAAAACATAATAATTGTGATCAGAATCATCGTTCAGACACCTGCGAAGAGCATTATAGTAAAGACAGTAAACTGCTAATAGTGGCCTCTTCTTGACATGTGTTACTGGCAGAGCTCAGAATGGAAAAATGTAAGTGGAAGGAATTTATGAAAATAACAACATAGGGTCTTATATTTAACATTGGCTTTTATATTTCTGGTTCCTGGAGACCAGGGGCTCAATTTTAAATGGGCAGCGGGATGGCAGTGGGTGGGGTGGGGGGGTGGGTGTGATTTGCTAGTGCCAAACCCGGAAGTAGGCGGGTTGCGATCTATACCCTAATGAGGCCAATTAAAGCCTTTTCCGGGTTTTGCACCCGGCAGCCAGCCTGATTGACAGGCTGGCTGCTGACAGGAGCTGTATATCCTTTGGTGGGGGGGGGGCGGAGAGAATGAGACAGAGAATGACCTCATCGGCCATTGCGAGAGAGTGGGGGGTAGACAAAGAGCGGAGGGAGGGGGAAAGGGGGGAGACATTGGACATCGGAAGGGGGGAAGAGACATCGGGGGGATGGGGGAGGGAGAGACATCGAACATCGGGAGGGGGGGTAGAGGCATCGGACATCGGAGGGCGCGAAGAGTTAACGGACATTGGAGGTAGGGGAGAGACATTGGACATCGGAAAGGGGGGAGAGACATCGGACATGTGAGTGGAAGAGACATCGGACATCGGAGAGTCATTGGACATTGGAAGGGGGGGAGAGACATCGGACATTGGAGCGGAGGAGACATCGGACATCATAGAGTCATTGGACATCGGAGTGGGGGGGGGGGAGAGACATCGGAGCAGGGGTTGCAGGTGACATCGTTTGCAAAGATGTTTATTTATTTTTTTACAATGGGAAATGTAATTTTATTTAATTTATTTAGTTTATTTTTGCCTGATGCGGCCCTTCACTTCTGCTTTCACCAGACGTGAATTGGAAGCTGTGGGAAAGCCGCCCAGGTAAGGCCAAAATCTTTTGAGGTGGCCAATATGCCAAAAATAAATTGCCTTAAGTACCTCAATGAGGTAAATTTGCTTGTTTAAATATCGTCCCACTGGTTTTAATTGCCGGTGGGATTTCCGGGTTCGGGAACGGCGCGTGCACCCAGATGACTCTGGGTCGTGGGCATCCTTCAGCGAGTTGGAGCCGGGAATCCTGCTCGCTCTGGATTTCTCCGATTTTCTTTGCCCTCAGCGCATCCGGACTTTGCTTTTAAAATTGAGCCCCAGATGTCTTCTCTCATTCAAATTAGAAATAGTAGACTCACCCATTCAACTGGCTGGACAGCTCAATGATATGGAATCTAATTTGGTTCATTATGCCTTTATTCACATAATGTTGCTACATTAACAATAAATGAGTGAATGGTCAAGATTCTTAGCAAAGGGCTTTATGAACAGTGCATTTTTGACCCAGTTGTCAGAAAGCTCTGTCCCCATGGAAGCAAGTACACCAATTAAAAATGAACAGCTGAAAAAAGAAGTTTCAACATTAATGAGCTGAAAAAAAATCAATATGATACAATATTTATATACCTCATGGCTATCAAATGAGAAGATATTTATATAACTCATGGACCCAACCAAGCATAACATCCTCTTCTTTTATATCAAGTAAATCACAATGCACACCAAAAGTAACCCCATGTAAATAGATATTAGTGCAAAAAAAAATCAATATTCAAAGAGACACTATTAAGTGATTTCATCTGATTGCCTTCAACTTAAACATCCAACAAAAATAATTGTTACATTTCATGGTTTGTTTTAGCTTTTCTTGCCAAATTTTCCTTCCCTTCCCAGCTCTCCTGAAGGCACTGGGATAGAAATTGGTCCTCTGATGATTTTCAGGCCTCCCGGGTGGCCGTCTTAAACAGGCGTTAGGCCTCTTGCATATGCTAATGAGGAGATTAACACATGTTTAAGGCCCCCTCAGCAAAATTCATCAGTGCTGAGCGAAGCAGACTCCGGGCTTTGGTGGAGTTACTGGAGCCGACCAAATATTTACTTTTTCTTACACTGTTCCAATGAAGCTCAATGGAAGCTTGAGGAACAGCAGCTCATCTTTCGATTAGGCACTTTACAACCTCCTGGACTCAACATTGATTTCAATAACTTCAGATCATAAACACTGCTCCTTTTTTTTTCAGACAGCAGGTGCTGGTAATGGTTCTGCTGTTGCCATTTGCAGCTCCTTTAGATTCATCTTTTGTTTCTTTATTTGTCCCATTACCACCCTCCTTGCCTGCACCATCATCCCATTTGTCATTTAGTCACTCCTGCCCTCCACCTTATCAGAGACCTTCCCTTTTGTTCTTTCCTCCCTCCCCTCCTCTTTCCACACCCCCCTTTCCCTAACTCTGTGCTTGGTTAAAAACTGTGATGTGGAGATGCCGGTGATGGACTGGGGTGGACAAATGTAAGGAGCCTTACAACACCAGGTTATAGTCCAAGAGCTTTATTTGAAATCACAAGCTTTCGGAGCTTACCTCCTTCGTCAGGTGAGTGAAGGGTTCCATAAAGGCACAGCATATATAGTCAGAGAACAATGCCTGGTGATTACAGATTGGAAAGATTTACAGTTGGAAAGATTATCTGTAATCACCAGGCATTGTTCTCTGACTATATATGCTGTGCCTTTATGGAACCCTGCACTCACCTGGCGAAGTAGGAAAGCTCCGAAAGCTTGTGATTTCAAATAAAGCTGTTGGACTATAACCTGGTGTTGTAAGACTCCTTACATTAGTTAAAAACTGTTTAATCTTCAACTTCTTCCAGTTCTGACAAAGGGTCATCGACCTGAAACGTTAACTCTGTTTCTTTCTCTACAGATGCTGCCTGACTTGCTGAGTATTTCTAGCATTTTCTGTTTTTATTTCAGATTTCCAGCATCCGCAGTATTTTGCTTTTGATTTTCTTTTTCTTACCTTTCTGTGGAGCAGGGAGGAGCATAAATGCTGCTCCTGGCTCTGCTGCATTCCTGAGGGCCTCTACTGGCCAGTGATTGACCCCCTCCTGTCTTTCTTACCCCCTTCCAAAGGAATTATCCGAGGGCTGCTGCTGGTGAGGCAGACGGCCCAAATTGGATGCTGCAATCGGAGGAGCTGCCTTCAGAGACACGACAGGCACTGGCAGCTCACACCTATTGTTAAAATGAAGCCCGACACCCAATTTCAGGTGAGCCTCAGTCCTTCTACTTCAGCACATTGCCTGTTTTGGGCCCGAAAATAGGCCCAATCCAATTTCCACCCCACTGACTCATACTGAAGTATAGTTCCATAGATGTTCACCCTCCAGAGCCTTGCCCAAATGGCTAATACTCAGGCATGAACTTTTACAGTCAGTGTTGATTCTCCATTTTACAGTGGGGCCCTATCCTCTCCTTATCTGATGTCCATATATGTGCACATCCAGCAGCGGTCACTGTACTTTGATCAGGAGCAGGATATGTGACTGACATTTTCCTTGCTAACCCAGGGGCCTATTGTAGCACTCCTACTGCCACCCCAGCTTAGTTCAGTTAGCTCAGAGAAGGACTTGGGGCCTTCCTGGTCTGTATGACTCAGTTATTTGGCTGAGCCAGCACGAGAACTTACTCACATTTAAAAAAAAACTTAGACTTGATTTTGGATCTTTCCAAAATAATACGTACATTTATATCTCTCACATCAGATGAAAATACTCTTCAAACCTTTGCTCCAAGAAACCCCAAAAGCATAAAGTTAAGAACATTGTGAAAACAATTAACGTTAGACATAATTTTCAGTACATAAACGAACTCAGAGACTCTCTCATTTCCAAAAAAAAGGTTGTTTTTGAAAGTAACACATTGAAGCAATAAACTTGAAAACTTACCAGTCACAATCATTTCATCTTCCTTATTAGAAGGGAGCAGTAATCCTACACAAATTATCATGAATACAATCCCCAGAACGGTCATTAATCTCATTTTGAAGGATGAGGTCAAACCTAGTTGTGTGGAGAATAAAAAAAAGTAACATACCCTGCGAATATCTGAAAATAATTATCTCATGAGATGAACAGACTAAGGGCAGCCTGATGACTTTTATTAACATGATCATGTTGACGCAGGGGGTGGGCAGGACTATGAATACAGCTCTGGCGATATTCTTCTCTGCTGATCGATAAAGTCACTGACATGTAAATAGAAAAGCAGCAAACCTCATGTGAGATTCCAGGTTAGAATTATTGTACCCACACAGGGCGGTTTATATGTTGAATGGACTCCCATCAAGTTTACTTCATACTGTGTTGACTAATTTTTACATATTTAGTTAGGGGAGGGGAAGGGCACTCACATACAGCGGGTGGCTTATCAAAAAAAATTGGATGCTCTGCCTGCGATTTTCGTCCATTGACATTAACGAGAGGAAAATTGTGGTCATTGCCTCGACCTGTTAAATGTTGGTATGAGAACAGCCTCTGGACGTCCCAAAGTGCTTTACAGCCAATGAACAGCGTCTATGTAATTTCTACCGCAAGATCTTAAACACTACACCCAGGAGACTGAGGTTCGAAATCCTGCAGTTATTACAGTTAAATCAATGTGTAAAATGTGCATTACCACAGTGGGATTTTAAGTATCCATGGCCATGCCAATTTCTTCCATTTTTGGCTGCTAGTTCTGAAATTTGCCTTAACAGGAAGTGCTGGGCTGAATAATAATGCAGAAAGTGTGTGTAATAGCAATTAAGAATTATTGCTAGTCTTTGGGCATTCTAGAAACATGTAAAATAACACTGTTCAATGTATTACAGGACCCGTGCAAGAGTCTCTTATTGTAATTGTTGGTGGGACAGGGCTGTTCACAATGGCTATGTAATTTTGTGAGGCATATATTGACCTTTGCTTATTACTGATGGATAATTTGGGGCTGAAAATCTACAGCAGTTGTAGTTCACTCCCACTATAACTTTAGCAGGAGTGCACCAGAAGGGCCAAAAATTAAGCTGGGACCTGAATATGCTGGGTACCTTTGTGTGAAGATTTCACTCCTGAATGGCCTAGCTCTAATTTTAAGATTATGCCCCCTTGTTCTGGACTCCCTCACCAGGGGAATTAAATTCTTTTTATCTACCCTATCGAATACTTTTATCATTTTAAGCACCTTGATTAAATTACACCTCAATTTTCTATACTCAAGGGAATACAAGCCAAGTTTATGCAAGCAGGCCTCATAATTTAACCCTTTAACCCCCCCCCCCCCCGGTATCATTCTGGCGAATTTGCACTATATCCCTTCCAAGGCCAATATATTTTTCTTGAGGTGTTATAAAATCCATGATAGTGTATTGACTGATTGCAAATAAGAGAGATACACCCTGTGTTGAGGCATCACAGTTGGAGCAGGATATAGATGAGGAAGATGTTGACAGTGAAGCGAGAATCAGGAGTTGGAGACATATTCATCAAGCCGTAATGAATGATTTGCTCATTAAATCATATCCCTCGATACTATAGCAGAACGGAGAAGGATCAAGACACAGATGCTATTAACAGTTTCGGCAAACATGGCAGTCAATTTGCACAAATCAAGGTTGCATAAACAGCAAACAAGATGAAGTTTGTTTCTTGTTTGAGGTTGAAGGGTTACAGCTTAAGAGTTCATAGACATTTTCTGGAATGATTTCATAGGGTCCAGGTTATTATTGCAGAAAACATGTATTTTACAGTCATTCCATGCCACATTCATGCACTATTAAAATCTAATAAGGCTGTTTATTCTGTAACTATCATGTATTGTCTGTTTCATAGTGTGTTAGAATTTGTTTCTGTTTGTTAATTCTTTGTGCCACTAGAAACTTTACTTTAAAATATACACCCTATCTTGGAACGGTGCTGCATGGAGATAGTTGTTTATCCAAAGGAAAAGGGTCGGCAAACTAGAGCGCTCCTGGCTGATCTCAAGCACTTTCTGATGGCCAGTTACAATGCAGCACGGAGAGAGAGTCGATCGCCCACCTGTTCCTTCCACTGAAAATTTTGTACATAAATAAATGGAAATCTAAAAGGGGAGAAATTAACAACCACGAGCCAGTACATCTTTTAAGATTTCAATACCATCGCAAACACAGCCAATGTCTTTACTTAGTGAGTGATATTTAGAAACTACAATCATTTTTCATAACATTGAGGTATATTAAGTAGAATTTAACTTGCATGTTAACAAGCAAAGCAATAATTGAATTGAAATCTGTGATTGTGGCATGTAAATGTATCGTACAATTGTATGAAATTCTTCTCCCCACTGTTTTAATGAAGGCATTAGGTTATCTATTTTAAATGGGTTAATACCTTCATTAAAATAGTGGACAAAGACATTTTATATGATTGCATTATTGCATAATGCAATTTCACCCCAATTGCTTGAAGTTTAAAATTTCTTGGTACGAGAAGTCAGTATATTTCTATTTCAAACATTTCTTTCCCCTCCCCATTCCATTATATAATCATAAAGTTTCCTTATAGTAACAAGGGAGTGCTGCACTATCGGAGTTGCCACCTTTCGGATGTGATGTTAAACCAAGGCCGCATCTGCTCTCTCAGATCGATGTAAAAGATCCCATGGCACTATTTCAAAGAAGAGCAGGGGAGTTCTGGCCAATATTTATCCCTTAACCAACAACACTAAAACAGATTATCTGTTCATTATCACATTGCTGTTTGTGGAACTTTGCTGTGCGCAAATTGGCTGCCGCGTTTCCTACATTACGACAGTAACTACACTTCAAAGTACTTCATTGGCTGTAAAGCACTTTGGGACATCCAGAGGTTATGAAAGTTGCTATACAAATGCAAATCTTTCTTATAATGTTAATTGCTTACAGCAGAGAATGCAGAAGATTGGCTTGGAAATTGCTCTGGCTAATAGGGCTCACCGTTATTTCAGGGCAAATGGAAGAGCAAGTTCCGGAGCAAGCACACATGTGATCAAACACGAAAATCCAGAAATTGCTCCACCATTTGCCCTGCTCATTTGAAAGTTATGCGGGAAGTCAGCTCGCCAGCTGAATGAATGAATCAGTGCAAATTTGCTGCACTGCCCAGCTGGAAATGAACTAATCTCTCCCTAAAAAAGGTGCGCTGCGTTTTTTAGGTCCAAACTAACTTTTAACGGCGTGGTAAGTATTAATGACTGTCAAACAGCTCTCTGGCACTGAAAATCAACTTTTAAAAATGTGGAGTCTCATTATTTCCGATTTTAATTGTTGTTGGCCATTTTTAAAAAAAATTAAAAATTTTAATTTTTTAAATGATTCTTTCTGTCTCTTTTATCTCTGTCTTTTAATCTTACCCTCTCGTTAATTCTCTTTCTAGAGCTGATTTTATAGTGAATTTACTAATCTATCTGATACTTCCTGGTTCTAAGTCTGCGCGGCTAGTCAAGGATGCTTCAAGCTGATTGGTTGAGGGGAGAGAGCGCGATCCTTTCCCTGCTCTCACAGCTCAGAGAAGCCCGGGAAAGAACGCGGCTCTTGTTTAAGCTCACCATTGAAGGAAGTTGCCGTCGGATTACCCACAGATACTTAGTGGGTGAGACTTAAATCTAATGAGCAGCGGGTACAGTTGGTTTGTCGCTCAGAGCAATTTCTGGGCCTTTATTGTTTTCACAATTACCAACACTTTGTACAGTAGCTTTATTCTGGGGGAACTGAAAGCTATCAGGTAAATACAGCCCTGCACTAGCTGATGTCGATTCACCTTCACTTTTCTCTTTTCACTCATTTCAAAGAATTTCTGAGTGGCTTTCCATGTCTAGAGCTCTTAAGCTATGAATCATTCAGAATCACAAACGAACAATGGGGCAATGTAGCTGGAGCAGAATGTTAGAGAACATACAAAGAACATGTTGACTGGCATTTCTTTTCACCACAGCAAAATTTTCAAGAAATCAGTAGTTAAAAACAGTGTCTTACATTGAAAAGATTTTTTTTTTATCATCTTGAATTATTTTAGGTGGTTACATCTTTAAAATTCTATCAGTCCCATTACAGTCTACTCCTGATAATTCAAAGTCTTTTTTCGCACTGAAATAATTGAAATATCCAATAATTTTAACTAATCAGCATAAGTAGCAAAAGTGGGAATTTAGTCTTAAAAATGGAATTACCTATATAAATTAAGCAACTTCGAATTAAGAGCAGTATGGTTTAACTGCAAAAAGCGACTTAATAAAAAAATTGAGTAAAGATTAAGCTTTTAATAACAAAATAAAGCATGCTAATATTATAAACATTTTAAACAATAGCATCTATTAGAGACAAAACATGAATTTAGATCCCAAGCAGATTAATCACTAAAATAATACTAACCAGATTGTATTTCAATGTTTTTCCTTTAGGACTTTGATTTCTTTGGGTTTCACTAAAGCTGTGGCTCTCTCAGATTTAAGAGTGAGATATTTTTTTGCTTCTTCGTTTCCTTCTTGCCTTGAATATCTCGACTCTTTAAACATCCTTCATGCTCTTTTACCCAAGCTTTTCGGAAAGAAAGTGTCATAAGTGCTCATGCAGATCCTTCAAACCAGAGTTGGACTCAAGACTCCTTGTTGCTATTGACGTCAAGAAAGAGCGGTGTAGTCCAAGTTACCAGCTTACAAAAATAATAATGGTTCAAAGTTTTTTTTGTATTATGTAGCTGTGCATAAATTTCTAACTTTTTAAATTGACCTATTCGACTGCATTGTCCTGGTTTGAGTAGAAGTATTTTTTTATATAGATAGGAATATTTTTTTTTATTTCCATGTTGTTTGAGGATTGTGCTCAGGGTCCACAACCCAGCCTTGTTATCCATCCCCAGGTCTGTTTCAAACACCCGAAAATAGATATCAGCTCTCCATCTCCACAGAAAAATCGTTCTACTCCAGGGTCTTACTGGAGGGCGAGGAAATATTCCAAACTCCTCATCATCACGACAAGCTCCCTCCTTCAAGCTCCGGTTCTTATCTCTTCCTTCAAGTTCCATTCTCTAATCCCTCCATTTTTATTTCCGATGCCAGTTTCGATGAGGAGTTTTTGGATTTCTTTGTATCTAAAATTGAAGCTATCTGCTCAGCTGTTTTTCATTATATGAAAAATAGTTAGAATCATAGAATCATAGAATCATAGAAGTTTACAACATGGAAACAGGCCCTTTGGCCCAACATGTCCATGTCGCCCAGTTTATACCACTAAGCTAGTCCCAATTGCCTGCACTTGGCCCATATCCCTCTATACCCATCTTACCCATGTAACTGTCCAAATGCTTTTTAAAAGACAAAATTGTACCCGCCTCCACTACTGCCTCTGGCAGCTCGTTCCAGACACTCACCACCCTTTGAGTGAAAAAATTGCCCCTCTGGACCCTTTTGTATCTCTCCCTTCTCACCTTAAATCTATGCCCCCTCGTTATAGACTCCCCTACCTTTGGGAAAAGATTTTGACTATCTACCTTATCTATGCCCCTCATTATTTTATAGACTTCCATAAGATCACCCCTAAACCTCCTACTCTCCAGGGAAAAAAGTCCCTGTCTATCTAACCTCTCCCTATAAGTCAAACCATCAAGTCCCGGTAGCATCCTAGTAAATCTTTTCTGCACTCTTTCTAGTTTAATAATATCCTTTCTATAATAGGGTGACCAGAACTGTACACAGTATTCCAAGTGTGGCCTTACTAATGTCTTGTACAACTTCAACAAGATATCCCAACTCCTGTATTCAATGTTCTGACCAATGAAACCAAGCATGCTGAATGCCTTCTTCACCACCCTATCCACCTGTGACTCCACTTTCAAGGAGCTATGAACCTGTACTCCTAGATCTCTTTGTTCTATAACTCTCCCCAATGCCCTACCATTAACGGAGTAGGTCCTGGCCCGATTCGATCTACCAAAATGCATCACCTCACATTTATCTAAATTAAACTCCATCTGCCATTCATCGGCCCACTGGCCCAATTTATCAAGATCCCGTTGCAATCCTAGATAACCTTCTTCACTGTCCACAATGCCACCAATCTTGGTGTCATCTGCAAACTTACTAACCATGCCTCCTAAATTCTCATCCAAATCATTAATATAAATAACAAATAACAGCGGACCCAGCACCGATCCCTGAGGCACACCGCTGGTCACAGACCTCCAGTTTGAAAAACAACCCTCTACAACCACCCTCTGTCTTCTGTTGTCAATCCAATTTTGTATCCAATTGGCTACCTCACCTTGGATCCCATGAGATTTAACCTTATGTAACAACCTACCATGCGGTACCTTGTCAAAGGCTTTGCTAAAGTCCATGTAGACCACGTCTACTGCACAGCCCTCATCTATCTTCTTGGTTACCCCTTCAAAAAACTCAATCAAATTCGTGAGACATGATTTTCCTCTCACAAAACCATGCTGACTGTTCCTAATCAGTCCCTGCCTCTCCAAATGCCTGTAGATCCTGCCTCTCAGAATACCCTCTAACAACTTACCCACTACAGATGTCAGGCTCACCGGTCTGTAGTTCCCAGGCTTTTCCCTGCCACCCTTCTTAAACAAAGGCACAACATTTGCTACCCTCCAATCTTCAGGCACCTCACCTGTAGCGGTGGATGATTCAAATATCTCTGCTCGGGGACCCGCAATTTCCTCCCTAACCTCCCATAACGTCCTGGGATACATTTCATCAGGTCCCGGAGATTTATCTACCTTGATGCGCGTTAAGACTTCCAGCACCTCCCTCTCTGTAATATGTACACTCCTCAAGACATCACTATTTATTTCCCCAAGTTCCCTAACATCCATGCCTTTCTCAACCGTAAATACCGATGTGAAATATTCATTTCGGATCTCACCCATCTCTTGTGGTTCCGCACATAGATGACCTTGTTGATCCTTAAGAGGCCCTACTCTCTCCCTAGTTACTCTTTTGCCCTTTATGTATTTGTAGAAGCTCTTTGGATTCTCCTTTGCCTGATCTGCCAAAACAATCTCATGTCGCCTTTTTGCCCTCCTGATTTCTCTCTTAACTCTAGTCCGGCAATCTCTATACTCTTCAAGGGATCCACTTGATCCCAGCTGCCTATGCATGTCATATGCCTCCTTCTTATTTTTGACTAGGGCCACAATCTCCCGAGTCATCCAAGGTTCCCTACTTCTACCAGCCTTGCCCTTCACTTTATAAGGAATGTGCTTACCCTGAACCCTGGTTAACACACTTTTGAAAGCCTCCCACTTACCAGACGTCCCTTTGCCTGCCAACAGACTCTCCCAATCAACTTCTGAAAGTTCCTATCTAATACCATCAAAATTGGCCTTTCCCCAATTTAGAATTTTAACTTTTGGGCCAGACCTATCATTCTCCATAGCTATCTTAAAACTAATGGAATTATGATCACTGGTCCCAAAGTGATCCCTCACTAACACTTCTGTCACATGCCCTTCCTTATTTCCCAAGAGGAGGTCCAGTTTTGCCCCCTCTCTAGTCGGGCCATCCACATACTGAATGAGAAATTCCTCCTGAATACACTCAACAAATTTCTCTCCATCCAAGCCCCTAATGCTATGGCTGTCCCAGTCAATGTTGGGAAAGTTAAAGTCCCCTACTATTACCACCCTATTTTTCTTGCAGCTGTCTGTAATCTCCTTACATATTTGCTCCTCAATTTCCCGTTGACTATTTGGGGGTCTGTAGTACAATCCTATCAAAGTGATCTCTCCCTTCTTATTTTTCAGTTCTACCCATATAGACTCAGTGGGCGAACCCTCGGATATATTCCCTCTCACTACTGCCGTGATGTTCTCCCTAATCAAGAACGCAACTCCCCCTCCTCTCTTACCTCCTGCTCTATCTTTCCTATAGCATCTGTACCCTGGAACATTGAGCTGCCAGTCCTGCCCCTCCCTTAGCCATGTTTCAGTAATAGCTATAACATCCCAGTCCCATGTACCCATCCATGCCCTGAGTTCATCTGCCTTGCCCATCAGACTTCTTGCATTGAAATAAATGCAGTTTAATCTAGACTTCCCTTGGTCTTTGCCCTGCTTTCTCAGACCATCTGTCTGGTCATGTTTTGTACACTCTCCCTTACTGCCTTTTGTTTCTGTCACCACTTTACTTCCCACTGACTTCCTGCATCGGTTCCCATCCCCCTGCCACATTAGTTTAAACCCTCCCCAACAGCACTCGCAAACACTCCCCCTAGGACATTGGTTCCAGTCCTGCCCAGATGCAGACCGTCCAATTTGTACTGGTCCCACCTCCCCCAGAACCGGTTCCAATGGCCCAGGAATTTGAATCCCTCCCTCTTGCACCATCTCTCAAGCCTCGTATTCATCCTAGCTATCCTGTCATTCCTACTCTGACTAGCCCGTGGCACTGGTAGCAATCCTGAGATTACTACCTTTGAGGTCCTACTTTTTAGTTTAACTCCTAACTCCCTAAATTCAGCTTGTAGGACCTCATCCCGTTTTTTACCTATATCGTTGGTACCTATATGCACCACGACAACTGGCTGTTCACCCTCCCCCTCCAGAATGTCCTGCAGCCGCTCCGAGACATCCCTGACCTTTGCACCAGGGAGGCAACATACCATCCTGGAGCCTCGGTTGCTCTCAAATTGTAAATCAAAATCAGTGAATGACACAGTATTATTCAACATACAGCATATAAAGTGTTGATATCACGAGCTATATAAAGTACCTGGTGATGTCTCGTTGTATGTAATGAGCACTATAAAGAAAATAAAGAAAGACTTGCAGTTATATAATGCCTTTCACGATCCCAGGACATCCCAAAGCACATTACAGCCAAAGAAGTACTTTTGATGTATTGTCACTGTGGAAGCAATGTAGGAAATGCAGCAGCCAATTTGTGCACAGCAAGGTCCCACAAACATCAATGTGATAATGACCAGATAATCTGTTTTAGTGATGTTGGTTGAGGGATAACAATTGGTACCAGAGAGAACCCCTCTGCTCTTCTTCGAATAGTGCCGAGAGATCTTTTACATCCACCTGGGAGGGCGGATGGGGCCTCGGTTTATCATCTCACCGTGGAATTTCTGCTAAGGCGCAATTGGAAAAATGTGCCCTGAATGCTCTGGACACTGCACCAGTTTTGCCGAGGTGAAGTTACGCTCAAGTTTCTGCACAAACCCATTAGCATGAATCTGCCATGAATCAACACAACCAAACAGTGTAATTGAACGTAATCGATTCATGACAGGAACAGAACAGAATCAATGGGACATCATGAGGCTGGGATGCGGTCATATAAAAAGCAATGAAGAAAACATTCCCTTCGGAGTGAAGTTGAAGATCACAAGGTAATACACTTTTCTCTCTCTCTGCAAACTTTTTACAGCTTTTATGCTTTGATCACTCTCCTGAGCAGGAATTGAGCCATTTTGTTTGCAGCAGCAGGGCCTGTGGCTCAAGGTGACTGCTGGTCACTGCTGTCTTGAATAAACCAATTACTGCAGCATAGTGGGACACTCCTCTGTGGATTCAATTATCTGCTGGCTGGCCACGAGTGTTATTTACAAAGGGCAGATCAATTGACTGAATTTAAACTAGTTTTAAACTGATTTGTTCAAGTATTTGCAGCAGCTGAAGAAAAAGGCCGGACAGTGGCTTGAATTGACGTCTGGTCAAATGCAGGTCAGGTGATTAAGGCTGGACTCACATGACCACGGGTGCCTGTACACCCGAGATTCTGGGCATAATCTGACGAATCTTCCTGAACAGGCACAATCGGCGGAAACTCTCCTTTCCGACCTGGGGGCATGGGCAGTTTTGTGGGCGGGGACTGCCTTGAGCAAAGGGACTTTTTAACCACCAGAAAAGATAGCGGATACTCAAGCGTAAAGTGGTTATGGACACAACTCACTTACTTACCCAGAAGTATGCTCGGCTGGGCAGTGAAAAATATGTGGAGATGCCGGTGATGGACTGGGGTGAACAAATGTAAGGAGTCTTACAGCACCAGGTTATTTTCCAACAGTTTTATTTGAAATCACAAGCTTTCGGAGGCTTCCTCCTTTGTCAGGTGAGTGCAGGATTCCATAAAGGTATAGCATATCTAGTCATTGAACAATGCCTGGTGATTACAGATAATCTTTCCAACTGCCTGTTATCAAAGCAATCAAAGGAGTTGAATGGTGTTCAGACAGGGAAACATTACATACAAGACTACCGAATACACAAATGGTCACAACACAAAGACAGAGAGAGAGAGAGACACACACACACACCCGAAAGGCAGAGAAAGAGATAGAATGACCAGTTGTATTAAAAACAGATAACTTTTTTTTCCGCTGGTGGGGTTACATGTAGCGTGACATGAACCCAAGATCCCGGTTGAGGCCGTCCTCATGGGTGTGGAACTTGGCTATCAATTTCTGCTCGACGATTTTGCGTTGTCGTGTATCTCGAAGGCTGCCTTGGAGAACGCTTACCCGAAGATCGGAGGCTGAATGTCCTTGACTGCTGAAGTGTTCCCCAACTGGGAGGGAACCCTCCTGTCTGGCGATTGTTGCGCACCCATGAGAACGGCCTCAACCGGGATCTTGGGTTCATGTCACGCTACATGTAACCCCACCAGCGAAATAAAGTTATCTGTTTTTAATACAACTGGTCATTCTATCTCTTTCTCTGCCTTTCGGGTGTGTCTCTCTCTCTCTCTGTGTCATTGTGTTGTGACCGTTTGTGTATTCGGTAGTCTTGTATGTAATGTTTCCCTGTCTGAACACCATTCAACTCCTTTGATTGCTTTGATAACGGGCAGTTGGAAAGATTATCTGTAATCACCAGGCATTGTTCAATGACTAGATATGCTATACCTTTATGGAATCCTGCACTCACCTGACGAAGGAGGAAGCCTCTGAAAGCTTGTGATTTCAAATAAAACTGTTGGACTATAACCTGGTGTTGTAAGACTCCTTACAGTGAAAAATAGCGTGTGATATTCCTGGGGATCCCCATTGTAATGGAGTTCGGACACATCTGGAGCTGCACTATTGGGTGCAAGGCCAGTAAGGGCAGGAAGATCAGGGGAAATTCCGGCTTTATAGGGCCAGATACAGTAAAAGCCCCATGTGAGAGCCAGACCCCAGCCTTTGCCTCTGTCCTCCCTGATCATTGAGCATTGCTACCTTCACGGCCCGACCACTCTCCCTCCCGACCCGCCTGCTCTCCCTCCCGACAAGGTCGCCCCCTTCCCAGTCCCCTCATGGTGGCCCGATTTTCGAGTCTTCTTCGCTTGTGAGCTGCCTGGAGACACCCATTTAAAAAGTATTTCTGTGGAGCCAGGATAAGCAGTATTCTGCAGTATCCTGATGGCACCCCCCTCCCCGCATTGCTGCTCCAACTCCCTCCTGGGACTTACCTTAGAGCCATTGCTGGCGAAATAAGCAGCCTGATATTCAACAATGTAAATTGTGTGAGCTGCCTGTGGCGGGGTGACAGGTGCCGACAGCTCATGTGACGAATGTTAATGAGGCCTGAGGACCAATTTTGGGCTGGCCTCAGGCCTCCTGGTTGGGGCATGCGCTGTCGGCAGGCTGCTGGGTACAGATCCATAAACGAGCCATAACCAGTTTCCACCCCAAAGAAGTAAAAGTTTCTATAAACTTGACCCCAGCATTTCCAAAATATTTTCACAAAAAAATTAATATTTTAAATATTGTTACATGTATCAATGACCACTTACATTTATATAATCAGATTTATATCAGGTCCCGCTCCAGAGTCTTGAACACATAATCTAGGCTAGCACTTCAGTTCAGTGTCTGTTGCTTTGCAGTAATAAATTTACTTTTTTGCACCAAACTCTGTCCAGAACATGAGCAAAAAGAACACAGGGTAAATGAGATCAGAGAGATGAATGCGTGGCTCAAAGACTGGTGTGGGAGAAGTGGGTTTTGATTCGTGCGGCACTGGCACCAGTACTGGGGAAAGAGAGAGCTGTTCCATTGGGACGGACTACACCTGAACCACGCTGGGACCAGAGTTCTAGCGAGTCGAATAACTAGGGAGGTAGATCGGGCTTTAAAGTAAATAAGCGGGGAGAGGGTCCCGGGGAAGAGAAAAGACAAAGAAGCGGTGCAGGAAAGTGATTGGGGTAAGGATAACCAGATTGTGTCAGGAAGGGACAGAGCGTACAAACAAAAGACAACAAATAGGGTCTGGGTAAGAAAAAATGGTAATAAGACAAAGAGGGCCAGAGCACAAAAAAATGTTAAGATGTCTAAAAAGGTTAAAAAGACAAATCTAAAGGCACTATATCTGAATGCACGAAGCATTCATAATAAGGTGGACGAATTAACAGCGCAAATAGATGTAAACGGATACGATTTAATTGCAATTACAGAGACATGGCTGCTGGGTGACCAAGGCTGGGAGCTGAATATCCAAGGATATTCGATATTTAGGAAGGACAGGCAAAAAAGAAAAGGAGGTGGGGTAGGGTTGTTAGTAAAGGATGAAATCAGAGCAATAGTGAGAAAGGATATTGGCTCAGAAAATCAAGATGTAGAATCAGTCTGGGTGGAGTTAAGAAGCACGAAGGGGCAGAAAACACTGGTGGGAGTTGTCTATAGGCCTCCAAACAGTAGTGGTAATGTAGGGGATGGCATCAAACAGGAAATTAGAGATGCATGTAACAAGGGTACTACAGTAATCATGGGTGACTTTGATCTACATATCGACTGGCCAAACTAAACTAGCAATAATACTGTGGAGGATGAATTCCTGGAGTGTGTATGAGATTTTTTTTTAGACCAGTACATTGAGGAGCCAACCAGGGAACAGGCTATCCTAGATTGGGTATTGTGCAATGAGAAGGGGTTAATTCATAATCTTGTTGTGCGGGGTCCTTTAGGGAAGAGTGACCATAACATGATAGAATTCTTCATTAAGGTGGAAAGTGAAGTAGTCCAATCCGAAACTAGGGTCCTAAATCTAAACAAAGGAAACTATGAAGGTATGAGGAGTGAGTTGGCAATGATAGATTGGGAAGCTTCATTAAAAGGCATGACGGTGGATAGGCAATGGCTAACGTTTAAGGAACGAATGCACAAATTGCAACAATTATACATTCCTTTCTGGTGCAAAAACATAAAAGGAAAAGTGGCCCAACCATGGCTAACAAAAGAAATTAAGGATAGTATTAGATCCAAAGAGGGGTCATATAAAGTTGCCAGAAAAAGTAGCAAGCCTGAGGATTGGGAGCAGTTTAGAATTCAGCAAAAAAGTACCAAGAGATTGATTAAGAGGGGAAAAATAGAGTATGAGAGTAAACTTGCAAGGAACATAAGCTTCTACAAGTATGTAAAAAGAAAAAGATTAGTGAAGACAAATGTAGGTCCCTTACAGTCAGAAACAGGAAAATTTATAATGGGGAACAAAGAAATGGCAGACCAATTAAACAAATACTTTGGTTCTGTCTTCACGGAAGAGGACACAAATAACTTCCCAGAAATGCTAGGGAACCAAGAGACTAGTGAGAAGGAGGAATTAAAGGAAATTAGTATTAGTAAAAAAATAGTGCTGGAGAAATTAATGGGACTGAAAGCCGATAAATCCCCAGGGCCTGATAATCTGCATTCCAGAGCACTAAAAGAGGTAGACATGGAAATAGTGGATGCATTGGTTGTCATCTTCCAAAATTCTATAGATTATGGAACAGTTCCTGCAGATTGGAGGGTGGAAAATGTAACCCCACTATTTAAAAAAAGGAGGGAGAGAGAAAACAGGGAATTACAGACCGGTTAGTCTAACATCAGTAGTAGGGAAAATGCTAGAGTCTATTATAAAGGATGTGATAACAGGGCACTTAAAAAATATCAATGGGATTGGACAAAGTCAACATGGATTTATGAAAGGCAAATCATGTTTGACAAACCTACTGGAGTTTTTTGAGGATGTAACTGATAGAATAGATAAGGGAGAACCAGTGGATTTGGTTTATTTGGATTTTCAGAAGGTCTTTGACAAAGTCCCACATAAGTGTGCAAAATTAAAGCACATGGGATTGGTGGTAATATACTGGCATGGATTGAAAATTGGTTAACAGACAGGAAACAGAGAGTAGGAATAAATGGGTCTTTTTCGGGTTGGCAGGCACTGACTAGTGGGGTACCGCAGGGATCAGTGCTTGGGCCCCAGCTATTCACAATCTAGATCAATGATTTAGATGAGGGAACCAAATGTAATATTTCCAAGTTTGCTGATGACACAAAACTAGGTGGGATCGTGAGTTGTGAGAAGGATGCAAAGAGGCTTCAAGACGATTTAGACAAGTTGAGTGAGTGGGCAAATACATGGCAGATGCAGTATAATGTGGATAAATGTGAAGTTATCCACTTCGGAAGGAAAAACAGAAAGGCAGAGTATTATTTAAATGGTGATACATTGGGAAATGTTGAAGTACAAAGGAACCTGGGTGTCCTTGTACACCAGTCACTGAAAGCAAACATGCAGGTGCAGCAAGCAGTTAGGAAGGCAAATGGTATGTTGGCCTTCATTGCAAAAGGATTTGAGTACAGGAGCAAGGATGTCTTACTGCAGTTATACAGGGCCTTGGTGAGACCACAACTGGAGTATTGTGTGCAGTTTTGGTCTCCTTACCTAAGAAAGGATATACTTGCCATAGAGGGAGTGCAGCAAAGGTTCACCAGACTGATCCCTGGGATGGCAGGACTGCCGTATGAGGAGAGATTGGGTCGACTCGGCCTGTATTCACTCGAGTTTAGAAGAACGAGAGGGGATCTCATTGAAACATATAAAATTCTGACAGGGCTAGACAGACTTGATGCAGGGAGGATGTTTCCCCTGGCTGGGGGTTCCAGATCGAGGGGTCACAGTCTCAGGATACAGGGTAGGACATTTAGGACTGAGATGAGGATAAATTTCTTCACTCAGAGGGTGGTGAACCTGTGGAATTCTCTACCACAGAAGGCTGTGGAGGCCAAGTCACTGAATATATTTAAGAAGGAGCTGGATAGATTTTTAGACACAAAAGGCATCAAGGGGCATGGGGAGTGAGCGGGAATACGGTATTGAGATAGAGGATCAGCCATGATCATATTGAATGGCAGAGCAGGCTCGAAGGGCCGAATGGCCTACTCCTGCTCCTATTTTCTATGTTTCTATGAGTAAAGGCATCTGACTTTGTTTTGAGAGAGAGTTTCCTGGGTTGATGAGCCCAGATCAATCCTTCGTTCAAGGGGGCTTCTGGTTGTTTCCCCTCAACTGCCTTTAAATAAACCATATCACAAAAGAGGGGGACGTGTCACAGTACTGAACATGGCAGCCATCGCTGTAAGATATCGTGTATGTTCAATGGAGTAGAGACAGGAAAATTCTGCTTCAGGAATGCCCACCTTGAAGAAGTTCTGCTCTTCTCTCCACACATGCTGCCTGACCTGCTGAGTCTTTCCAGCATTTTCTGTTTTTATTTAAGTTCCGTTTCTTATTTGGGTGAGAAGGAGCTAATGGCCAGCTGATGAAATTCTGACTTAGTTATGTAGATCTTCCCATGAGGGGAACAAGCTGGGTATTTCAGTTTGCGCTATTGAGTGTTAGATTTTGTATTGCATGTAACAATAATACAATGCTCATTTTCAGCAGATGTCTGCCTTATTGTGCTTTAAAATCCTTCCAGCCATAGGAGCCACTGTGTGAATAGATCCGCTAATACTTTCCATGGGTTTTGTGAAATACTTTGTGTGGCTGACTGAGTCTCTATGGGAACTTAGTCTCAGCCGGGCTGCTGTATGAAATGTCTATGATTAGCTGTGATTGCTGGAAATGGTGAACAGGTTTCTATAATACAAATACACAATGCTCAAGTGTCCATTTATACAAAACCGGTATTAACACTAAAAATTTAATCGCATACCGTGTTAAGAACAGGAAGATGTTTCTGCTCCCTTGTTTTATCCACTTAGACCACTTGCAGATAGTGAGATAGGTTCCCTGCTCTGTTGCAGAATAGCGATAAGGGTTCTGTTGTATTTTTTGATCAGAAAGAAGATCTGTGAATGTTTTATTACTGGTACAGAGAATATGGTGATCCTATGAGACACAGAAAAGTGCAATGGTGAGTTTAACAGCAGAGGAAGAGATGGAATATTACAGATGTTGGACATCAGTTCAGATGTGGAGCATTGAAGCAGGCCTCATAACCCCAGGCCATAGGGAGGTTACGGAAATCAGGCAGGGTCCTGGCTTCCGGTTGTTGTCCAATGGGCTGTGCTGGAAGCTGTGCATCTGAACATTGGGTGAGAATAGGGCTGTGATCAGCTTCGATGGGCTCCGGATACGCCACTGATGCTCAGTATCAAGCTCACAGGCGAAGAATGGCAGTTTGGTCAAGGTACCAGAGGGTTAACTTTGCTCAGCACGAATCTTTGCCTTCAGATAAGGGAGAGAAAAGTACAGCAAAAAAATTGGTGGTGGAAAAAAGGGAGCTGTTGCCACCTTAGTTTGAAAATTTTGTGCAACAACAGAGCACCTAAGGTGATTAGACCATAAAAGCAAGCACAAGTTACACCAGAAAATAAGATCTTTCTTTAAAGAATTTCAGACTTTGTCCTCGAATACGAACAACTGGCAAATATCTTCTTTATGGGGAGTTTTCTAGCACACTGACTGTAATATCCAGATAACATTTTATGCAAACATTACATTTACTTGTTCTACATAATTGTGTCTGTAGTACAGTGTCACCCTAAGAACTGTTAAATGAATACAGTATTTGGCAAGTACAAAACAAAGTGTTCAGTTGCTCTTACATTATCAATAGTTGGAAATAGAAGCAGGAAATGCAAAAAAAAAGTGCAGAGGTATTCTGTGTATAAAAAAATTGTTCGCATTGAACAAAAATGGTGCAGTGGTTATTTAATATACAGATAATTATTTTTATAGTTACATTATGGAGTTTTCACATGGTCTCAGCTTTTGCCTGTTTCAAATGCAAATATTTTAATAGCCACAGGAACAATTTCACACTATGGCAGAATACATTTGCAGTATGAAAAACTTTTGCAGTGTGGGGTTCCATTTTCCTTTGAATGGCAACACAGTCGGTGATGCAGTGAGATTGCTTCGTTCTATGTTTGTGAAACTAGTAGAGTCTCTTGCAAGACTCTGATTTACTTTGCATCTCTTTCCCAGGATTTGATATGAGGTCAATGGCAGACCAAAGCAGTGGGTGGAAGTGTCACCCTGCCTCACTTTTGGTCTCTCGAAAGGGTCCAAGAACTTTCAGGCTTAAACATTGAGTGAGTGCAGGTGGCAGCATCTGCACTCTTTAAATGTTTAAATTCATTGCCAGTAGGAGATCCAACGGACCAAGTTACAGCTCTTTTGAACTGTAATATATTTCTGTTAACCTCGAGAGGGAGAGAGAGTCTCACTCCACTACACACTAGAGACAGCTCAGTCCCTGACTGGATTTACGCTACAACTATTGCATCGCTGTGAAGTGGAAGCTACTTGACACTGATGTTAAAGTCATAGTCTAAATACGCCCTAAGGGTTGATTTGAGGCGCCTGTTATTATTTAACAACTAATTTCAGACAACTGGTAACTTCAGAGAGTCTCGTAAAGCCATTTCGTAGATAGGATGGCAAATGGATTTAGATCATTGAAAAGTCCAGGCTGTTTTACGATTTCTTTTGTTCCTGTATTCTTTGCTTTTCTTGCCAAAGTACAAAGCCACCAATACTTTAGCAATGCAGATAACCATGAGTTATGTTTGAGTTAAGGATATTATTTTCTTTGAGTAATGTGCACCAATTTTATAAATTTTTAAGGAAGTATGTACTTCCTTATCGCAGATTACGATGCTTTTGTATTCTATTCTACTGTAATCCCTAGGCTGGTCATGGCAAAACAAGACATTCCTCTCCAATGTATTTCACCCTGCTGCGCGGCAACTGTTATGATACAAAAACATAGATAGTTCCATGGCTATTTACATGACTTGGGTTACACGCTGCTTACCCAGTTAGGCGCTGATGATAGCAATCTCTGAATCAGTGCACTCCAGGATAATAGCACACAATCTAGGCTGATTCTCCAGTGCAATACTGAAGGAGCATTGCTTTGTCAAAGATGCTGTCCTTCAGATATTAAACTGTAGACCTGTCTACCTGTTCTGGTGGCTCAGATAGACATGAAAAACATTCTCGTCCTTCAGATGAGATATTAAACTAAGACTCTTGTTACATCTTTGATTTTTTTTGCCCTTCTTACTTTAGGTATTTCAGTTTCTGTACTTTAAACTATTTTTATAGGGGAGTCTTAGCTCCCTACAGTCTTGAGAGCATCTTCACTGGCACTGATATCTCATTAAATTTTGATAGCATTCCCAGGATCACGAACAGAAAATCTTTCTTTAGATTTTGCCTCAACAACACCTTCCCCATATCTCAAAGAAACAGCAGAATATTACAAACACCAGACCTTGCTTATGCTTTAACTGGCACAGGAACTTATTCGCTGAATATTTGCTGAACATATGAATAAATAACAGCAATAGAATATATATATTTACAGTAGGTGTTGGACTATGTTAATCTCCTCAATCCAAAACAAAAAAATTGTTTGCAACCCCTATACTAAAATATATATTTACTAATTAACCTTTATATTCTGTGAGAATTAATTGGCCTGAACTCAGCTCTACAAAAGTTTTAGACCAAATCGCCAATTTGAACAGTCCAAGCAAATTAAATACCCCTGGGCTTCGAAATTTAAGTAACTGTTAGCTAAATTCAAAAGGAGCTGTCAGTCATACACATAACTGAACAAATCATGTAGTTAGAGTCATAGAGTCATAGAGTTATACAGCACGGATAGAGGCCCTTCGGCCCATCGTGTCCGCGCCGGCCATCAGCCCTGTCTACTCTAATCCCATATTCCAGCATTTGGTCCGTAGCCTTGTATGCTATGGCATTTCAAGTGCTCATCCAAATGCTTCTTGAATGTTGTGAGGGTTCCTGCCTCCACAACCCTTTCAGGCAGTGAGTTCCAGACTCCAACCACCCTCTGGGTGAAAAAGTTCTTTCTAAAATCCCCTCTAAACCTCCCGCCTTTTACCTTGAATCTATGTCCCCTTGTTATAGTACCCTCAACGAAGGGAAAAAGCTCCTTAGTATCCATCCTATCTGTGCCCCTCATAATTTTGTACACCTCAATCATGTCCCCCCTCAGCCTCCTCTGCTCCAAGGAAAACAAACCCAATCTTCCCAGTCTCTCTTCATAGCTGAAGCGCTCCAGCCCTGGTTACATCCTGGTGAATCTCCTCTGCACCCTCTCCAAAGCGATCACATCCTTCCTGTAGTGTGGCGACCAGAACTGCACACAGTACTCCAGCTGTGGCCTAACCAGTGTTTTATACAGCTCCATCATAACCTCCTTGCTCTTATATTCTATGCCTCGGCTAATAAAGGCAAGTATCCCATATGCCTTCTTTACCACCTTATCTACCTGTTCCGCCGCCTTCAGGGATCTGTGAACTTGCACACCAAGATCCCTCTGACCCTCTGTCTTGCCTAGGGTCCTCCCATTCATTGTGTATTCCCTTGCCTTGTTAGTCCCTCCAAAGTGCATCACCTCGCACTTTTCCGGGTTGAATTCCATTTGCCACTGTTCCGCCCATCTGACCAACCCATCTATATCGTCCTGCAGACTGAGGCTATCCTCCTCGCTATTTACCACCCTACCAATCTTTGTATCATCAGCGAACTTACTGATCATACCTTTTACATTCATATCCAAGTCATTAATGTAGACCACAAACAGCAAGGGACCCAGCACCGATCCCTGTGGTACCCCACTGGCCACAGGCTTCCAGTCACAAAAACAACCTTCGACCATCACCCTCTGCCTTCTGCCACTAAGCCAGTTTTGTATCCAAAGTGCCAAGGCACCCTGGATTCCATGGGCTCGTACCTTCTTGACCAGTCTCCTGTGGGGGACTTTATCGAAGGCCTTACTGAAATCCATGCATACCACATCCACTGCGTTACCCTCATCCACACGCCTAGTCACCCCCTCAAAAAATTCAATCAAATTAGTCAGACATGATCTTCCCTTGACAAAGCCATGTTGACTATCCCTGATTAATCCTTGCTTCTCCAAGTGGAGACTAATTTTGTCCTTCAGAATTTTTTCCAATAATTTTCCTACCACTGATGTTAGGCTCACTGGCCTGTAGTTCCCCGGTTTTTCCCTACTCCCCTTCTTGAATAATGGTATTACATTAGCGGTTCTCCAGTCCTCTGGCACATCCCCTGTGGCCAGAGAGGTTCTGAATATATGTGTCAGAGCCCCCGCAATCTCCTCCTTTGCCTCACACAGTAGCCTGGGATACATTTAATCCGGGCCTGGGGATTTATCCATTTTTAGGCCTGCTAAAACCGCCAATACCTCCTCCCGCTCGATGTTAATATGTTCGAGTATATCACAGTCCCCCTGCCGTATTTCTATGTCTACATCGTCCTTCTCCATAGTGAAAACAGATGCAAAAAATTCATTTAGAACCCCTCCTACATCTGCCGGCTCCACACACAGATTGCCATTTTTGTCCCTAATGGGCCCTATTTTTTCCCTAGTCATCCTCTTACCCTTAATATACTTATAAAACATCTTAGGATTTTCCTTTATTTTGCTCGCCAGTGTTATTTCATGGCCCCTCCTTGATCTCCTAATTTCTTTTTTAAGTATCCCCCTGCACTTTTTGTACTCCTCTAGGGCTTCCTCCGTCTTTAGCCTTTTGTATCTGCCAAAAGCCCTCCTTTTTTTCCTAATCCATTCTCGTATATCCCCTGACATCCAAGGTTCCCTGGAGTTCTTGGAACCACCCTTGACCTTTACGGGAACATGTTGCCATTGTATGGTCTCAATCTCCCTTCTGAAAGACTCCCATTGCTCCGATGCGGATTTTCCTACAAGCAGCTGATCCCAGTCCATTTTGGCCAGATCCTGCCTTATCCTATTAAAATCTGCCTTCCCCCAATTTAGAACCTTTATTTCCGGCCCCTCCCTGTCCTTTTCCATGACCACCTTAAATCTCACCGAATTATGGTCACTGTCACCAAAGTGCTCACCTACTAGCACTTCTTCCACTTGGCCGGTCACATTCCCTAGAATTAGGTCCAGTACCGCCCCCTCTCTTGTAGGACTTTCTACATGCTGGCTCAAAAAGCTCTCCTGGATGCACGTTAAGAATTTTGTACCCTCTAAGCCTTTTACACTCTGAGTATCCCAGTTAATATTGGGGAAGTTGAAATCCCCCACTATTATTACCCTATTATTTGCACAATTTTCTGAGATTTGCCTACATATCTGTTCCTCTATCTCCCCCTGACTGTTTGGGGGCCTATAGTACACTCCCATCAAAGTGCTTGCCCCCTTTTTGTTTTTAAGCTCCACCCATATGGCCTCATTAGAGGAACCTGCTAATATATCATCCCTCCTTATGGCAGTAATTGATTCTTTAATTAATATTGCGACCCCCCCTCCTCTTATACCTCCCCCTCTGTCTCGCCTGAAGATTCTGTACCCCGGAATATTGAGCTGCCAGTCTTGCCCCTCCCTCAACCATGTTGCTTGTGTTTGAATTGTATGACTTGGCTCTTCCCTCAAGTCAACTTCTCAGAGACCAAATAGATGAGTAGACCTCACAACATGGTATGAGGTACTTAGAGTACGTTGAGTGCAGTGCACAGTTCTGGCCTCCATATTACAAAAAGGATATAGAAGCGATGGAGAATGTGCAAAAAAGATTTACATGGATGTTGCCAGAACTGAGAGGGTACAACTATCAGGAAAGACTGAACAGGCTGGGGCTCCTTTCGCTAGAAAAGAGAAGATTGAGACGTGACCTGATAGAGGTCTTTAAAATTATGAAGTGGTTCGATAGGGTAGATGTAGAGAAGATGTTTCCACTAGTGGGGCAGTCCAACACTACAGGCCATAAATATAAGATAGACACTAATAAATCCAATAAGGAATTCAGGAGAAACTTCTTTACTCAGAGCATGAAGTGGTTGAGGCAATTAGCATAGATACATTTAAGGCGAAGCTAGATAAGTACATGAGGGAGAAAGGAATAGAAAGATATGGTAATAGGGTTAGATGAAGTAAGGCGGGAGGAGGCTCGTGTGGAGCATAAATACTGGCATAGATGTGCTGGTCTGTTTCTGTACTGTAAAAATCTATGTATTCAATGTATCAAGTTAGGTTGGGAACATGATTCTGAGGTTTGTAACTCCTTGGAGTAGATTTTTCCGCTGTGCGGTATTCGGACGACTGGTGGGCAGAGCAAGCCGGCTGGCTGCCTGATAGTAATGATGGGAAGCCCAGTCCATTTTGAGGTCTGGGCCTCGTTAACATAGGGCAGGCGGGCTCTGGGCAGAAAACAAGTGACCTGGGTCAGCCAGCTCTCTCCAGTCCTGTTTCAATATCGGACAACCCGACTGGCCTCCTGGTAGGTCGCAGGGGGTCTGTTCTCAGAAGGGACAACAGACCAGGTTATTGTTGTAGAGGCTGGAGGAGCTCTTCTGCTGCTCCTGGCCCCACACCAATAATTATGTACTTGACTTTGGGCTCCTCTTTGGCTGGACTGTCAGCTGATACAGCACAGTGTATGGACTGCCCAGTTGAGCCCTGAAATGGCATCAGGGTCCTATTGAAATCGTAGGATCCCGATTTAATTACCTAAGTAAGCTGTGTGGTTGCTTCAAATGGCAACCCAGGCTGCCTGTTCCGAGGATCCCAGCAAAATGGTGACAGCCATTGGGAACGGGGCGCTAAGTTCTTCCCCATGATTTTCAGGGTACTACCTCCCTGCTTCCACTGGGCGGGAGGCCTCAATAATCTGCCCCCTTATGTATTGTGACTAAATTAAAGGAACCACTTCTAAGCTAAAATAAGACAAAATTGTTTCATTTTTGTCACAGGCTTGTCTGCCTGTTCAGGTGGGAATTCAAGTGGATTCCATTGCACTATTTGAAGAAGAGCAGAGAGTTGTGATGGACAACATTCCTGTCTGAACCAACATAACCAGAAACAGATTAGCTGGTCATTCATCTCATTGATGTTTGTGGGATCCTTCTGTGTGCAAAATGGATGCTATGTTTGCCTTCATGATAACGTTCATTGCACTTCAAACGTAATTCATTGTATGTGTGAAGGGCTTTGAGATGTTTCCGAGAGATGGGATTAGGTGCCATATAAATGCAAATCTTTCTTTTTCCTTGCTGTAATATCTCTACTTCTGGCCTCTTGTAAACTACAGTATATCCAGGAAGACCTATAAGTCTGTAAACTAAATGTTACACTTATATAGTCAAATGGCATGAGTGATTTTTCTGGTGCAAGCAGTAACATTTTTGCCCTCCCCCATCCCAGACCTGGCCAAAATGTTGAGTGTAGCATAAAGGGGAACTGGAACGCCAGTCAGGATTGCAATGTTTTCTCGCATTTTCCTCACATCCAAAAAAAAATCAACGAGCTTGGGATGCCCTCTTTCTTCCATCAGGACCTTATTGTATTCCATTAAGTTTTTTCTTTCTTTTGTTTTATTCTTGTGCCGCTGGTCCTAGCTGCTCCTCTATGCATGATCTATTTCATCTGCTTTATGCTGCCAGAAAAGAAAAACTTCCTTGGCGAGATGTAAAAGCCCATGTACTACCCCTGCTGTCACCTGCACACATCCCACAGAGCTGATTCCTTAGCTGACTATAGCTGAGTCACGATTGTTGGCACAAACAATTCATTCTGTTTCGAAACAGAGGACAAGACATAGGCAGCCAGATTTAAACTGCATCTTCCATTTTACTCCGTTTTTATAGTAAAAGTAAATGGTTTAGGTAGCTCCGATATATTATTACGACAATAGTTGCCACAGAAAGTCAAGTAAGTCAAGCATGGTAGACCTATTCCAAGATAATAACAAATGTAGCAGTGTTTTCCTTGGTGTGCTGGAAATATTAGTGCATGCAGACCCAGCAAAATGTCTGAATAAGAGTATTTTCACATGGGAGAAGAAGAGCAGAGCAAAAGGGCCAGGGTGCAGAGGTGGGAGGGTGGGGGTAATGCTAGGGCTTTGCTCCTCTGCGTTGCCCAGTGATTTCCTGGTATTCCTTCGAGAAAATCAGAGAGGATATGCTCTAAAGAAGTGCAGCCATGCAAATGAGGCATGAGAGTAGTTGTGGGGGGAGGGGTGGTTGTTTGGGGGGAGGGGGGTTGCAACCAGCCCTCGTGTCTCATTTTCCTGTGGTAGGAAAATTTTGGAATCTTTAATTAAAGCTGAAACTACTTAATATCTAGATGAAGAGAAGATAATTCCAAACAGCCAATGCAGATTTCAGGTTATGCTTGACAAACCTGATAACGTTTTTTGGGGAGGTGACACATGTGTTGGAAGGGGGCAATGCAGTGGATGTGGTGTGCATGGACTTTCAGAAAGACTTTAAGGGGTATTGAATTAGGGGGAGGGTTGCACATTGGATCAAAACTGTCTAGAAGGCAGGAAACAGAGAGCATAGAGGGAATTTTAACTTCTGGGCAGTCAGCTGGCGGAATGTGCGAGCAGATCGTCCGAGAGCTGCAGTGGGAGGCCCGGTCTATTTTAACCGCTGGGCCTCGTTTAAATGGAGCTGGTGAGCTGCCTCTGGATGGCCATTTGGGCCGACGCAATATCATCAGATGGATTTTGGAGGGCTTCGGGAACGGGGAAGGGGAAGGAGCCTGGCGAGGTCCAGAGGACCACTCCCGCCCTTCCTGGTCCCACAGAAATATAAATGGGAATCAGTTAAATTAGCATATTGTGGTTTAGACCTGAAACCTTTTAGGTCTGCATGGCTCAGTACCACTTTGGATAGTACATTTACTTAGTACACCATCAAGGGAGGTACCAGGGATAACTTAAGAAATAACTACTTAATAATTAGAATCATCAACTTGTGCAATACACTATCATAGAGTTCTATGGATGAAGTCTCAGCTGAGGTATTCAAAACGCATTTTCATCAATTCCTAATTTAGCAAAAGCTATTGGGATGTGGGTTTTAGGTAGAAAAATAATGAATAGTGATCGGATTGGGTCCTGAAGCTGGACCTGGATGATGGATTGTGCTGAATGGCCTTTCTGTACTCCTTTACTCAGCATGTTGAATGATTTGACCAGGCTGCTAAGCTCAGTATATCTTGTATCACGCTGTGACCTCTCGGTTTTTGCAGGAGACCATAGATATCTTGCAGTAAATAGCTTGCCCCCAGATTCCTCAGACCCCCATAGTCATCTATCCAATAAGCCTTACCCCAAGAGCAAAGACAGTTGCTCATTCAACAACTTTATACATGCATAGACAGAGATAGAATACTTAGTGGCTTTTGTTTCACTGGAGCTGAGAAGGTTAAAGGCAACCTGACAAAAGTTTTCAAGATTATGACAAGTTATGATAATATAGAGATAAAATAATAAATCGTTTGCACGGGGCAGTAAAATGGTAGTGAGGGCACAAATTTAAGGTAATCATAAAAAATATTAAAGGAGAGATTAAAAAGAAAATTTTTACACAGAGGATGGTAGGTATGTTGAATTGTCTGCCAGAAGACATCATAGAAGCAGAGTCCATAAAGTCTTTTAAAAGGGAATTAGATAGTTGCTTGAAAGAGATGAGTATTAAAGGGTATAAGGAGCAAGCAAAAGAGTTGGATTAGACTAGGTGACTCGGGTGAAGATGAACATTGGCACAGACTTGATGGACTGAATGGCCTGATTCTGTGATGTAACATCCTATAATTAACTCATATAATTAAAAAAACCTTTCCTGCAGAACATCAGAGGAACTGTTATGTAATAGGAAAGCAATTAGTATTATATCGGCTCGAACGATTGCTACACATTGTTCTTAGAATTTTATGCTAATGTAGACATTTAATTGACTAGAGAATTTTCTTTTTGACTCATGTCACTTTTAAAAATACAATGGAAAATGAAAAGCTTGATTAAAAAGTTTTTTTTAAAAGCAATTGTCAACTTTTGCAAACAAGCAGCCTTTCAGCTTAAACTGAGATTTGAAATCAAAGTAAGGGAGCAAAAGGTTAAAACATCACGGGTCTAAATTGGGCCGTGTAGCGCCCATTGTTTCGGCGCTACACAGCCTCTCTGACATCCAAGATGGCGTCTTGGATGCGCACACACGTTTCCAGCGTGACGTGCGCCAGTGTGCAATGCTGATTTAAAGTGATAGACACCATTTTGGCAATTAACGCTCAACTCAATGCACAGTCTTAACCCCAAGCATCTGAACGTGTCTTAGAGTGCCTGGAAGACTCCCCACCAGCGCTATTTAAAGGGACCATGCAGGATTTACAGGTTAGTGGCTGAATTATTGCTTCTGGCTGCCGAGACATTTGTAACTGTTTCTGGAGGTCTCCTAGACTTCAGTACTAGGACGCAGGGACATAGCCTAATATTTAGAGCCAGGACGTGCAGGAGCGAAGTTAGGAAATGCTTCTACATGCAAAGGGTGGGAGACGTTTGGAACGCTGTTCTGCAGACGGCAGTTGATGCTAGCTCACTTGTGAATGTTAAATCTGAGATTGATAGATTTCTGTCAACCAAGGGTATTAAGGGATATGGGGCTAAGGCCCATGGAGTTATATGGAGTTAGGTCACAGGTCCACCATGATCTCATTGAATGGTGGAACAGGCTGAAAGGGCTAAATGCCACTGCCACTTGCTGCCTACTGATATGCGCCACCTTCTCCTGAAAGAAAGCAGGGCGTGTGTCTGGGTGATGTGCCTGTCATGGTTGAATAGCTGCCAGTGTTGTGAGTTGTGGGTGGGCGGCTTGAAACAGTGGTAATGTGTAAGGGTGAGAGGAAGCATCTGGTTGGAAGAGTTGAGTACTGATGGAAAGAGTTTTTTGGTATGTGGGGATGGGGGGTGTAATGCGTGGTGCAGTTGGTAGGAGACGCCACTTGACTTCACTCACCTTGCCCACTCCAGTCAAAGCATTGAACTTCTTCCTGCACTGCATCCATGTTCATGAGGCTGTGCGCCTGACATTGACTTCATCCCCCGCTGCCTCCCACTACCTTTTGGATATATGTCTGGAGGGTCTCTTGCCCACCCACCCACCCACCCCCACCCTCCGTGGATATAGGATGTCCCTCCTTCTGTCCACCTCTTACACCAAGGCCTCTAGTGCATCAGCAGAGAACCTTGGTGCATGCACTCTTGCAGGCCTGGTACCAACTCAAATCAGGAGATTGGTGAGATCTAGCATGCAGATTGGAGGATGTGGGATTTAGTAGTGCGTAACCTTTATTCAATGTTTTAACATAACTCATCAGTTTGTAACCATAGGGATCGGATCTGCATCTGTGTTTTACGTGTGCGATGTCTGATCTCCGTTCAGACTCCGTGCAGAGAGTAGGCTGTCATTTTCAGCAAATAACAGGTACCAGCTACCTTTAAGAGATTTCTAAGAGACACCCTCCCTTTAAGAGATTGAGCTCTCTCTGCTGGTGGAAAGTGCAAATTGCATTGATTCCACATGCAATGCCCGAATGGAACTCTGATTCCAGGTGAGTCCTCGAGCCAGCCGAAACTCACGTCCTGCCTGTGCAGGGGTCATTGGGTGTGGGGTAATAGCTACCCCCGCCCAAAAACGGCCCTTATCCAATTTTTTACCCCCACATTCTTCTATTGTCTGCCAGAAGACATCTTAGCAATGTGTAGCAATGGTTCGAGCCGATATAATACTAACTGCTTTCCTATTACATAATAGTTCCTCTGATTCTCTGCAGTCAAGATTTTAAAAATTATATGAGGTAATCATAGGATGTTCTATCACATTTTCTTCCAAACTTTGAAAAGCCACTTGCGTGTTCAATAAAAACATTGCCAATGGCACTTCCTACTATAGACTGTTCTGTAAAATTACATGCTTTACTATCTTGGATATCAGCTGCCTTTTTCTTCTGGTTTTGTTCCCTTTAATGGGCTTTACTAATGGAATGATAGGAACTGTATCTGGGCAGCTGTTGAAAGAAGATCTTCAGTCATATCAAATTGTAACATCCACACATTTAATGACTCTTAACCTGCTTATATAAGAATCTCCGGATGGGGATTGGATTGACATCACATGGGCACTAGAGACAAGTTCTGAGCAATGCACAGCTGTCTTAAGTTGGCAATTCACATTAAAACTGAGTGAAATATGCCAACTCGAGATAGCTGAGCGCTGATTAAAATTAAGCCCCAGGCTACTGAAGAAACATATTCTTGCATAGTTTACCAAAATAAATTTGAAATAGGAATATTTGCAGTCATTGCAAAACCACAATTGAGGATCGTTTATTGTAATTAGTTGGGCAGTAGTCTTAAGCATGGTAGATCATTGTTAGCGTGATGTTGCAATTCACTGGTGTAAGGTTCAAATTTGCATTGATTATGACACATGGCAAATTCTCAATCAGCTAAGTTTTCAGTGAAAACTAGAGACTCAGGGAAAGAAAGAAAAGCTGGAAAGTGAGTCGCCATGCAGTGATTTTTATTATTATTGATCAATTGCTGTGCTCATCACACAATTTTTGACTGAATTTTTGTCTTTATAACTCATGTCAATTGCCTATGTTATAATTCATGCCTTATCCAGTGCCGCAGCCTAATTACAAGCCCTGAATTTCCACAGGGGTTGCCGTAGTCGTCTGCTGGAGATCAGCACAGCCCCAGTTGACATGGGGTCCAACGATCTCCTGCCAAATGTATGGCAAGAGATTGAGAGAACCTTGCAGAAATTCAGCTCCCCCCCCCTCCTCCGTTTACTGGAAAAGAACTTATAGCTCAGATAGAGAGAACGTTCCCCACTGTGGGCATTAGGTCTCTCTGGGTGATAATTACCACCCAACCATAAGAATGGGATTTTCCACTTTCAAACATGGTAATTTACTGCCATTGATAAGTTAAGTCGTCCATGGAGTGTAACAATGAAAATGAAACAGCTTAAGAACTGAATTGACGCCTTTGATCTTTGTTAATCAATGTGATCACTGAAAGAAGATGGAGTGTAAAACCACTCCGAATAATTCCCATTTCAGGAAGCAAAGCTTTATGTTTTAATAAAATAGTTCATTAAGAGGAAGTTCCCTATATCAAGTGGGAATCTAAATGCCTGGAGTAAACAAAGTTAACATGGTTTCAGAAACTCCAAAGGATGCAGAAAGCACCTCAATTGTCTTAAAGGTGATTCAAAATAAGGACAGAAGTCAACAACAAGGTCATTTTTCAACTTTGTGCTCCTACTGGGGAGTTTGCCCACCCAGAACGCAAATCGGAAAATTTGGACATGCACCGTGCATAATTTTTTTCCAACCATTTAATTTAAATGGATGGAAAATCCCTTTGCAGCTTGCACTCGGTTTTCTGACACAAGCTTCTGGCTGGCAAGGCTGTCTACCGAGAGAGTGAAGTTGGAAATTGATCCCCTACGTCTCTCAGGCACGCGTATTCCAGTCAGTTAGCGTTTTACATTACAAGTTATTTTACTTAGTTCACTGTATAAAAATATCGGCCACATGTTATGCAGATTAATTTTTATCTGTGTTTGAGAAAGCTTTGTAAGCAACATATTGGGGCAGATTTTGACTTTGGCAGCCCGTTTTACAACTTTTCCAATTTTTATTTCCACTGACTTCAATGGAAATAAAAATCGGGAGAGATGTAAAACGAGCTGCTGATTTGCTATCACCTGTTTTACACTATCGCACAAAGTCAAAATCGACCCCAACGTCTCATACAGCAATCATGAAAATTCCTCCTCTATCAACTCAAAGTGACATATATCATATGTACCTGCATATCAAACAGATGGTTTATTAGTCAAGATAAAATAAACCTGCAAATGTTAGAGATCTGAAATCTGGAAATACAGAGCGTATTAATCAACATTTGGAAGTGAAACATCAGGAACACCTTGAATATGATACTTCAGCAGAATCAGAAGTGCTCACTCCTTGAAATGTTAACTTTTCATTCTTTTTCAGATGCTGACTAACCTGTTGTGCATCACATTGATACAGATATTATGAGTTATCCCCTCAAACCTTGCCTACATTACAACAACCAGTGTTGTTGGAAGAGTGCAAGTATTTTTGAAGCTGTACATATTGCTTTCTAAAATGGTTTCAGCGGGAAGAGATGTTACAGGATTAGTACCAGAATAGAAGGGAGATAGAACTGGTTGTGCAGACCCTGAGGAAGATCCAACTGATAGATAAAGCTGGATGGGTTTAGTTTTTCCTTATTCGAAGTTTCTTATGTTTCCAGAGTTAATGGAAAATATTTTTCAATAGCTTTTTCATCCATTCTACTTGCAACTTTTTTACTTATTTAGCTCTTCAAGAAACATTATAGAATCATAGAATTATACAGCACAGCCCATTGTGCCTGTGCTGGCTCTTTGAAAGACCTATCCAAATAAGTCCCACTCCCCCTGCTCTTTTCCCCTACTTCAAGTATTTATCCAATTCCCTTTTGAAAGTTATTATTGAATCTGCTTCCACCACCCTTTCAGGCAGTGCATTCCAGATCACAACAACTCAATGAGTTAAAAAATGTTTCCTCATGCTGCCTCTGGCTCTTTTGGTGATCGCCTTAAATCAGTGTTCTCTGGTTACTGACCCTTCTACCACTAGAAGCAGTTTCTCCTTATTTACTCTAACAAAACCCTTCATAATTTTGAACACCTCTATCAAATCCCCCCTAAACCTTCTCTGCTCTAAGGAGAACAATCCCAGTTTCTCTAGTCTCTCCACGTAACTGAGGTCTTTCATCCCTGGCACCATCCTAGTTTAAAAAAAAGCAAAATACTGCGGATGCTGGGAATCTGAAATAAAAACAGAAAATGCTGGAAACTCTCAGCAGGCCAGGCAGCATCTGTGGAGGGAGAAACAGAGTCAATGTTAACATATTAGGTCGATGATCCCCCCACCCCGCCAGAACTGCAGACCAGTTCTGACGAAAGGTCATTGACCTGAAATACCAACTCCGATTATCTCTTCACAGAAGCCGAGACTTGCCTCATTTGCAACCTTTAAAGTCAGCAATAAACATTACACATTTTTCAGATTTTTTAATTAAAGAAGCCTGGTGATTAGTGTGATTTCTCACATTTGATGATTCAACTACATAAAGAATGAACAACAAAATTGCAAGCATATCATATAAAGGTTAATCTGACAGTTGTGAAAGTTGATATCACATTGGAGGCATCAGCTACCCTATGTGATGAAAGTGCAGAGAAATGTGAACACTTGCTGTTTTATAAGGAACTTCCTTATTAGCTTAAGATAAATTTTTAATATGGATGCTTTCTTTTACAGAGAAACAATGGTCTCTGACAGAGACCAGTGTTGCAGTCTGCAATAACATTTGTCTTAGAAAAATATGAGGATAAATTTCCCGCTGTGACTCTCCTGACATGGAACTGTGTCCACTGGAAGGACAGATCAAAAGTTGTCAGCCTTGGGTTGGTGGTAGCACTCTCTCCTCTGAGTCAAGAAGGTCAAGGATTCAAGTCCCATTCCAGTCCATAATTTAAGCTGACACTTCAGTGCAAGTACTGAGGGAGTGCTGCACTGTCAGAAGTGCCATCTTTCAGATGAGACGTTAAACCAAGGCCCGTCTGCCCTCTCAGGTGGATGTAAAAGATCACATGGTACTATTTGAAGATGAGCAGGGAGTTCGCCTGGTATCCTGGTCAACATTTCTCCCCCATCCAAAACCTTCAAAACAGACAATCTCATCATTTATCTCATTGCTGTTTGCAGGATCTTGCTGAGCACAAATTGGTTGCTGCATTTGCTTACATTATAACAGTCACTACACTTCAAAAGGTTCTTCATTGGCTTTGAAACGCATTGGGATGTCCTGATTTGCTTCCAACATATGCTCCTGGTAGGTTCGGGTCTTGTGTCGGGAGCATCCAACTGGAAAATTTATTTTATAATTTGAAATGCATATGAATATTTGTCCCTATGACAGTATCTCAGAGATTCCCTCCCGTACCTGTGCCACCATTCCACTCATGCAGGAGTTGGACTCCTCCATCCTCTGCGCGATTGTGGAGAGTGCACGTGGTACCTGTTCCAGCACCTTGCAAATGTACTGCTGCCCCTCGATCATTCTCCTTTTAAAGGATGGCCCCCAGGGTTCAGCATCTGTGTCCAGCTGAGCAGAGCCTAGAGAAGAGTGCTCCCACCGACGTGGACTCTCCACAGCTATGCCCCTGCCACCAAGTTGGCAGGTCCTCTGAGGAATCGTCCTCCGCCGTCACAGCGGTCGCTGAAGGCCCTGTAAGAGAAAAGAAGGCAATATTAAGCATGATGACAGATGTTGAGGTGCTGAAGATGGCAAGGCATGTTAACATCAATTCATATTGTGTGTGCTAAATGTTAAAGTTCTGTCACCAGACGTTTGTTGGGTGCCAGTCTCGGCGTCCCCGACGGACAGGCACTCAAGGGTGCGGCTCAGCTCCAGCACCTCCTGCTCCGCGTCTGTGAGCACGACTACCTTTGCGGCCCCTCTCCGGTCCTCGCCCTCTCCTGTGCATTCTGGGCTCTCTTCGCCTACAAAGGGAGAAAGTAGAGACGCGTGAGTGAGTGATGGTGACGTGGCCAACCACTGAATGCATTGGTTCGGCTGTGGCTGACCGTGAAAGAGATGCATCAGAGGGTGAGTATGAGACAGAGCCATGACATTGTGAGGATTGGGTCGAGTGATGGTGGTGGGGTGAGTACTGTGGAGGTGAGGATGTGGTGGGGAAGTGCAGGTAAGTTGAGGATAAGCTTTGAGTGGGTGTGAGGAGTGATGCGATAGTGTTGGCAGTGCAGAATGAGTTTGGGGGTGGGGGCAGTGATGTGGAAGACGGAATGTAGGAGAATGAGTAAGTGTGCTCACTTTGGCTGACCTAGTTAGGTCATTGAAGCGCTTCCTGCACTGGATCCAGGTGCAGGAGATGTTGCTGCTGCTGGTCACCTCCTCTGCCACCTTGAGCCAGGCCTTCTTGGTGGCAGGGGCAGGCCACGTCCTCCCGTCCGCTGGGTGGAAGACATCCCTCCTCCTCCTCACCCCATCCAGTAGCATCTGGAGTGAGGCATTACTGAATCTAGGAGCAGCCTTTCCTCTGGGCTGCTCCATTGTGCTGTTTGGGTTTTTGCTGCAGGAGCAGCCATTGGAGGACTGCCCCTTTAAATAGAGCTCCTCCAGCTGACGGCCTGTGCTGTGGGTGCACAGTTCGCCCGCTGCGCAGGTTTCGGATGCCAAACCCGGAAGCCATGTTAAGTGGCTCCAATTTACCCGCGATCGCATGGGGAATGTTACCCATGCACCCAATCGCGCCCCCCGCTGCCATCCCACCTCCCCACTAATATTGGTGCCCAAGCATTTTCCTATTCTAGCTTTCTGCATTACTCAGGCCCTGGACGATGGGTGAATAAATATTTATACATTTTACTGGGCTGGAGTTACACGTAGACGTGGAGATGTGATCGGGAAGTGTTCTACATTTGTCAACTGTGTAGCATGTTTGGGAAGAAATTTGTCAGATATAATTATGAGTAAAGATGTTTTAAAGATAATGCTTAAGTTATAACTTACATGCTTTTGCTAGGTGGAGCTGTTCCTCCTTATGATTGCTTACACTGTACTGAAGCAAGGAACTAACTGCATCTGCATTGAGTCAAGGTAGAGAACATGAGTCGATATGAAATTAATCCACATGTATCAATGTTCAAATCACATTGAATAGGAGGTTATGATTATTGGCTGAATTAAAAGAAAAAAACTTCACTGCTGGAAAGCTGAAAGAAAAATAGAAAATGCTGGAAATACACAGCAGGTCAATCAGCATCTGTAAGGAGAAAAGACAAGTAAGTATTCTGTGGTTATGCCCTTCATTAGAATCAAAACCTCGTCCATTTGCTCTTCATTTCCAAGTTTGGGTGGAGTGCACAGCCCAAAGGTTAACAGTAATAAGTATGTTTATTAAAAAAGTGAATAATGAAGGGTTTACAAGCAAAACGTGAACTTGTTCTTTCCCTTTACAGATGCCAGCTGACCTGTTGTGTATTTCCAGCATTTTTCATGATCATTAGCTGGATTGAGGATCAGTTAATTTTTGGAATAGGTGAATGTAATGTGTTAAACTACATTTACCATTGTGGAGTCTGATAAAACAAGCTTCAGAAGATTTGTTGTTCAGATGATGGCCAGCAAGGCCTATCTGAATGGATCTGCGTAATACTTAATTCGATTTAATACACCTACTTCTTTTATATTTAATAAACTGACTTATTTCTGTTCACCTTTATGCTGTGCACTCCACTAGAACTTACTATAAAGAGGAAAAGGACAAGGTTTAGCATGAAGTAATCATGTGACTGAAATGTGGTCTGGATTAGAGACAGTTAACGAAACCCATTAGGAACAAAGGACCAGGAATAGGCCATTCAGCCCGTCTATCTCAGATTACATGTGGAATGAATGGGCTATGCTGTAGAAAATAGAGGGGGAAACTATAATTGCTATCATGCATAAAAGAACGTGTTCCTGGTTTATTTGGGCCAATCGCGTGATTAAATTGACACAAAACTCTCGCGAATTGCAGGATTCAGTTTTCATGAGCCCTGTATATTGTCAATGTGAAACACTTTTTCCATACTGCATTGTGACTTGTTATGTTCAGTGTGCAAGTTACATCATTCAGTTAGAGAAAGCATTGTTGTACTGAGATCAAAACTGCACACTGTACAGTTAGAAAACCAGTTAAAGAACCTACACCCCTTTCCATGTTATTTACAATGGATTTTAAAAGAGAGATTGGGTCGACTAGGCCTATATTCACTAGAGTTTAGAAGAATGAGAGGTGATCTCATTGAAACATATAAAATTCTAACAGGACTAGACAGACTAGATGCAGGGAGGATGTTCCCGATGGCTGGGGAGTCCAGAACCAGGGGTCACAGTCTCAGGATACGAGGTATGCCATTTAGAACTGAGATGAGGAGAAATTCCTTCACTCAGAGGGTGGTGAACCTGTGGAATTCTCTACCACAGAAGGCAGTGGAGGCCAAGTCATTAAATATATTCAAGCAGGAGACAGATATATTTCTTAATGCTAAAGGGATCAAGGGATATGGGGAAAAAGCGGGAACGGGGTACTGAGTTAGATGATCAGCCATGATCATTTTGAATGGCGGAGCAGGCCCGAAGGGCCGAATGGCCTACTCTTGCTCCTATTTTCTATGTTTCTATGATTCTATGAAATATGAAAATCTGCTCTCCTCAATATGAATCAATTAAAAACCACTAAAACTGAAAATGGCATTGATCCCGACAAACATAATTCATTTCAGAAAGGTCTGCATGATTGTTGTGAAGAATTTTATTGATTTGGATATTTTATACAAGCCCAAAGAAACATTTCTGGTGATGATAATGTAACATTTTAGATCGAAGACATTGTCCAAAGAGAAAGTTCTCTGTAAATCATTTAAAAATAAACTTTGATCCATCTATACTAATACAAGTGCAATACATGGGCAAATTAAACCAGATATGAAGGCTGGAAAATGCAGCCCATGCATAATTTCAGCTGATTCATTGCCTTGGGTACGTGTGCTCTTCAGTGGTTACCAAGCATTGAGGTATTGACTCATTGAGGTTGGCTGTCAAAATGTTTGTGCTTTTAACGACAGTTCACACAGGGTTGAGTGATTTTCATTTTGTGAGTAAAGTGCATTGAACGTGCTGAATGCCTTTTAAGGGATATGCTTAGACTTCGCAGACAAATGCAGCTCTCTAAAATGCATCTTGATTCACCATCCAAGAATGCCAATGTTCCCTGTTTGCATTACTAATGAGCATTTCACTGTAGTCAGCATGGGCTATCTCTTATTTCTTGACTTGCACCACTAACGTCAAGGTACTGTTTCTTTTAAAGCGGAATAAATGGAACATTCTTTCCTGGTATTATACTAAAACCAATTCACTCTTCAGGTTCCTTCTTCTGCTCACACTCATCAGATTCCTTTTAATGGAGTACGATGTTTGGGAGAGGCTGAGTTGAATTTATTAAGAAGTTAATATTGTTTGTAGCAATTTCATGGTAATGGATGAATTCCTCACTTTTAGAACCTAACTAGGAAATTACAGGATCAAGAAGTTAAAACGAGTTATTTGTGATATTTATGATCCAATTCATCGATCTTGGACTTACTTTGTGTTTGATGAAGTGCTTATATGAAATTCCTTCTCCATTTTAATGGAGGTGCTAACCTTTTTCAAATAAAGGGTTAACATCTCTGCTAAAATGGTGAACAAGAATTTCATATGAATGCATTAAGCATTTGTGCTCTAATATTGCAAAAAGCAATTTGAAAGCCATTTTGTGTTATTTTATATACCGTATACAAACTGAGATTACTCATGATAGGTTTTCTCTGAAAAGATCATTTTTATTAGCCCAGTACCAGCCTGTTATTATTGTAGTACAGGTGCACTTCTACTGGACAGGGTGACTGAGCACTTAGAGAAATTTGAGCTGATTAGAGAGAGCCAACGTGGATTTGTAAAGGGTCGGCCATATCTAACTAAACTAATTGAATTTTTTGAGGAAGTAACTAAAATAGGAGACAGGAATATCAATGGATATAGTTTATATGGACTTCCAAAAGGCATTCAGTAAGGTTCCACATAAGAGACTGTTAGCTAAAATTAAAGCTCATGGAATTGAAGGCAAATTATTGACCTGGTTAGGAGATTAGTCAGGTGATAAAAGGCAGAAAGCAGGGATAGTGGATATGTACTCAAATTGGAAGAAAGTCACTAGTGGAGTCCCACAAGGATCTGTGCTGGGGCCTAAGCTATTCACTGTATTTATTAATGACTTAGATAACACAAAGATTGGTGGCATAGTAAGCAGTGTAGACGGGAGCATAAAATTATAAAGAGACATTGATAGATTAAGTGAATGTACAAAACTGTTGCATATGGATTTCAACGCAGGTAAGTGTGAGGTCATCCATTTTGGACCAAAGAACATGAGAACATAAGAACATAAGAAATAGGAGCAGGAGTAGGCCAATCGGCCCCTCGAGCCTGCTCCGCCATTCAATAAGATCATGGCTGATCTGATCCTAACCTCAAATCTAAATTCATGTCCAATTTCCTGCCCGCTCCCCGTAACCCCTAATTCCCTTTACTTCTCGGAAACTGTCTATTTCTGTTTTAAATTTATTTAATGATGTAGCTTCCACAGCTTCCTGGGGCAGCAAATTCCACAGACCTACTACCCTCTGAGTGAAGAAGTTTCTCCTCATCTCAGTTTTGAAAGAGCAGCCCCTTATTCGAAGATTATGCCCCCTAGTTCTAGTTTCACCCATCCTTGGGAACATCCTTACCGCATCCACCTGAAGGATAGATGTGAGTATTTTATAAATGGTGAAAAGCTAGGAACAGTGGAGGTCCAAAGAGATTTAGGGGTCCATGAACACAGATCACTAAAATGTAATAGTCAGGTAAAGTAATCAAAAAGGCTAATAGAATGTTAGACTTTATAACTAGAGGGGTAGAATATAAAAGGGAGGAAGTTTTGCTACAGCTATACAAAACCCTGGTTAGACCACATCTGGAGTACTGTGTACAGTTCTGGGCACCACACCTTGTAAAGGGTATATTGGCCTTGGAAAGAGTGCAGCACAGATTCACCACAATGTTACCAGGGCTCCAAGAGTTAAATTATGAGGACAGATTACATAAACTAGGCTTGTATTTCCTGGAATATGGAAGGTTAAGGGGTCACTTGATTGAGATTGTTAGGATTTTTAAAGGAGTTGATAGGATACATAGATAGATAGAGAGAAACTTATTCTGCTGGTGGGGGAGTCAGGGACAAGGGCACATACCTTAAAATCAGAGCCAGGCCATTCAGGAGAGAAGTTAGGAAACACTTCTTCACGCAAAGGTTGGTAGAAGTGTGGAATTCTCTCCCACAAAAAGCAGTAGATGCCAGTTCAATTAATAATTTTAAATTTGAGATTGATAGATTTTTGCTAGCCAATGGTATTAAGGGATATGGAGCCAAGGGTGATGGATAGAGTTGAGGTACAGATCAACCATGATCTCATTGAATGGCAGAACAGGCTCGAGGGGCTGAATGGCCTACTCCTGTTCCTGTGTTTACTGCTTCCCAAACAACTGCACAGATCTGCTTTTATCTACTTCATTTAGAACTATGTCTTGCACCTATCACCACTTTCCTACAATTCTCTGACTCTCTGTTACTTGAGCCCCAGTGTGACCAGCTTCTTCTCATCACGTTCCTTCCTGACTCTCTTCACGTTGCCTGAATGCCAGCACGTCACCTTCCATCTTGCTGCTTTCTCTGTCCTGATGCCTCTGCTTCTCATTGCTTTGCCTTCCTATCCAATCTCATTTCGCTGAATGATACTTTTCAGGTTATTTTCAAACTAAAATATCTGTCACTCGCACTCATCAAATGGAGCTTCATTGAACTGCCAATGAAACGCATCTGAACAACCATTGAAACAAGCTTTTTGGTTTCATTCCATTGAAATGGATAGTCTCTGAGGAGTTAACAAGGTTTTGTTCCATGACAACAGCAATAAGGGTGATGGATTTATAATCATATTGCAGGCTCACAATGTTTCAAATGTAAGCCAGAAATAGATCTGTTCACATCAATAGTTTATTTCATTTTATTTAGTACTGTCTTGCATTTCTCTCAGCTCGCAGTGTTTTATTGATGTTGGTATATTTTCAAGATTTCTGTAGCACAACAATCCCAAACTTGTACAAATTTAATAAAAATAAATCTAAAAGTCCTTGATAAAATAAGGTGGAGGTGCCCACCTTCTGATTTCCATTGACGATCATTTCACAGGTGCTTGTGAATGTCAAATCCAAAGTATAATTTAAGTCTGTAGTTTTATTTTTTTCTCTCCTTATATTTGAACCATGAATGAGAGTCATGCCTTTCTAGGGAAATTCAACATCCAGAAATCCATTGAACATCATATAGAATCAAACTGGGACACCTGAAGAGCTGAAGAAACTTGTAATAAAAGCAGAAAAATCTGATAAGATGCAATAGGTCAGTGTCTGTAAACAGTAAACATGGTATCACACTTTTGGGTTGTCATGCTGGATATTAAAAAAAAGACCATGCATTTATATAGTGCCTTTCATGACCTCAGGACTTCCCAAAGTGTATTACAGCCAGCAAAGTATTTTTGTAGTACAGTCACTGTTGTAATGTAGGGAAACGTGACAGCAAAGTCCCACAAACAGCAGTGCGATAAATGACCAGATTATTTGTTTTTTGGTGATGTTGGTTGAGGGATGAATATTGCCCAGAACTCCAGGACAACTCCCCTGCTTTTCTTCAAATAGTACCACATTGCTTTTACATACATCTTGAAAGAGTTATAATATAAACGCATCTTAAATCCAGTCAGTGCCAACCTTACACCACAACGAGGTGGACTGAGACTCCCTGGAGGATTGTGTCTCACTTTGCTTCACTTTGAAGTCAGTTCAGACCTTCACACCCAAGCTGTACTCCAAGTTCAGCATTCATGCAAAGCAGTTTCTGTTTCACACCGACATTAAACTATGTGAAGGCACTAATTCCAGAAATCCACTAAGAACATATTACAGTGTATCCCAATTTAAAGATTACCTAGATTGAGAAACTAGTTGCCTACAGTGATGGTTTAAACAGATTCCTGCTTGTCTATAATTTGTCTTTAACTTGTCTATAAACAGCACTGAATTCACTTCCCAAGGTGGTCACTGCATAAGGGCAGGATTGGTCTATGAACCTGGCATATACTGATGATAAAGAATTCATTTTACACTCATAGTAGATATGAACAGCTGGAGTTAGTCTCTTTTTTATGTAAAATTCACTTTATTGGAAAAAAGTTTGTACAAAATTAATGCTCTTTTATAAGCATCAAAGCTGCTTTCAAATTTCAAAAAAAGTACAAGCCATTTACTTAATGATTTTTTTTTCCAAATTTACACTATACATACACAGTCTGAACTATATAAAAGAGTTTCTGTGTACAAAAATTTATATATATTTCCACTGAATTTACACATAATAATATAGACTGAATGCTTAAAAATAACATCCAATGTGTTGTAACTTGTTGCTATTCAGACCGCAAGCAATGAATAGATTACTGCCTACATGGTGTAAATATTTAAGACTTTGCCACAATTCACCATTCGATTGTATATTCAATGTTTCTGTCATAAGAATACAGTCTATTTGCATTAATCCAAGCAAAGATATGTGCAGAAAATAACCAATTTGCCTAATTATTGGCTTAAATTATTGGTGCGTAATTAGAGCTGTCCACAAGCAAAAAAAAAAGTCTGTTTACTCAGTGTAGCAAAGAAAAAAGTAGAAAATGACACTCAAGTAGAACAGGTGAGTGAGAAGGCTTTCGCAAAGCTATGTTTCCATGGATTCTAAAGTGTTCTGGCTTGTGTGTTAGTATTAAGCAAATCTGATTCCTATGCTGATCCTGCAGGCAGAGTTTTTCTGTTGAATTCGGTCAGCGGGGTGTTTCAAATATTCCAATATTTCTCAGCTACTCTCGAAGCGATGTTTAACGACTGCTGGGTGTACAAAAATAATTAAACAGAAGCCCAGGATCACTGCATGCATTCTTCAACACTAAGAGACAGACTTTTCTATGGTGTCGATTGACAGTTAAATAATTTCAGCAGATCATTTGAATCCATCTAATGACTATTTTAAAGGTGAGACATGTTGGCAAAACAGGGCAAATAAATGAAGCATCATGCCCCTACTTCGATTCATGCATGTTCAGCTCTAAGCGGTTAACTCTTGCTATTAATAGGTCTAAACCCAGACATTGCTCAGGGTTACGTCACACAAACACCACATTTTTTTTATTGCACAAGTGAAATTAAAAATCACAATATGAAAATCAACCTAAACCTACTGGATCACAGATTGCCTACACTGAATAATTTCAAAATGTCCAGCATTAATAAGAAAAAGAAATGTGCAACAAACTGAAAATTTTAGTTTACTTGAACAGTGTGTACACTTATAAAGGTCTATGAAATACAGTAAATGGCACTTAAACACAACTGAAATTTCCTAAATACAAACCTCAAATGCTGGAAATCTATAGCAGGTTGATCATTGTCTGAAAGAGACAAACAGGTTAATGTTCTGGCTGGGAACCTTCATCAGAACAGGTTTAATGGGGGAGTTCCATCCAGAACATTAACCTGTCTGACCACACCATTATTCATTTCTAGCACTTTATGTTCTTATTTCAGGTTTCTAGCATTTGCATTTTTTCTGCTTATCGCTAAAATTTAAAGTAGTTATATGGTAGAAGATATCTGTCAGTTTACAATTGGATGCATAATTTTATATTTATTCCTATTAATATTGTAATCTTTTATACTTTGAATTAATTTGACTTATGTTCTGCTCCATTTAGTTTTTTAAGTTAGGATTTAATTGTCATTATGCATGGTGCTGTTATTCTTGGAAACTCCTTTCGATCACCTGGGATATTTTTTAAAACTTGGCTTTCCACTGGATTGCAATTATATTGTGTGAGCCAATCTGTTGGAGGTGGTGCCACATATCTTAGCTTATATGTGGTCTGCAGTCAGTTTGCGAATCTATATCGGGAATTTCCTCACGTGTTCATAGAATCATAGAAATTTACGGCACAGAGGAGGCCATTCAGCCCATCTTGTCTGTGCTGGCCGAAAAAGAGCTATCCAGCCTAATCCCACTTTTCAGCATTTGGTCTGTAGCCTTGTAGGTTACGGCACTTCAATTGCATTTCCAAGTACTTTTTAAATGTAATGAGGGTTTTTGCCTCTTCCACCCTTTCAGGCAGTGAGTTCCAGACCCCCACTACCTTTGGGTGAAAAAATTTCTCCTCAACTCCCCTCTAATCCTTCTACCAATTACGTTAAATTTATGCTCACTGCTTATTGACCTCTGTGCTAAGGGAAATAGGTCCTTCCTATCCACTCCATCTAGGCCCCACATAATTTTATACAATGTTCTCCAGATCTGAAACCCCAAATCGACATGTAAATGGGATTCCCGCCAATCTTCCCCTCAGGATAAGGCAGTCAATCGGGAAAGCCACTGAGGAAATTCCTGATGGAGATGTCTAAATTATACTTTTGACCTTGCATCACTGTGCATCCAAAACTGCTTCACACTGATGAAAAACCAGTAATATAACTGACCAACACAACTAAGGGAATAACAAATTCCATTTAATTGTTTTCACAGGAACAGGAATAGGCCATTCGGCCCCTCAAGCCTTTTCTCCTATTCAATTAGATTGTGGCTGAGTACCACAACTCTATTCACCCGCCTTTGATCCGTATCTCTTGATAACCTTACCTAATAAAATTCTGCTGAGCTCAGTCTTGAAAATTTCAATTGACCCAGCATCCACGGCCTTTTGGGGAGAGGGTTCCAGATTTCCACTACCCTTCATGTAAAAAATTGCTTCTTGATTTTGCTTTTGAATAGCCTAGCTCTAATTTGAAGATTGTGTCCCCTTGTTCTGGGTTACCCCACCAGAAGAATCCAGCTTATCAAATCCATATATCAATTGAAATGCCTCAATTATATCGTCCCTCAACCTTTTAAGCTCTAAGGAATACAAGCCAAATTTATGCAACCTGTCCTCATAATTTAACCCTTCAAGCCTTTAATTCTGGTGAATCTATGCTGTATTCCCTTTAAGTCCAATAACTCCTTCTTGAGGTATGGTGCCCAAAACTGAACACAGTATTCCAGTCTGACCAAGAGTCTGTGCAACTGAAGCGTAACTTCCTCCCCTTGAGATAAAGGTCAACATTCCATTAGTCTTTTTGATTACTTTTTGTATCTGTCTGCTAGTTTTAGTGATTTGTGTACATGGACACCCAAATCTCTTTGCTTCTCCACATTTCCAAGTCTTTAAGAAAATAACATCCAAACTCATTTCTTTGCGCTGCAGTGTCAAATATCCTGATTGAAACGATGGGTTGGAATTTTCTGTAAAAATAACGGTGAGGCTAATAGCACTCACCATTACTCATGTGCAAATCGGACAGCAACTTCCAGTGACCGCACATGCGCAGTTAAACTTGGAAATCCGGAAGTTTCTGTACCAGATGCGATCCTCTTCCGTAAGCTCTGCAAAAACAGCTTCTTACTGGCTGGCTCCCCATTCAAATGAATGGAACAGCGTGAAGTTCCTGCACTGAGGTCGTAGACACGGACTAATCTTGCCAGAGTTAGGGCTTGTCCATTCTGATATATGTACCCTTTTAATGGTGTGGTACGTCTAAATGACTGCCAAACAACCTCTCTGGCACTGAAAATTAACTTTAACAACCATAGAGTCTTATTCTTTCAGATTTTAATTGTTGTTGGACATTTAAAAAATACATTTTTATTTTTTTTACTTTTTCTTTCTGTTCCTTTTATCTCTGTCTCTGAATTCAATCTTCCTTACCCTCTTTATTTCACTTTCTGTAACTGATTTGACATTGAATTCACTATTCTAACTTACACGTCCTGGTTCAGTCTCTGCATGGCTTATTAACGATTCTTCAGTCTGATTGGTTACGGGGATACACTGTTGCTTGCCCTGTTCACACTGGACCCAGATGCCCTGTAGAGGGCGTCATGCTTCTCGGCTCTCTAATTTACAGGAAATTGCTGTGCAAAAGCTCAGTGAAAGTCTATGGGCAAACGCAAGTCGCCGTTCGTTCGCTGCTCAAAGCAAAATTCGACCTGATAGCTGTAAAATCGTATCCTAACTAAACGATGCATTTTGAGAAGAATCTTTACTAGTGTTCACTTGAAGTCTTTCTCTTGTCATAATAACTTGTTTAAAAGATCTCTTTGGCCATGAAATCACTCTGTATGAAGATAAGGCAAACTTTTAACACATTCACATAAAATTCCTAGGCCCACTATTAAAATGTCAGACCAAGAAATTTCATACCAAGAAGCTATACACTAATCTTCAGACAGCACAATTTCAAAGCTCTTATGAATAAGGTCTTCCAGGTAATAACTTAAAGTTTAAAAGCAATCCTTTCATTTAAAAATTAGTCCTGTAACTTTCACCAGATATCTTTAACAATCTCAGAAAACACTCTATATTATAATATTTACCAGTGGTAAAAAAGACCCACACCAATATTGTACTTTACTTTCATTATAAAAACCTGCCAAGATCAAATTCAAATTAACTAACTTTTTCTTTAGCAATGAGAAATACTCCAAGAAGAAAATTGCAATAATCATTTTCTGTGCTTTGAACAAACTTGGGCCAGGAAACTTAAAAAAGTAATAGCGCATAATAGTAAATAAATAAGTCTGTAATGAAAGAAGTCAGTAAAAACCTGTACCAATCTGAAAAGCAGTTTACGCATTGTACATCAGCTTGAAATGTGGCAGATGGACCCACATTGTCGTGGCATTGTCGTGGAGCCTTGGGGAAAATGAATAAAGATTCAATCATTTCAATCATTGAAATTCAACTGTGCAATACTAACATATGACCGCTTAACAAATTGCTCTCTCTGCTGTTTCAGTGGAAATATTAACCCATTTAATGTCTCTGCTAAAATAGCAAAGAGAAAACGTTCAAATAAACATGTTAAATATTTGTATGCTAGTATCTCACAGCATATTTTAAAGGTATATATTTACAATCCAATGTTAGGAAAGGACCTGTCAATAACCATTTATTATTTTCTAGAGAAAACTGGCTTAAACGACAGCTGTCCATTATCAATCCATGTCTGATGTGAAAATACCCTCTGCAGCAAGTGAGACGTACATCATTGTTTTTCAGTTGCGTCAACAATGAAAACAACTTGCATTTACATAATGCCTTAATTGTAAAAGCATAGCCCAAGGTACTTGGAAACTGGATACTGAGCCCAAGAAGGAAAGATAGGAAGGATGTGGTCATACAGATGGGTATTAAGAAGGGTCTTAAAGGAGGAGAGGGAGGGAAAGCGGCAAATGGGTTTGAGGAAGGAATTCCAGAGTGTGAGGGCCTAGGTGACTTAAAGTATGGCCGCTAGTGGTGGGGTGAAGGGATGCACAAGAGGCCAAAGTCAGAGGAATGGAGCATTTGTGGGGGAAGACATCGTAGGGCTGGAGGAAATTATAAAGATAAGGAAGAGTGAGCTCGTGGAGGCTGATAAGTTTTTTGAAATTTAAGTCCATGGGGGAACCAGGAACTAATGTAGGTCAGCAAGGTTAGGGTGATGGACGGACATGATTTGGTGTAGGATAGGATATGGGCAGCAGAGTTTTGGTTGATCTGAAGTTTACAGAGGATGGAGTATAGGAATTTGGCCAGGAAAGTATTGGAAAAGTCGAGGCTGGAGGTAACAAAGGCATAAATGAGGTTTTAGTGGCAGATGAGCTAAGGTAAGTGTGGAGGTGGGTAATGTTACTTAAGTGAAAGTAGGCGTTCATAGAATCATAGAAATTTATAGCACAGAAGGAGGCCATTCGGCCCATCATGCCTGTGCCGGCTGAAAAAGAGCTATCTAACCTAATCCCACTTTCCAGCTCTTGGTCCGTAGCCTTGTAGGTTACGGCACTTCAAGTGCATATCCAAGTACTTTTTAAATGGGACGAGGGTTTCTGCCTCTACCACCCTTTCAGGCAGTGAGTTCCAGACCCCCACTACCCTCTGGGTGAAAAAATTTCTCCTCAACTCCTCTCTATGCCCCCTGGTTATTGACTTCTCTGCTAAGAGAAATAGGGATATTGTTGGGCTGGAGGAAATTATAAAGATAAGGAAGAGAGAGCTCCTAGAGGTAGATACATGTTTTAAATTTAAGTCCATGGGGGAACCAGGAACTATGTAGGTCAGCGAGGTTAGGGTGATGGAAGGACATGATTTGGTGTAGGATAGGATATGGGCAGCAGAGTTTTGGTTGATCTGAAGTTTACAGAGGATGGAGTATAGGAGTTCGGCCAGGAAAGTATTGGAAAAGTCGAGGCTGGAGGTAACAAAGGCATAAATGAGGTTTTAGTGGCAGATGAGCTGAGGTAAGGGTGGAGGTGGGTAATCCATTCTATCTAGGCCCCTCATAATTTTATACACCTCAATTAAATCTCCCCGCAGCCTTCACTGCTCCAAAGAAAACAATCCCAATCTTTTCTCATGGCTAAAATTCTCCAGTCCTGGCAACATCCTCGTGAATCTCCTCTGTACCCTTTCTAGTGCAATCACATCTTTCCTGTAATGTGGCGACCAGAACTGTAAGCAGTATTCTAGCTGTGGTCTAGCTAGAGTTCTATACAGTTCTAGCATAATCTCTCTGCTCTTATATTCTATGCCTCGGCTAATAAAGGAAAGTATTCCACATGCCTTCTTTGTGATGGAGAGGATATGGTGTTGGAAACTCAGCTTGGGGGTTAAACAGTCTGATTAAGTCTATGACAGTGGCCAGGCGAGATGGAATCAATGACAAGGATATGATGTTTGTACTGGGGGCCAAAGATGATGACTTCGGTCTTCCCAATGTTAAGCTCATCCAAGACTGGATGGCAGACAAGCAGTATGATTGCATAGAGGCAGTGGAGGGGTTGAGATAAGTGATGGAGAGGTAGAGCTGGGTGTTATCAGTGTACCTGTGGAAGCTGACCCCATGTCTGCAGATGATGTTGCCATGGGACAGCGTGTAGATGAGGAAATGGAAGGGAACAAGGATAGAAACTTGGGGGACTCCCAAGGTAACCATGCAGCAGTGGGAAGAGAAGCCATTGATAGAAATGCTTTGGCTATGGTCAGATAGGTAAGAGTAGAACCAAGTGAGGGCAGCAGTTCAAAGCTGGACAACAGAAGAGAGGAATTGGAGGAGGATGGTGTCATGAACCATGTCACAGACTAAAGAGAAATGGAGGACGAGGAGGAATAATGCACCACAGTCACAGAGAATGTCATTGGTGATTTGGGGCTGTTTTGGTGTTGTGGGAGGGGTGAACCCTGATTGGAAGGATTCAAACTGGGAGTTCAGAGAAGATGGGCATGAATCTGTGAGGTGACAACACATTCAAGTACTTTGGTGAAGAAAGGGAGTTTAAGATGGGATCAGAGTTAGCAAGGACAGAGGGATCTGTTGTGATGATAAATTTGATCACATTCACTACTTCACAGTTCTGACTGTGGTACTGAGATTTTTTTTCTGAGAGAGAAATTGTAACATTCTAATTTCTACCTTGCATGGATAATATGATACTTTTCCTACTTGCCCATTGGCTTAGTTATCCTCAGATTTCTCAATATTAAAAAGTCCCAGATGGATCTTTTCCTATGATCTATTAGTAGTGTCAATGTTTTGGAAACATGTATTCTCAAGAATATAAACTGCCTGAGATAATTTATATTGGTAAATCTAGTCATAGTGAGGTAAGCAAGGAAGGATTAGAAGGCAAAATGTTGCTCCCTGTAGTCAAATAGAGCTAGAATGTTACAAGCTGAATTTCTGCACATGGATTGGACAAGGTGGCAAAGCATTTTGTTTCTGAACAAACTATTAAAATTTGATCAATTTTAAAATACAGTTAAGTCCTAGAGACTGAAAACAAATCAATTAGGACAATTATCTTTTCAACTCTTAACCTCACTTAACTTTCAGTCCAGCCAGACTGAAAAACACCTCCCTGTTGGTTTTAAGGATGTTAAATGAAATGTTTGGACAGTTTCTAACAGGGCTGAATACAGTGTAAAACTGCCCAGAAGCTGGTACTAATCTAACAATCTCATTCACGCCACAAAGCTGGTTGGTGTGGGAAATAGAAATGTCACACTGATTCATTAATGGGTTCTGTTCTGAGATTGGGGTTAAGGCACAGAGTAATGGGAACTTTATCCTACAGAACCTGTTCTAAACCTGAGCTCAGAGTGCTAACACTGGCTGCAAAAAGTAGAAACATTTTCCCATTCACAGCACCAGCATTCACTTTGACAAACACAAAATTAATTCCCTGTGGATCATCTAATTTACTTAATCATCAAAGTCATAGAAGTATCCTTTTCTGTGCAAATGTAACATTTCACTAATATAGAATTAACCTTATGTCTCTCATGGGAGTGTCAAAAGGAACACCAATTGTGTAAAGCTTCAGGTTTGTAATTGGAATTGTAGCATTTGGGAATTTGAGTGAAACTACTCAAAAATAATTTCATTCAGGAACGTTAAAGCTCTGTGTCACCCCTATCAAGTGTTTGGAGCATCTGCATGATGCGTATAACTGTCCTTGCGGATGTGAATAAGCAGTGATTTCCTTTTGATAATACTGAAAGCTGTCTACAAATCAAAATCAGATTCTGGGAGTACACACTAGCTGATTACATGAACATGTCTACAAGTTAAGGTTTCCTTTCATAAGAGATTTCTATCCAATCTGGTTTGGTTGATTAATATCTGTCCAAATGTATATATTTTTTAAGAAGTGGAGTGTATGCACAGAATGATAAAATATCTATTTGTGCACATACAATTACTTTAAATTTCATGGATTTTACTAGCAACAGTACATGACAACAAAAGTTTTTATTTAGTTCAATTTACTCCACTGGTGGGCAAGTGGTTTGCAGACAATTTTCAGGGTGTATTTGATTAGCTTTCTCTGATTGAATATTAATCATAAGATCTTGAATCCACATCTGCCTTCTTGCTGGTCTAATGTTGGACATAGTTTCTAGCAGTATGACCTCACGTGTCTGTGCCCTTTCTAAATATGAACTTTAAATTCAGCTCAGAATTCTCCAAATCTGAATTCAAATTCATATTGGGCCAGAATTTGCTGTCAAAATATCGGTGAGGCTAATGGTGCTTGCCGTTATTTATGCACAAATGCTACAGCAACTTCAGGTGAGGGACAGATGCACAGTTAAACTCAAATATTCAAAAGATGCTATCCGAGTTGAGCCGCTCCGCCGTTAACTTCGCAAAAATGGCATCTCACTGTCTGCCTCACCATTGAAATACATTGAACAGCGTGAAGTTGCTGTATTTTCACGGTAGATATGCACTAAACTCGCCACAGAAAGTTGTGTCTTGTCCATTCCAGTTTAAGTACCCTTTTAATCATGTGATAAGTGATAATTACTACCAATCAACCTCTCTGACACTGCAAATTAACCATTACAAGTGTGGAGTCTCATTCCTTCAGGTTTTAATTGTTGTTACAGATTTAAAAAATGTCAAATTTTAAATTTAAACTTTTCCTTTCTGTCTCTTTTATCTCTCTCTTAACCCAATCTTTCTTTCCATCTCTTAATTTCTCTTTTTGTACCTGATTTGACATTGAATTCACCCTCTCTAATTTACACTTCCTTCTCAGTCCTTGCACTGTTTATTTCTCAATCCTTCAATCTGATTGATTAAGGAGATACCCTGTTACTTGCCCTGTTCACTCAGGTCCCAGATGCCCTGTTTCCCTCACTGCGATGTTATCAGCTCGCACTTTCAGCAACTTGCCACGCAAAGAAATTTAAAAACATAAGCGTATAACCGAAGCAGAAGCCATTAGATGCCCTGCCACAACAATTATGGCCCAATGTATCTGACTGTACATTCCTAGTTTTGTAAATTATCTATTAAAATTATTATTATAAAGTTATTATCCAACTGCCCTGATCAGCTTGAGAATCCTCCTATTCTCACCATGGAACTGGTAAAATTGCATATTATGGGTTTTAAGATAATTTTGAAAATGCTAAGTGTTGCTGTGCAATTTAAATTGCATATTAAAAATCTAGGCTCCTACGAGGACTTGGCACCAACTCAATAACCACTCAGAGTGTGAGATAGTCATTGACTAGCTTGAATATATATTAATATAACAACAAATGAGCCTAATTGAGGATAATTAGATAAAAGTTCTTGTGCTGTAATTAGTAAAAATCAATTAAACACTGATTAGCCAGTTACCTATTAATCACAATAGCTTATGGATTTAATCACTACATTTTAGTTCATTTGGGATTCAGAGAAGTATAAAATATTACAAGTGTACGGCAATGATATTTAAATTGATCAGAAGGACCTAATGTACTGATGGCACTTTTTGAAGAAAACACAAGGTACAAAAGTTTAGAATCACATACCCTGAAATTATATTTTTAGCACATTCACCTGAAATTCCACTTTCCGTTATTCTAGTGAAGGCACTAACCCATTTATTTTAAACAGGTTAACTCCTCCATTAAAGTCATGATGTGGAGATGCCGGTGATGGACTGGGGTGTACAAATGTAAGGAATCTTACAACACCAGGTTATAGTCCAACAGTTTTATTTGAAAATCACAAGCTTTCGGAGGCTTTCTCCTCACACTCACCTGACGAAGGAGAAAGCCTCCGAAAGCTTGTGATTTTCAAATAAAACTGTTGGACTATAACCTGGTGTTGTAAGATTCCCTCCATTAAAGTAGCAGTGAGAAGAGTTTTAGACAAATACATCAAGGACCAGAGTTTCTGTTCAATTGCGTTGGCTTTTTCAGCGCAATCTGGTTGAATCAGTGCAAAACATAGAGGAATTTCAAATTACGCCGGGTGTAATTTGTACCCAGCATAATTCAAGTTTCCATGATGTTTTGCGCTAGCTAAAAAAAATCGTGGAAACTAGCCCCGCCCATAAAACTGGCCATGCCCCCCGCAAGAAATAACGAGGATGGTGAGTTTCCTCCGATTGCACCAACTTGTGGCCGTTCAAGGAGGGTTTTAAAATTAAGCTAGCTTTCTTAGGTGCAAAGGTACCAGTAGACATGGTTTAAATGGTCTTAAAAACTAAAAAATATTAATTTACTAAGAAACTGACTAGTGTACATCAATAAAAGTAGTAAATGCTTTAGTATAGTTTTTTGGAGTCATTTTCAGTGATTTTAAATCAGGTAACTCACAGGCAGAGGACTGGAGATCTTAATTAAAAATGCTCATCTTTGATCATAAACCCATTTTCAGCTGTTTTAATAAAACTGCACCAGGTTACCACAGGTTATCCCTTAAATACATCAATGAATATTTTTTATTGCAAAACAAAACAATTACGCTATGTTAAGCTGCCGAATTCATGGCAAATTTTACGTTTGTGATTATGTTAATGCATTTTAGCGGAAACTCGATGTAAAAGGCGCCAGTGCAATTTTTGGGTGCAAATTGTGCCCAAATGCCGATTGTGCTCAAAGCAGAAACTCCAGGCCCACGTGTTGATCCACTCATATCCTACGTTGTAATTTTGGGGCTAGTTTTCTCAGCGATAGTGATAGTGATCACATGTGAAACACCGTCTGGGAATTTCCTTGGAGCTGCTTCCACTCCACGGTTGTAACTTTGCTGGAACTGCGGCAGAAACCCCATTTACACGCCAAAATGAGATTCCGCCGCAGATCCAGCGATGTTTCAGCAACGAAATAGGAGCAGATTCGAGGAAATTGCTGGACACAATTTTTATGTTCTTAATAGCCACAGCAATGGGATTCAAAATACTGCTCCAGTTAATAGATCATAGAACAGTAATTGGGGAAAAAAAACATGGAACATACCAAAACAGGCCAAGTACTTTCCCCCAAAAATCTGGGCACTGTTTATTCACAAAAACTGAAGAGGAATAATAACCCAAGTGTGCTTCCATTGTGATTTAATTTAAAAAAGGTCTAATGTTATAAATTGAACCACTCCAGACCAACACAGCATCTATTGGTAGGAGATCAGGACAGGCACCGTGTTAGTGAGTACCATATCCAATTGATTTTTAATAGAGTACAAGTCCCTTTATAAGAATGATTATTTTCACTAATGTGATTCTGTTTTGAATAAGATGTAGCCTAACAACTCTTGCATCCTTATTGTAATCTACTTCAGTGAATGTTAGCAAAAATAAATGGCCCGAGATTCTGGGAGCCGGGCAGGGTGGGGAGAGGATGGAGTTTGAGGTGGAACTTGGATCTGCCAGGTTTCTACCCTGTGCACCGTGTGTGTCAATTTCTAGTTGGGGGAAGGAGCGTGCAAGCCTTCTGCCTGCCCATCCTCCATGTTAAGGGGAGTTTGTGGGCAACCTATCAATTGAACATTGGTGAAAAGAGTTTTTTGATGAGTTAACAGAGAAGGTAGATGAGGGCAATGCAGTTGATGTGGTGTTAATGGACTTTCAAAAGATGTTTGATAAAGTGCCTCATAATAGGCTTGTCATCAAGATTGAAGCCCATGGAATAAAGAGGGCAGTAGCAACATGGATACAAAATTGGCTAAGTAACAGGAAGCAGAGAGTAGTGGTGAACGGTTGTTTTTCGTATTGGAGGGAGGTGTACAGTGGTGTTCCCCAGGGGTCGGTGCTGGGACCACTGCTTTTCTTGATATATATTAATGACTTGGACTTGGGTGTACAGGGCACAATTTCAAAATTTGCAGATGACACAAAACTGGAAGTGCAGTGAACAATGAGGAGGATAGTGATAGACTTCAAGAGGATATAGACAGGCTGGTGAAATGGGCGGACACGTGGCAGATGAAATTTAATGCAGAAAAATGCAAAGTCATACATTTCGGTAGGAAGAACGAGGAGAGGCAATATAAACTAAAGGGCACAATTCTAAAAGGGGTACAGGAACAGAGAGATCTGGGGGCACAAATCGTGGAAAGTGACAGGGCAGGTTGAGAAAGTGGTTAAAAAAGCATACGAGATCTTGGGCTTTATAAATAGAGGCATAGAGTACAAAAGCAAGGAAGTCATGATGAACCTTTATAAAACACTGGTTCGACTACAACTGGAGTATTGTGTCTAGTTCTGGGCACCGTACTTTAGGAAAAATGTGAAGGCCTTAGAGAGGGTGCAGAAAAGATTTACTAGAATGATTCCATGGATGAGGGACTTTAGTTATGTGGATAGACTGGAGAAGCTGTGGTTGTTTTCCTTGGAACAGAGAAGATTGAGAGGAGATTTGATAGAGGTATTTAAAATCATGAAGGGTCTAGACAGAGTAGATAGAGAGAAACTGTTCCCATTGGTGGAAGGATCAAGAACCAGAGGACATAGATTTAAGGTGATTGGCAAAAGAACCAAAGGTGACATGAGGAAAAACTTTTTTACGCAGCGAGTGGTTAGGATCTGGAATTCACTGCCTGAAAGGATGGTGGAGGCAGATTCAATCGTGGCCTTCGAAAGGGAACTGGATAAGTACTTGAAAGGGAAAAAAACTGCAGGGCTACGGGGATAGGGCGGGGGAGTGGAACTAGCTGAATTGCTCTCGCATAGAGCCGGTGCGGACTCGATGGGCCAAATGGCCTCCTTCCGTGCTGTAACCTTTCTATGATTCCATGATTCTATGAAAAGATCAATGTCAGATGAAGGAAGGTCATTTTACAACCATTTGCTATTTTGTACATTAAGATGAGCGATATGAGTGCTGGAAAGTGGAACACTTGCTCATTTTAGGCACTTATGTCAGCAATAGTCATTACTAGCACATACTAGTATGTAAACCCATTTATGTTTACCTTTAAGCGGTGGCTACCTAGCTTGCCAATTCTTAATGGATGAAACTCAACCTACAGCAATATATGACTTCATTAGCATAAAGAAAATAACAATGATTATATGTACATCACCAATTCACTAGATTTGCAAACCAGTAATACGTAATAAATTGGGAGTAATTCATCTCATGTAACGCGGAGGTCTCAGCCATAATAATCTTTTTCAACAAATTTGCTGAGTCCAGACTCTAATATATTGGCTTCTGTCCAGGGGAATTGCCTCTTACGCTATAACTAATAAAAGTGAAAGGTCAGAAATGTTAACACTTTGATATATATGCGCAGTACTCATGCTTCCTAAAGTTTAAATGCTGACACTTGACAGAGTTCTCTCAATCTATTACAATATCCTGAGTGTTTTTATAACTTTTAGGATTTGGTCTAAGATTTATTTATTTTAGTAATACAGAGGAAATTATCTGGATCTTCCAATTTTCAATGTAATGGTTAATATGTTTCCATTAAATTCCTATCTGTGCTATTTTAATACATTTTTGACCCATCAAAAAAGAGGAAAATAAACCCCATAACATTCTGAAATTGCCAGTTCCCCTATTTTGTCATCAAGACCTGACTTCCACAGGTTCCTTAGCTGCACCTCTACACATGAAGGAAATATTTAGGACAGAATGTCAGGAAAAGTTACTTCATGCAAAGAGTAATCAACACTGCAGGTTAGGGTGGTGAAGAGGAAAACCTTATTCAAGCAACAGTTAAATAATGTGATGGGGGCAATGTAGGTTTTTTTCTATTCTGGGTAGATGAGCCAAATGGGCCAAATGGCATCCCTTGTCTGTATTAATCTTGGGATCAGTCAGTAGAGTATGTCATTGCTCAGTCTAACAAATCTTCCAATCTAACTAGACTTTGATTATCATTGCAGCACCTTAGTTAGGATCCAACTGCCTTTCTTATTCTGTTATGTATTTTACCAAATGTTTCAGTCTTTGTTTATCAGTACCCACCCATACGTACTGTCAGATTATCAAATTCATGATTGATGTGGATTTTAGTTATTCATTGTCTCTATGGGGATTCCAGCTGATTGGCAGATGTTCTTCACAAAGCCTGAACATGAAGTCTGGCATGAACATAACCACAACTAACACTTTCGCTTACTGTGGTTCACCATTGCATCTAGTAGGAAATGGATTACTGGTTCATAATCTCAAAATAAACTAGAATTTCTACAATTGTTTATATAATTATTTTTTTCTGTACAAATAAATGATTTGTTGTTCAAATGAAACACCGTCCTCTAATGTTTTTAGTAAGAAATTCCAGTTATGACAGTGCAACTGTATTTTCTTAACCTGTAAAATTTAAGAATTTGTGTATCTAATCCAGTAAGCTTAAATTCATCATGTCCCAAAATCAATGAAAATGAACACTTGAACATGCTTATGAAGGAAAAGAATGAGATCAAAAACACAGGAGTTAAAGAAAAAAAAAGAAACAAATTCCAAAAAGCAAAAGCACACACTTTGCATTAGAATATTTTGTTAGTGTGAATTATGAATTATACAATGATATTTTGGAGTTCAGATTTCCATTATTGCAAACTGGAGCTGGAGCAGACTTCATCTGAGAAAAAAAAGACATCAAGAAACAGTGTTGCACACACCAAAGGACAGGGTTCACTTTCATTATAAATATATTTGCTTTGCAGATATCTTCCAAAAGATGTTTTAATCCTCAATAATCTTCTATTTATAAAGACAATGGAACTAATTTTGACTTTGGGTGATAATGTAAAACGGACGATATCGATTCAGCTACCCGTTATAAATCTTTCCCGATTTTCATTTCCGTTGAACTGAATAGAAAAGCGGGAGAGATGTATAACGGTGGCTGAATCAATATCACACGTTTTACAGTATCGTCCAAAGTCAAAATCACCCCAACTTGTTTGAACTTCATTACCCACCGTGTGCTCTGTGCCTCACAGCAGCATGGGCATGAAGTGGTTATTTTACGTTAAAGAATACAATACAATTTCTAGGGTTGCAATCCAGTTCTCAGCTGCTGTACATGTACTTCCGTGCAACACTCTGGCTGTCTACGAACACTGGATCCACTGCTGCCACTTTAGCCGCGATGAATGAGTGTATGCAGTGCAAAACTGCCGTCAGATCAGGGAATTCCAGCTCCTGGAACAAAACACAAACTGTTTTATTAGGTAATAGTCACAGCTTATAATAAAACTAACATTCCCCATCTACTTAGCCATGGTAGTAGCTGTTCACTGGTAGGAATATAAATTCATACCAGAATAGAAGATACTAGTTGTTCAGTCATCACCAACATAATTTGGATAATTTCCACTCCATTAGTAGAATCATCAATAATTTGGTTATTTCATGAATGAATAAACTATAGTGTTTTATCAATCCTGAAGATGTGCCAAAGCACTTCACAACCACTTAATTACTTTTATTTGAAGGATAATCAGTGTTGTTATTTAGGCAAATGCAGCCACCGATTTGCACAGTAAGGTCCTATTGACAGCCAATGAGATGAATGACCATTTAATCTGTTTGGCTAGAACGCTATCGGAACTCCCCATTCTTCATTGAATAGTACCATGGGACCTTTCACATTCACCCGAATTCGCAGATGGGGCCTCGGCTTAATGTCACATTGAAAGATGGCATTTCCAATAATACAGCACCCCTTCAGTACTGTACTGAAGTGTCAGTCTAGATTATGAGCTCAAGTCCTAATGAAGTTTTGGATCTCTCACCTGCTGACTCAGAGGCATGAGTGCTACCAACTGAACCAGACTGACACTCCCAGTTTTCTGGATTACACGATTATACTTCTATGCAACAATGTCAAAACTATTATTTAATGTAAACGGAAATCCCGATTAGTACCAACTATTCTTTGATACTGATAATTAAACTGCAATAATATAAGCCAGATTAATGCTTGTTAAAGGCAGAAAAATGTCTTCTTACTCTCATGTCATAGATAGAGGAAGGCATCTAACTGCACTTTTACTGTGTACATTTATTTGTATGTAAATCATAAATGGCCAGTAAAACAATAAATAAAATAGGTTTTCCAACAGATCTCTCTTTACTCTGCTGTGACTCTTGGAAATGTAGCATGTTACTCCAATTAAGAGAAGCAATGAGCAAGCAGATTCTATGTGGTAGCCCTCAACCTGCACCTATTGCAGGCACAGACACTCCCACCTCCCATGGAAAGCCTTGGGAATCCTGATGCAATGTAAAGGGTGGGGGAACCCAGTGTCACAGTTCTCCACTCTCTTTTCCTCTCCTTTGTACCTAGGAAATGCACCCCAGGTGCGATTGAGAAGGAAGTCAGCTGTTAATTTTTATTTATGCTGGATTGATGAGCAAAGGTGTCTTTTTTATCTGTATTTATCTTTTGATCTGGTGATCTTACAATATGGTCAATAACTGGTGAAGTAAAGAAATGAGATGCTTTTCATGTGAACCAATGGGTATATGTGAAACAAACTAGTCCTTCATTAATAGGTCCAATTTCCAAGATGGTGCTCTTCCCTTCCATTCCTATCGTGTTTTCTATTTCCATGTTGTTGTCCATTAGCTGTTATAACTTTGAACATAGGCAGAGATAGAACAGTAATTATCACATTAACCTGCTTTGAACCTTACAGTAAGGTCTGCTGTTTCTTCGAAGTTTACTTCTGACCTTGGTTGTAATATTTCTTTAAAACAGATCCTTAATGTTGTAAACATTGTTGAGACAAATGCAATAAATTATTCATTGTTTAGAGATCACTAGAAAAGGCCAAACAGTGCAAATTGATTTTTCACCTTATGGTGAAAGTGATTCAAGCCTTGCCGACAGTTGAAGAAACATGCATGAAGCATTATTGACATTATTTTGGAGTTCATTTGTTACAGAAATACTTTTCTTATTTATTTACCTTATAATATCCTAGATATTTCTATTAATTACCATGTTTCTTGGAATGAATATGATATGCAGGTCTCAACAAATTAATTTCCAAACAGAGGGCGGGTCGCTTTTTCTTAATTCCTCTTTTTGATTTTCCTTTTTTTTAAAACCAGTTTTCTCCCCTCCTCTCTTCTCCTATAGAAGTTGACTCATCCTTACAGTTCCATGGGTACCAGGCACTCTTGGTACCTCTCATGAGTAGTCATTAATCATGTGTGAACCTTTCCAGTATTAACACGCTATTTTACCGGTGAGGAAGGCATCACAGCTAAGCATGATTCTGTCCTCACCCAACATCCACATATATGCAATTCCTACAGGGAGCATTGCATAGTGATCAGAAGTGAGAATTCCGGGTAATTTCCCCCATTGTAACTTGGGGCACTGAGGCCCTGTCTGAGATTAGCTGGCTCGTCACAGCTCAGGAATTAAAACTGGGACCTTCCTGGTCTGTATGGCTCAGCTTTTCATTGGTCACCAAGCCAAAAGGGGAACTAAAGGATAGGTTTTTAAGTTTAAATAAAGAAAATCTGAAAAGTTGCTCCTCCCACAGTATCACTCACATCATTTTTAATACTGTACCAAAATGATGTCTCAGTTACCCTCTGAACAAAGGGGAATTTTCTGTTGCTTTCATTACTTTAAAGATCAGAAGTGGTTTGACTTCCTAATTTAATTAACTGCATGGTTTATTTGAGGTGAAAAAGTTGGATTGTCTGTATAAATTTTGTAACTGACATAACCATGTAAAATGCTATCTTGTTTGACATTGTATCTGTGACATTTATTTTCTTTTGTTAATTGTGTGTATGTGCATGAAGTATAGTAAAGTGCATCTATAAAACTATACTTCAAAAGAATTACAGAGATGCAGGCTCTGACGCTCAAGAGAATGAATCCTGGAGATTGAAACAAGTCAACAATTGTCCCAAGCTATAGTAACTCATCACATGTAAGGATTTGTTATGACTTCCTGCTTGAGGGATATAATACATTATGATGTGATATAATGCACTGATACAGAAAGTTTTAGAAAAAGATGAAATTTACCAAATTCACAGTGCCAGAAACCAGAAATTTTTTTTTTCAAGTATAAAGAGTCCAATATTCAATTCGCAAATGTCTTAATGAAAAGTAATCAATTGATTACAAACTTTCTCTGTGCTTACATTTTTAATCTTTCATGATTTTCTCACCTTTCATATTACTATTTAATTGTAAGTAAATAGGGGCCAAATGTTGCTGGAGTGGGGCATTTCATGGTGTGTCCCGTTAATTAGTTAGTTTTTCTGCATCCTTCCTTCAGCTTGAAAAAATTTTGCTCTGTACATGGCTGGAGGTGTGAGCTGATAATGGTGTGGCGAGGGTAACAAGGCATCTGGGACCTTAGTGAATGGTGGGACTAATAGTTTCTCAATCCTTAAACAATGAGATCTAAGGATTGAGAAAGAAACAGAAGAACAACAGAGAAGGAGGGTGAATTAGAGTGGGTGAATTAGAGTCACATCAGGTGGATAGAAAAATGAGAGGGAAAGAAAGATTGGATCAAGAGAGAAAAAAAAGAGACAGAAAGGAAAAAAAAAGAAAAATTTGACATTTTTAAATCTCTAGCAACAATTGACTATATGCAGGAATGAGATTGAACAGTTTAAATTGTTCACATTTTGGGCCAGGGGGGTTGATTGGCATTGCATTAACAATTATCACGCTATTAAAAAGGTACTTATGCTCTTAATTACCAGACTTAACTTTCTGTGACAAGTTTAATGGGGCATTAATGTGCAAATCCAGCAATTTCTAAAAAATAACAGGGAGGCTAAGGACGAGATGCCATTTGTATGAGCAAACAGCGGAGCAACATAAATCGACCAGCAAATTCTGGAGATTTGCAATTCACGGCATATCGCTTAATCCCCTGAACTTGCTGGCCGATTTGCACATTATTAATGGTGTGCATCATTAACACATTTTTCCAGCAATCATATTATTTTCTTCAGTCTGTAAAACTCTAGACTGCATGCTAACATCTGCCATTTTCAAGAAAGTTTGGCAGTATAGCACACGACTATATTAAATCCAGGAACCAGATCACTGCAAAAGGAATAAATGTTAATCCCTCAGGTGTATACCTTTATGACAGAATATAGAAAAGCACAGATTTTGGAAAATAGGGACAAAGATTGCCTACAGAACTGCTATTAAACCACTGAGACAGAAAACAATTTGAAAGAAACCTTAAACTGTAACAAGAAACTAATATGGTCATGGCCAAATTTGCTTTGAAACCTTATCACCGTACAGAACTGACTCCTAATTGAAGAAGCATTCTTGCTGATTGTGATAAAATAGTAAGTGAAAATGTCAATCTACCAGATAAACTTTAAAAAGAAAACTCTTCTATTTTGAAGCCAAGCATAAAATCAAAGGCGAAAAGAAGGACGATTCATCTGGTGCTCTTTGACTGACATAGGTTACAGCTTGGAAATGTTTTTGATATTTCCAACATAAGACCATAAGACCATAAGAGATAAGAGCAGGAGTAGGCCATTCGGCCCCTCGAGCCTGCTCCGCCATTCAATGAGATCATGGATGATCTGATTTTTACCTTAATTCCACTTTCCCGCCCTTTCCCCATATCCTTTGACTCACTTGCTGATCAAAAATTTGTCTAACTCAGCCTTGAATGTATTCAATGACTCAGCCTCCACAGCTTTTTGGGGTAAAGAATTCCAAAGATTCACGACCCTTTGGGAGAAGAAATTCCTCCTCATTTCCGTCTTAAACGGGCGACCCCTTATTCTGAGACTATGCCCCCTAGTTTTAGATTCCCCCCATGAGAGGTAACATCCTCTCAGCATCTACCCTATCGAGTCCCCTCAGAAACTTGTATGTTTCAATAAGGTCTCCTCTCATTCTTCTAAACTCCAATGAGTATAGACCCAACCTGTTCAATCTTACCTCATAAGACAACCCTTCCATACTCAGAATCAATCAAGTGAACCTTCTCTGAACTGCCTCCAATGCAAGTATGTCCTTCCTCAAATAAGGGCACCAGAACTGTACGCAGTACTCCAGGTGTGGTCTCACCAGCACCCTGTACAGTTGTAGCATGACTTCCCTGCTTTTATACTCCATCCCCCTAGAAATAAAGGCCAATATTCCGTTTGCCTTCAGGATTACCTGCTGCACCTACATGTTGACCTTCTGTGTTTCATGTACGAGGACACCCAGATCCCTCTGTACCGCAGCATTTTATAGTATTTCTCCATTCAAATAATATTTTGCTTTTTTATTTTTCCTCCCAAAGTGGATAACTTCACATTATCCCACATTACATTCCATCTGCCAAATTTTTGCCCATTCGCTTAACCTGTCAATATCCCTTTGCAGACACTTTGGGCCCGAATTTAGCAGGCCTGCGGCTTCCCAGCGGGTGGTCCTCCGGGAGCGTGGTCAACACGCTCGGCGAAATTAGTGGGTTGCCCACGCGATCGTAGCAGGCAACCCACTAATAGGAATCAATTACCTGCTCCTCCGGGGTCCACGGCGCTGGCCTGCGCGTCGGTCGGGCTGCGCATGCGCAGTACGATCTGTCAGCTGGAGGCTCTCTAGTTAAAGGGGCAGTCCTCCACTGACAGATGCTGCAACCAATGGGACAAATTGCAGCATGGAGCAGCCCAGGGGGAAGGCTGCTCCCAGTTTAATGATGCCTCACCCCAGGTATCATCAGATGGGGTGAGGAGGAGGGGGAGGACACAGATCTTCCCCCCGGCGGGTGGGAGGAAGCGGTCTGCCTCTGCCACCAAGAAGGCCTGGCTCGAGGTGGCAGAGGGGGTCACCTGCGCCACCAACATATCGCCCACCTGCATACAGTGCAGGAGGCGCTGCAATGACCGCAGTAGGTCAGCCGCAGTGAGAACACGAAGTCTTTCCCCTACACTCCGTCTGCCACAACACTGCCCCCACCCCACATCTCCTTCGGCACCGCCAACACTATTCTGTCACATCACCCTTCATACCCACTCACACCCCATCCTCATCTTACCTCCACCTACTCACCTCGCCAGTACTCACCCTGCCACTAACACGCAACCCACTCCTCATACAATCTCATTGCTCCATCCCATACTCACCCTCTCGTGCATCTCCCTCACGGCCAGCCTCACTCAACCTGCCACCACCTGTGCTGCAGCCACAGGGCATGCATCACATATGTGCAGTAGGCAGCGTAAGGCAAACATCTCGTCAGCATGAAGGGGGTGCACAAGGGTGTCTGAGGGTTTGTCATGGGTGTTACCCATATTGAATTTCAGAGCAACAAACAGCACACATTATATTGACACCACCACTGCCATGTCTCCGCGAATCCTGTCCGTTGTGTCCAATAATGCCCGCTCCTGGGTATCACTATGAGGACCCACCACTGATGCCACCCATCGTGTTACTGCAGAGTAGGTGCAGGTGTATTTGCAGGGCTCGTCCGCGCAGACGACTGAGAGACATCGGCGGTGTAGCCGGCTGCACCCTGGAAGGATGCGGAGGAGAAGGTGTGGAGGGCAGTGGTGACTTTGGCAGCGACAGGTAAGCAGTTGGTGCTGGGGCCAGCCAGGAGCAGCTCAGCATGAAAGAGGCTGCAGATCTCCACGACTACATGTCGAGCGAATCTGCGCCTCCCTGTGCACTGCTGCTCGGAGAGGTCCGGGGAGCTGCGCCTCGGTCTGTGGACCCTGTGGCGAGGGTAGTGCCCTCTGCGACGCGTCTCTCTCTGCGGTAGCCCTCCCTCCTGCTGTGCAGGTGGGCGTGCAACAACACCGTGTTGGGGGGATCCACGTCTCTGCGGCGGACGGCGTGGACTGCGAGGCTGCTGGTGCTGGTCATGCTCTTCGTCCTCCGAGGGTGTCCACACACCACCCAACTGGCAGGTGTTGGTCTGAGGGGTTGTGCAGGGTAGGTGTGTGGTTCCTCGGACTGGGGCTGCGGTTTCGTGTCGGTCTGTCCTCTGGCTTGGCGGGGGGTGGTGGAGGGCAGGGGTTGCCCTATGTGACGCAGTGGCCTCCTGCGTGGGTGAGGGCTCTCCCCCGTGGAGCGCACCTTGGCACCTGCCACAGGCTGCTGGCTGCAACACGTCTGGTTGGAGGGAGACTATTTCCCCCAGTGTGGGAAACTCACTGCCTTGAACCGAAAATCCCACACTTCCTCTTTTGACAGCTGCTTCAGCTCATTAACTGACCACAACAAGCAAGGTAAGTACTCTCAAGTGGAACCCCGCTGGCTTTAATTGCCTGCGGGATTCCCACCAGCGGGGCTTGCGTGCGCAGCCCCGCACGTCAGCGCGGTACCCGGAAGTGGCCGGGATTTCGTCGCGATCCGGTCACGTGACCGGAGATCGGGATTTTCGGGGCCACCCCGCTGGGAACCCGCCGGAAACACGATCCTAAAATCGAGCCCCTTGTGTCCTCATCACAACTTGCTTTTCCACCTATCTTTGTATCATCAGCAAATTTGGTCACAAGACACTCTGTTCCTTCATCCAAGTCATTGATATATATTGTAAATAGTTGAGGCCCCAGCATTGAGCTCTGCGGCACCCCACTAGTTACAGATTGCCATTTTGAAAATGACCCTTTTATCCCGACTCTTTGTTTTCTGTTAGTTAGCCAATCCTCTATCCATGCCAGTATATTACCCCCAACACCATGAGCTCTTGTGCAGTAATCTTTTATGTGGCACCTTATCGAATGCCTTTTGGAAATCCGAATATACTGCATCCATTGGTTCCCCTTTATCCACCCTACCCGTTACTTCCTCAAAGAACTCGAATAAATTTGTTAGACACGATTTCCCCTTCATAAAACCATGTTGACTCTCCTTGATTGTATTATGAGTCTCCAAATGTCCTGCTACTACTTCCTTAATAATGGATTCTAGCATTTTCCCAATGACAGATGTTAGGCTAACTGGTCTATAGTTACCTGCTTTCTTTCTCACTCCCTTCTTGAATAGGGGTGTTACGTTTGCAGTTTTCCAATCCGCTGGGACCTTTCCTGAATCTAGTGAATCCTGGAAGATTACAACCAATGCATCCACTATCTCTGTAGCCACTTTCTTTAAGACCCTCGGATGCAAGCCATCAGGTCCAGGGGACTTGTCAGCCTTTAGACCCATTAGTTTACCTCGTACTTTTTCTCTCGTGATAGTGATTGTTTTTAGTTCCTCCCTCCCCTTTGCCGCTTGATTTTCCACTATTATTGGTATGTTATTAGTGTCTTCTACTGTGAAAACAGATACAAAATATCTTTTCAATTCCTCTGCCAGTTCCTTGTTTTCCATTATTATTTCCCCAGTCTCATCCTCTAAGGGACCAATGTTTACTTTAGCTACCCTCATCCTTTTTATATACTTGTAGAAGCTTTTACTGTCAGTTTTTATATTTCTTGCTAGTTTACTCTCATAATTTATTTTCTCCCTCTTTATTATTCTTTTAGTCATCCTTTGCTGGTTTTTAAAGTTTTCCCAATCTTTGGGCTTACCAGTAATTTTTGCCATGTTGTATGCTTTTTCTTTTAACCTGATACCATCCTTTACTTCCTTAGTTAGCCATGGTTGGTTCACCCTTCTTGTGCAGTCCTTTCTTCTAACAGGGATATATTTTTGTTGCGAGTCATAAAATATCTTTTTAAGTGTTTGCCACTGCTTATCCACCATCATACCATCTAATCTGTTTTCCCAGTCCACTTTAGCCAATTCCACCCTCATTCCTTTATAATTGCCCTTATTTAAGTTTAATACAGTAGCTTCAGACCCAAGATCCTCGCTCTCAAACTGGATATGAAATTCTATCATGTTATTATCACTGTTTCCTAAGGGATCCTTTACTTTGAGATAATTAATTAATCCTGTTTCGCTACCCATTACCAGATACAAAATGGCCTGTTCTTTGGTTGGTTCCCCGACGTATTGGTCTAAGAAACAGTCCCTAAGAAACAGTCTTGTGGGCATCATGTGGGATTTAGTATTCATATTTCATAAAACTTCTAAACAGAACATTTCCCCTGTAATGAAGGTATTCCAATTAAAGTGATTGTACATCATATCATGAAGGTACCTTCATGTCAATCTGTCTGGTATCTGTGTTCTGAAAAAGCAGTTTCACACATGTTTTTCCATCATCAGAGGATCCCTTGAGCTGTGAGAACTTGAATCTCCAGATAACATTCTGTAAAGTAACAAAGACTTAAGAGTGTCATTATTTATTTACTGACAGGTGGAATGAGCAATGTGATATTGAGCACACAGCATTGATTTTAAAAGGAATTCTTCATGATCCCAAACTGTGCGAAGGGACGAACACATCAAAACATATTAATCATTCAGTACAAAACTGCAATTTATATTGCTTTTATTTGAAAAATCTTTCAACAATTCTCACTAATATATCTATTTTACATTTTTTACGAATGACCATATCTTATCATTCTGATAAACATCAATATTTAAGTTCTTTGAAATAATCCTGCAATAAAATCTACAATACTTTCAATTTGTAGTCACTATTATAAAGTTGAAAATGTGTTCAAGTCATTTTTTGGACACCATAGGGCAAATTTTGCGAGGCAGGGCTCCTGGGTTGGAGCCTTGCTGAATGGAAGTGTGAGTTGTGGATAGGTCTATCTCAGAATGAAGCTGATTCTGTGACCCATCTTTCCTCCAGCAGAGCTTCACACCAGAAGCTTTACCTCACAACAATTTACTCTTTTAATTCTTTTGCTCTAACTTCAATAATATTCTTCTATTGCACTTGCTATTTCCTCACCTTTGTGTTACTATCAACACAGGTAAATCCAGCCGCAAAGTCAATTGTGAAGGAAAGTGCTTGGCCTTGCCAGGTGCACCCATATGTCTTAGACTAGGAAAGGAAAGACAGATTTGTTATTCCAAGAACATCTATTAGAAGGAATCTTTAAAATAAACAAATACTTTGTATACTGCTATGCCATCAAGCAACAAAATTAACCTGCGGACCAGCTGGGCAGAATAATGGCAACCACCTTCTGAGAGCTTTGGAGCCCCATATTCTCCAGGGTTTGCAGGATGTAACTCATGCCAATGAGTCTGCCCTCTCACTGATCAATGGGCAGTCAGATCCAGGACCTAGCACAAGTGGGATGATTAGAACATGCCTGTGATGCCATCCACTCTCCTGATAACAGCTCATGTGACCTTTCCAGTCAGCTCCCTCATATGCCTACTCATGTTGGTGCCAGGATACAGGTCTCGGTTGCTCATGAAGCTTTCAGTGGTGACACAGCCTGATGAAGAGTCGTTCTGGGACTCTGAAGTCCTGAGATGAGGGCCACCTCAATTGCAAGAATCTAATGAGACCACAGCGCAGCTAACTACCACTGATGCTCCTGGCCTTCAGGTATCACGTTGGGACAGTACCAGAATAGGTTTAAGAGAGGCAACAGGGTTAGGTACTAAGCTCCTACTGGAAATATATATTTGCATAGTAAAACCACTTTGAGACACTCCAGTATTCTGAAGTTAGTCTGTTTTATTTAAATTTGAGAGTATGTTGGAAGGTCAGTTTCTACCAGGAGACAATAGCTCCTTTTATGCCTTCTTACTGAGCTGTTGCCTTCTTAAACAGATCGCTTCTGAGACATCCACGGAGGAACGGTGTGATCTGTAGACTCTGGTACTGTCTAATTGGTCTGGTTCCCCTTTAGTATAGCCTTATCCTGAGTGCCTCTGTCATTTCCTCTTCATCCTGCTTCTGTTCTACCTCCATCATAAGGACATATATGGGAATACCCATAGTGAACGCCATGGTAAGAGCTCCATGACAGAAAGATTTCCCTGCCACTGAAAGGGAATTTGCAAAACCCTTTCTGAACAGCTCAGCTGGGAAAAGCTTTTTGCAATCTCTTCAGTCAAAGCGGATGTTTCAGACAAATACTGTGGACAGTCAAAGCCTGTGACCTCAACCATTTCCTGATTTGAAAAATTAAGCAGGAAACTTACCCCTTTTTACAGGCTTAACTTAAATCAATGTGTAAATGGCAGAATTTCTGGGATAGTAGCTTTAAAGAAAAGAAAGAATTGCATTTATATAGTGCCTTTCATGACCTGAGGACGTCCCAAAACACTTTACAGCCAATGAAGTGCAGTCACTGTTATAATGTAGGAAATGCGGCAGCCAATTTGCACACAGCTAGCTCCCACAAACAGCAATGTGATAATGACTGGATAATCTATTTCAGTGACGTTGATTGAGGGATAAATATTGGCCAGGACACAGAGAAGAACTCCCCTGCTCCTCTTTGAAATATTGCTATGGGATCTTTTATGTCCACCTGAGAAGACCAACAGAGCCTCAGTTTAACATCAACCCAAATGACAGCACCTCCAACAGTGCAGCACTCCCTCAGTACTGCACTGGAGTGTCAGCCTAGATTTTGTGCTCAAGTGTCTGGAGTGGGACTATGAACCCACAACCTACTAACTCAGAGACGAGAGTGCTACCACTGAGCCACTGCTGACAGAAGATGTCCCCATACCTTGGGGGTGGGGACATCTTCTGTCAGCAGTCACTTCTACCAGAATTTAACGTATATTTTAGAACATGTGTAATTCTGGCGTATCCGACTTATGCCCCAAAATCTGGTCCCCTACACCAGAACTACAGCACTTTTGCATTAAAAGAAAAATTGGAATTTTTGGTTCAAAATACATTGGCCCAGAATTTATAATAGCCAGTGAATGAATGGCGCCCGCCGTTAGTTAGACTTGCTCACGCCCTTTTAACCTCTATGAGATCTTATACTGGAAGTTGCTGGAAGTGCGAGAGAAATTGCATGGCGCTCTCTACCGGGCATCTGGGATCTGTGTGAACAAGGTAAGCAACTGTGTATCTCTTTAAACAATCAGATTGAAGAATTGTGAAATGAACAGCGTAGAGTCTGAACGAGGAAGTGTAAGAATAGCGAATTCAATGTCAAACCAGGTACAGAACGAGAAATAATAAGAGGGAAAGAAAGATTGGATTAAGAGAGAGAGAAAAAGAGTCAGAAAGAAAAAGCTTTTTAAAAAAAATTGAATTTAATTTTTTAAAAAAATCTCCAACAACAATTAAAAGTTGAAGGAACGAGACTCCACACTTGTAGGAGTTAATTTTCAGAGCCAGAGAGGTTATTTGGCAGTGATTAACACTTATCATGCCATTAAAAAGGGTGCTTAGACTGAAATGGACAAGCCCTAACTTTCTGTGGCGAGTTTAGTTCATCGCTATCACGCAAATACAGGAACTTCACACCATTCAATGCATTTGACTGCACATCTACCCCCCCTTTCCTGAAGTTGCTGTGCAATTTGCACATAAATAACAGTGAGCACCATTAGCCTCACCGTTATTTTGTCAGCAAAATCTGGGCCAATAATCATCTCCAAATTTTAGACTTAAGTGTACATTCAGATTTGAAGTGCATAATTTAAGAGCCAAAACTGACTCCTATTCGCTTCTGTGGAAGCCCATTCTGTTAAGTGTACTTTTTTGCCCCCTCAACTTTGTTTTATAAATAAAATAAATAGTTGGTATAGGACAGAATCAATTGATACATAAGAGGCAAAAGAAGAATAGCAACAGGAGCAAGATATGTTGTTATCCATAACATAAGAAAGGAGCATGTTGAGGATACTTTTTCAAGTAAGATGAGAAGTAAAATGTGAAGTTATTCACCTACCGAAGCAAAAATAATCAGCCACTATCTTAAGGCATGGATGGCACAACTGTCTAGAGAAGAACAGAATATCCCCATGTGAGGAGCATTAGAGAACTGCCCAGCTAATAGCTGTCTCCCATTAGAGAGTCCACCTTTCAGTTTACAGCGGATGGAGAGAGATCTCATTCCACAGCATATATTACCATCAATAGATAACCTGTCAATTCTAAATGACAGCAGCAATTCAGACTTTGAACATGTGAACTCTATTGATCTTTATATGCTCCCACAAATGCACATAGCCATCCAAAGCATGTTCTGAGTGCTGATGAAAGGTCATTGACCTGAACTCTGTTTCTCTCTCCACAGATGCCACCTGACCTGCTGAGTGTTTCCAGCATTTCCTGTTTTTATTGCTTGTGTATTCTGTTGTGTATAATAATAAAGCTTTTTTAAAAAATGCAAGTACTGCAAAATCAATCTCGTTGTTACACATCCTAATCTATGAAAGAATATATCATGTGGACCTTCTTAAGCAGTCCGGTTTAAGTACAGTTCTGAATGTTAACAGGCTATTTGACCATATAGGCCATCATAATGTGTGAAATTCAACAATACTTATGCTGAATGTGACACCAGATTGATTTTGATTGAAACTTGTCAATATAAACAAGCGTGAAAAAAAAACTGTATGCAAAGATAAGAGAATAATCAAACTAATCAATGCTCAGTTCTGACAGGTGAATAATTAAATAAAATTGGGCAACAGATTAAGAATACGAAATTGATTAGAACAAGCTGTTTGCAAATAAATGAATAAGAGCTTGAACATATTGCTTTGGAAACAAACTATAACTACATATTAAGAGATAACTCTCTCTGCCGATAATAGCTAGAATTCCTCCCCAGCTGGTAGATTAATTAGATTAATTAATTGACTACAAACCTCAGTGAGGCAAAAAGAGCAATTAGGTGGGAATTGAGAATGGACAACAAAAAAACCTCACGGATGAATATATTTTAACAATTGCACTGAAATATGTACTTAATTACAAGGAGATTCTATACAAATACTCTAACTGGCAAACTAAGAATAATGAGTGGTTTGACCACCAGTACAGGAGCTTCCAAAACTATAGCAATCTTCCAGTGAAATAAATAAAGACGTACTTATTTAGCATCTTATTACACCTCTCAAGCTGTAATAAAAACAGCTGATCTGTAAATATTTTTACTGTAGTTCATTAAATTATTAATTCAGCAATTTAATCTGAGAAAGCACTTAAATAAAAATTGTATTTTATAGAAAGTGATCAAACTGCTGAAACACATTTGCTCCTTCTAGATGAAATTAGCCACTAAACTAAATATATTTAATTTGCTCAATGCTAAAACTATTGAGTTTGGGAGGAATGCTCTCATTAGATCAATAATATTACAGGAATGAATGAAATGCACTTTGGTAAACTGGTATTCTATGTTTGTTTAAAACTGTGCTTTTCAACAGCATTATACTTATGAACATACGAAAACATAGCACAGGAAAAGACGAGCTAGTCCATTGTGTCTGTGCAATACTGTCACGGTTGTAACTTCTTCACACCATGACCCATATCTGCCATTATTTCCCTCCCCCCCACCCCCAGCCATGCAAGATCCTGGGACAGAATAAAAACAGGGAAAAATAACCTTAGGCCAATTTAGGAAAAAGCTCTGAGAAATTTCTTACACACATTGGCAATGTGCTTTTCTGGAATTCACTACAGTTTTACTATTCCACTGATGTTGTAGTGTTTCTTATAAGTCTGCTTGCAGTCTGCTTCCCCTTACCTCTGCCCATCAGTGAACCTGCCATTTGAACCATCTTTGTCTGTTTTCTGTCCACTTGGCTGTGAGATGTCGTCAGCGCTGATATTCAGCACTGCTGCCTTTGCGAGAGAAAGCAAGGGAACATTTATCACAATGTGGGGCTCTCCCAGCACCCATAGTACAATTTAAAGTGCTCTATTCAAACTACAGGTCCTACACTATGTTCCTCAAAGTGCTGTAATGTAATTATGTATGGAGTAAAATCACACAGGGATTTGGCCTTTGTTAAAACCGATGACAAAAAAATTTCATACCAAAGTGCTAATGCATTGACGTTCTTGCATTGCATAGAGTGATTTCATCCTAACTAAATGTTTAAAGGATTACTTCACCGTAATGTTTCACCTTTTATGTCTTTTAATGTTGTTCTAAGATTTAAAAGCTAATAAATTTTACTGATATTAAATGTCTCAGATGAAAGATCAAAGCGATATTGATAGATTAGGTGAATGGGCAAAACTGTGGCAAATGGAATTCAATGTAGACAAATGTGAGGTCATCCACTTTGGATCAAAAAAGGATAGAACAGGGTACTTTCTAAATGGTAAAAAGTTAAAAACAGTGAATGTCCAAAGGGATTTAGGGGTTCAGGTACATAGATCATTGAAGTGTCATGAACAGGTGCAGAAAATAATCAAGAAGACAAATGGAATGTTGGCCTTTATATCTAGAGGACTGGAGTACAAGGGGGCAGAAGTTATGCTGCAGCTATACAAAACCCTGGTTAGACCACACCTGGAGTACTGTGAGCAGTTCTGGGCACCGCACCTTTGGAAGGACATATTGACCTTGGAGGGAGTGCAGCGTAGGTTTACTAGAATGATACCTGGACTTTAAGGGTTAAGTTACGAGGAGAGATTACACAAATTGGGGTTGTATTCTCTAGAGTTTCGAAGGTTAAGGGGTGATCTGATCGAAGTTTATAAGATATTACGGGGAACAGATAGGGTGGATAGAGAGAAACTATTTCCGATGGTTGGGGATTCTAGGAGTAGGGGGTATAGTCTAAAAATTAGAGCCAGACCTTTCAGGAGCGAGATTAGAAAACATTTCTACACACAAAGGGTTGTAGAAGTTTGGAACTCTCTTCCGCAAATGGCAATTGATACTAGCTCAATTGTTAAATTTAAATCTGAGATAGATAGCTTTTTGGCAACCAAAGGCATTAAGGGATATGGTGCAAAGGCAGGTATATGGAGTTAGATCACAAATCAGCCATGATCTTATCAAATGGCGGAGCAGGCACGAGGGGCTGAATGGCCTACTCCTGTTCCTATGTTCCTATGTTTCTTATACCTGAATTGATAATGATAGATTTCAGAGGAGTCATTCAGCATTTGGCAAACCCCAGCTTTGTAACAACATTCACACTAAAAGAGCAAGTTTGTGTCTTTTTGACCTTGAGGGGTTTCATTTCCTCTATGAGCTATTTTTAACAAACTAATCAATGTGTTTGGATAAACTTCCTGTCTAATATTTTCAACTATTGCGTTAACATAGTGCACAGAGGGAATTTAATCCCTTGATATATAATTAATTCAGGGGAAATATACCATGTCACAGGCTTAAGAAAATAGAAGTGCCACAATTCTTTTCTAATTGATTCATCAGTAATGCCAATTTCAAATATAAACAAAGACTGTCCTTGATAAACTACCAAAGAAAACAAGTACAGCTGAATTAAAATTATTACAGACACAGGGAGAATTAGTACATTATCATGACTCTGTAGCTGCTTTTACACTGGCAGGGGTAAGAAATGGCCATCCCAGCATCTGGTCTTAGCAAATTTGGCAAGTTGACATTGGTGTTACTACCGGGTGCATGAGAACTGCACGTCAGTAACTGACTGCACAAGCACCTCTCTAAATCCAATGTAAAAACAGTTAGTGAGTATCCAAGCCAACTATCTCAACTAAATGGAGATATCTTAGTTTGCTATTAGCAGTTATTACATTGTCTAATCCAATTCATACTTTCCGCATAAAATAATTCAACATATCCATTCAAGCTGATGCATATTTGTCAATCAATATAATTCTGTATAATTACTGTGTAAACTACCATTGGTGGAAAGAGGTTTCAAACTGATTGGATATGCTTTATCCAAAAAAAGGGCTTGAATTTATATTGTGCCTTATCACATCTCTTAAAAACATTTCACAGCATGTTACATGGTTTCTTTGAAACAACAGCAGTGATGTAGGCAAATGCAGTAGCCATTTTGTGTGCAAACAGCAATGATGGTGTTGGTTTTGATCATTTTCTTCAAATGGTCAGCCATTTGGTCAGGGGTTAGGCAGCTCTGGATTGGCTCAGAGACCATCTCGAAGTCAAGATCCCAACATCAATGAGTGAAGCTGCTCCAGGACATATGGGACTCCACCTATTTGGTGATGTCATTGGAATGGGCTGAAGGCATGGACAGCTGGCATGGCAGGATTCTATTGTGGTAAGAAATTTGATAGCTTTTTAAAAACTTCAAAGAATATTTTTTTAAAATTATACAATTTTAGTAAGTACTCTGAATGACAAGTACTCCGAATGACAAGTACTCCCCCTAGATATGTCTTCCTCTTCAAATCCCTGTTGTGAAATCTAATGTGAACAGGAGCACCTGTAGCAGTTACATGAGGTGAAGTGAAAACCAGGAAGGTGATGTGAGACCTGATAACTAATGATATATACAGGGCAACAAAAACATGTTAAAGGTTAAAAAAAAACTTTTACATGAGAGACTCTAGTAACTAACTGTTTGCTGACTCTAGGGTATTGTACTGCTACACACAAAGAATTTGAAGAACTTAAATCCGCTCTCCAAGGATTTTACCCAGTGGCTCGCCACTGAGCAATCTATTCTGCTTGTACAATTCATGATGTCTATTTTATAGTTAAAGAAAACTCTCTTTGGGATTCCTCTGTCTTGCAAAGTTGGTACAGCCGTGTACAGATGATCAGATAATTAGAACAAACATGGTCTTCATTCATGTTTGAGTTGTGTGAAGCACAATGAAAGGTAGACAAATGAGAGATACAATGACAAAGATAAGGGCATGATTTTAGCCTGGAGCCGGGAAGGGGGCGGGTGAGTGTGTGGAATTCCTGACGGGAAACCTGGAAGTATGGGTTTGATGTAAGGACGTCGTCTTTTTTCTTTTTTGCCAGTTTCCCACCCGACAGGCCAGCCTGATTGGCAGGCTGGCTCTCAGTCGGACGGGAGAAGAGCCAGGAAGAGGATGTGAACAGGTAAGTGTTAGATTGTGGGGGGTGGGGGGTGGTTCATGGTGGGGGGAGGTCGGGGGTCACTGGGGCGGGGGTCAGTCATCGAGGGGAGGGATCAGTCATCGGGGGGGTCAGGGGTCATAGCGGGGTCGGAGATCATGGGAGGGTTTGGAGATTTTGGGGGAGTCAGAGATCATGGGGGGGCGCACGGAAATCATGGTGGGGGGGCGGAGATCGTAGTGGGGAGGTCGCTGCAGGTAGGCTTGTTGGGTCTGGGGGAAGCAGTCCTGCTCCTCCAGGCCCACACGTTGTGCTATAAAGGCACTTACCTACAGTTTTGGGCCTTCTTGCCTCTTCTCATGTGATGTGACGTAGAAGACCCGGGAATCTTGGCCCCCAGGGGCTAAAATCAAAAAAGGATTGAAAATGGAGGCCCGCAGCCTCCTTAAAAGCTTTTAATGCCCGACCCGCCTCCTGAGAATGGGATGGTTGCCCACCCTTGTATTTAACATATTTGATTGGTCAACTATGCCATTTTATCATGGGATAACTATGATTAGGATAGAGATATAAATGATTGTGCTGAACAGTAAACTCTCAGACTTATGAACAGCATACATTTGCAACTGAAACTATAACCACCTGCATTATGTTACTAATGGGCTTACTCCAGTTTATAGCTGATCTAAATTGTAAAGCATAGAATTTCATTAATAAGAGAAAACTGTGTCTGTGACATTATAATTTATACTGGTACACAAACACAAAGTGTCACTACGTGCTGAGGTTCTACCTATCCCCGGTGTTGCAAAGGATGGGCTTGGCCACGCTGCCACGGAACACTCCGTCCAGTTGGACCGTTCCACACCACCTGTCCTTCGTCAAAAAGTTTATGCAAAATAACACCTTCGACCACAAGGCGATCAGTAAGTGGTCCGCATGTAACGTCCTCGAGACCCTGCGGGAAAAGGAGATGGTGGATCCTGTTGGTTGGTTCCCCGAGCAGACTGTCAATGTCATTTGGCAGAACGCCTCATCGCCAGAACTTTCAAACAAACACCAAGACCTAGCTTGGCTGGTGGTGAGAAGGGCCCTTCCCATCAGATCCTTCATGCACTCCCGGACTCTCAGCCCCACCGCACGCTGTCCCCGAGGAGGCTGCGGTGGAGACGAGACCGTCACCCATCTCCTTCTGGAATGTGCCTTTGCAAAGAAGGTCTGGAGAGAGATGCAGTGGTATCTGTCCAGGTTCGTCCCGAGCAGTTCCGTAACACAGGACTCTGTGCTCTACGGGCTGTTCCCGGGGACGCACACTGAGACAGACATCAACTGCTGCTGGAAGACCATTAACTCGGTGAAAGACACCCTTTGGTTTGCCCGAAACTTGCCGGTCTTCCAGTGCAAGGAGCTGTCCTCGACTGAGCGTTGCAGACTGGCACATTCCAAGGTCCAGGACTACGTGCACTGAGGACGGGTGCGGCCGCCGCAAAGGCTCGGTGGGGAAAGGCAACCATTTAGAGCCCTCCCACCATTGTATACTGAGGGGCTGCAATCAGGGAAAACCCCCTCCCCCGGGCAGAATGTGAAATTCAAATTGATGTAATGTACCTGTAATGAATCTGTAATGAATCTGTAATCAATAATCTGTATTGAGTGTAATGCAATGAGGCACCCTAGAGTGTCGTGAACTGTAATTATGTACAATGTGTTCATTGAACTGTACTTGATGTAACCTGCAAATTGTATAATCTGTATTGTGTACGTTTGGAATGTGATATGACAACTGTATTGTATGTATTGCTGCAAATTTTATGAATAAAGTATATTTTAATGAAAAAAAAATTATAATTTATACTGGATTAAGTACCTCACCACTGCACTATAAACAAGACAGTAAATTGATGTGAAGATTGTGAATTGTCTAGCAGCATGAATTATTCTGCTTGTAAATTATTTCTTGCTGTTGTTGAAGTGACTGTTCTCGCCTCATGGAGGCCATTCTTTGGTGCTGTTCTGTAATCAGCCACTGGGATGGCACCACATTAGCCTGAGTTGAATCACTTTGATTTTTGCTTTCCTCTCAGTAACTCACATTGGGATGGGGAAGAGAGGGGCCTTGAAGGCACTAATCTGTTCCTTAACAATTTGCGGCACAATAAGTCAGTATGTTCATTCGCACTGATATTGGGCTCTCCCTAAACAAGGGTGCTTTTAATAAATGGAATTGAGCACAAAATCAAATTTTGAATGAAGCTTTCAATTTTCCACACATTAATCACGCATTCAGTCCAATGACTTTAAAACAGAGCAAAGTTATTACTGCTGTATTTTACATATTTGATTGGTCAACTATGCCATTTTATCATGGGATAACTATGATTAGGATAGAGATATAATTGATTGCGCTGAACAGTAAACTCTCAGTCAACTAGCGATTGCAAGTGTACTCAGAATTCTAAAATGGTTGTAACTCTAAATGTTAGTGTACACGATGCAGAAATGTAGAACGATAGTTAAAAATGTTATCCCTGTGAAACATATTTGCAAATACAGTAAATATCCAAACTTCTCAAAGAAACAATTGCAGTACACTGTACCAAGCACTGAAATAAAGTTACTATGCATCACTGTAAAAGTTTATGAGGAGCTGAAACTTTGGTCCTTGTGACATAAAATGATGTTTGTTACAAACTAGCAGTAATACTAAGCTTGCACTGTATGTTGTTCTTTATGCCACATCTTTCTGGTAAGAACTTTACTAAATGAATAATCCAACTTTTGGGACCAATTCATGAAAATATGATTATTCAACAGAACATTTGAAACACTGAACCCTTTTAAAATGCATTTTTCACCACATAAGTTTTATGAATAATTTATATATTTTTTTACTTAAATGCAGTGTGAACACTATTGTAGTATCAGGCTTCAAAATCTGAGTATTATCCTGTGAGGCACATTCACATCAGGTCATACAATGTTCACAATCAAAGATGTGAATGTTAGTATAAAAGATAAATCTGCCATATTTTACTGTTTGGCATTCTCGCTGAGGATCAGGTAAATAGGAAACAGGTGCAGGAGTGATGAGGCCCATAAAAAGATAATGTTTTTAACTGAAAATCTGCTTGACTATCATATACTTGACTATCACCATTTCTTGACTAGAAAGAAAGGTATTCAATCAATAATGTTAACCTATTCTAAATGGAAGGCAAAGACTGGAGAGACAATTAAGTCCAAGTTAGGCAGGAGTCAACCACTGGGAATCAGCAGGAAAGGGTCTTGCTCAGCAGCAGGTTTCACCAGACAGCAGCGGGTCTACTTGTCCTAGTCTCTAGAATCTTGGTTAGGATAAAGATGTTTCCCAGGTCAATTGAACCTCTTTCCTGGTAGGAGACATAAGAGAGAAGAGGATGTCACTAAGCCAAGGATCAGACAGTAAAATGCTACAAGTGAAGTGGAAAGGTGGTTGGGAACAGTGATTCACCATTGCACTTAAGAGAAAAAGTGTTTACAAATGTGTAGTAAAGCTCAGTTTCTAATACAATACAGTGGTGAATGACTATTATATAAATAGGTTTTAAACTTGGAATGTCCCATTCTTTACTAACCTGACGGCCACTTCCAACAAAATCAAGGCCCTCCTATAGCATAGATCTCTTGCAGAGACAGTGAAAGGTTTGAAGGCCACCAAGATAATTAGGAGATCCACGCCCAGCCTGACAACTCCGCTGACTGAAGCACTCCTGCTGGTGTGTAACCTATAAACTGACAGTGGACCTCTGAAGAGCCAGAGACATCTACTGGCAAAGGAATTAAGAATTGAGGAAAAATAATCTAGTTGACAGCAGGAGACTGCGACTTTCCCCAATCAGCAACTCACTAAAGAGTTTTGTTATTGTAACTATTGGCTATCAATGAGGATTGCAATAATCTGCAGAAGTCCTGGAGAAAATTTCCAAAGATTTGATACATTGTTGGCTACTGATGATGTTTCAGCTAAGATGTCTGGCAAGGAGGATACAATCCAATCAGAAATGCCCTGCAAGTGGCGTTATAGAACTCAACCAAGTCACCTTGATCAACTGTAACTGAAGAAACAGGTAAGGGGAGCCGCACCATTGTGAAGACATCTTGAAGTTCAAGAGCAACAGTAAATCACAAGCATCAGGACTTTAAGGATGACAAAGGATACAAAATCCAAGGCTGAAATTTCCCCTTTAGAAACATCAGATTGAGTAGTCTAAGGCATGTGGGAAGATTTACATCCCAAAAAGTTTTTGCAACAAGTGTATCTGCTACAGAGTGTAAGCAAGTGAGGAATTCAGTCTATATCTTTACCATCACTTCTGATACTTGACATTAAGCATGTCATGGACAGACATGATGCTGTCTTTCTTGCTGAGATAAGTGATGTCCAACAGTGGATTAATAGCATCTAGAGGACAGTCTCCTTGGGATGTTGAGCAGGAGGAAAGGATGTAGAAGCATATTGTCTTCAGAGATTCTGCTGCCATCATAATACCATCTCTTTATATCAAGTAGAGGCTCCGTTGAATGAAGAGAGCCACTTGTATTAGCATTGTGCAAGGGCGATGGAGAAGATCATGGGAGTTGTTGACAACATTAACTGACTGAGAAGACCAATCCTGGTGTAAAGTTAACTCTTAGGGAAGGCATGATTAAAAAATTCTCACTTTAATGAGAATTCTCAGCTACTCCTTCACACATTCTATGATAGGAATTGGATCTGTGACAGTCTTCCAGTTGTGAAGGCAATTAAAGATGCAGGACAGAAAGTTGAGCATGTTTTGAAGGTTGGAAGAGCATCTTGATAAACAAAGGATGACCTGGACCAATTATTTCTATCATAAGATAATTATATAATTGAAGTACTCTCCAGGCTTTGACAGTTAGCCAGAATTTATCCCTGCACCAGAAGGACTAAGAGGAGGAAGGAAGGAAAAGATATTTATTACCTCCATCACTTCAGCTTTCCAAATACTAAGGCTCTAACACATATGATTTCTCTCTAATGCCAATCCCCCATATTTTTAAATAGTACAGTATACGCCATGAACAATTTTACAGCTTATAAGGCAGTGAACATAAGTCCCTTCCACAAATGCCACAGTTCTGTTGAAGGTTTAAATTTCCAGTTGAAACTACAATTTCTTTCTAAACTGTGTATGGGAATCAGTCTCCAGAATTTTAGATGTATGTCCAGTGTTGTTTACCAATTCAGCACTTTAATTGCAGATAATTATGCAGACCACTGACACTAAAGAAACATTTTGAAACTGTCCCTTCTATTGTGCTTGCTGAGAATTTGGTTGAGAAGGAAATTGAGAGATACTCAAGAGGAATTGAAAAGGGAATCTTTACTGACAGCAGCAAGGTTACCTAACAGTGAATGTGACAATATAGTGGGCAACTTTGGTACACTTGATATGGAAAAGGCTACTACACAGTGGGTCTTGCCAATGTTGTACAAAATATAATATGAAGAAGTTGCAGCTGGGAAAAGAGCTGCCAATAAAAGACGTGTGATTTAAGCTGTTTTAAGTTGTCATGTGACAGTGCTCCTTTGGGAGAATGGCAATTTTTACCCAATAAGACATTTTGGCATTATAATCAGAGTAAAGAGATGTGTAAAACCTTTTCATTCTGCTGCCACATTATTAACAAATTCAATGATATATTAGCCAAGAGAACATTTTAAACTGACAGAACAACATACAATATGGTGGATTTACCTTTTATACTCTACACTCAAATTGGCAATGTGACCTAACATATGTGTACTTCATCCATGATAATACCCAAGTTTAAAACCTAGTGATATAACGGTCATTTGCATTGTAAGAATCACGATATTCTGTATTTGTAACATTAAAAAGCAGAATCAAACAAATAGCACGACAGAACATTTCCTCAACTGCAATATTATTTGAATATTGAAACATTTTTTCAACCAAGTCATCTAAATCATTAGGGTATGAAACTGAAGTAAGTAGCCTTTTTAAAATAAAAATAAGAAACCTGTAATAAGTTGTTGCTCGCAGATCACTGTCCTCGATTTTAACTCTTGGGCGGGGTGGGTAGTGAGATGAGTTGGAAACTCCCATGCTGCTCCAGTAATGAGGCCTGGGTGATTTTAACTCCTGAGAGGGAGGTTGGCAGGAAGCAGTGTCAAATTGCGCGGCCCAAAGGTCGCTCGCCACACCAGGGAGGTAACGGGATCGGCTTTGGGGGCTATCTTGCAGGGCCCTCGTGTGCGGGAAGGGGGAGTCCATTATAGGGGAGGCCGAAGCTTTCCTTTGGGGCCCGGAGGAGCTCTCCTGCTCCTCCTTGCTCTTTAAGGAAAGTAAAAAGAACTCACCTGTTTGGGCCTCTTCTGGCTTCGCCTCCTCTGTTTTCACCTGGTGGGAAAGCTACAGTGGCATCCCCGTTCAAGCCACCAGTTAAAATTGTAGTTGGGTCCCAATGATGTTGTCGGCTTTGGGCGGGTGTCCTTTAGTTTCCAACAGGTGGGTAGGGCTAAAATCTACCTCAATGTCTCCACTTTCAAGACTCTAGATTTGATCTGAGTGCATTTGACTATGTCTAGATTTTAAGGTCATTGCAGGGACAAAGACACCATGTTATTATTTCAAAATAGGATCCGCAGCTACTGGTTGTTATTTTAACAAATGAATATTCCATCAGGCGCCTCACCAAATTCATTACATGTATTAGTACCTGTCCTTGACTAGGATTCCCAAATCTTTTACCACATAGCTAAAAACGGTACAGCATTTTGTAAGTGACTAATGATGCAAGGGAAGAAATTACTCAAAAATTGCCAGTATTTGGCACTGCCCATGGATTGCTTCAGATATTCTCTACTGTTGATAATTAGCAGATTAAAACAATAAAATTACTTTCTTTCTGTGTCCTATATGGAGCAAGAAAAGGCCATTAGGCACAAAATATGTCTGTTATTTGCACATATACAATTTGCCCTGTCTCTTTAGCCTTGGGTAAGCCTCCAGGAAGCTAAAAGCTCATGACCCATAATTTAACAAAAGTCCACAATATGAATTCAACTGTACAACTCACATTTACAACTTTGACAGTTGTATTCCATTGTACATTCACCCATAGTCGCAGTACTGAGGGAACCATCTTGTTCCATAAAGCATTTGATCACTTGTATCTATACTCATCCCTGTATCAAAATCCTTTTTCTTCTCAGATAGTCATTTAAAGGAGATAATGAAAGCAGCATTAACTGTTCTGTGGGAAATACAATTTCTTCAGTAGGGTGAAGTTGCTGTCTTTGCTAATTTTAGCAAAAATGATCTCTAGTTCCACTATGAGCCTGCTCACATCTACATTATCCATTCCTCTCAGCACTTAATAAACCTGGATCGTGCCTCCTCTAAATCTTTTTCCCTCAAATCAAAATGATTTCAGCTTCCAGAGTCTCTTTTATGACATAAAATCTAAAGTCCTGGAATCACTCTAAACACTCCAGTGCATTTTTGAAGGAAGGATGTACAAAACTATACATAATAATCTAAATTTGATCTCACCAATAGGCTACAGAATCGGAATAACCTGTTCAACATTAATCCAAAACTCTTAAGATAGATGGTAGCATTAGATTAGCTTTCTTGACAACAGCTTTGCATCACAAAGTGGATACTTTCAGTGAGTCGTAACTACACACAAATCCTTCTTCTTTCCCAGCTCTACCAAAAAAACATACGCCCAAGTTTCATGTTCAAATGTTGATTACCTCATTTATTTACTTTAAATTTCATCTACTATCTCCTAGCCTATCCCCTTCACTTGTCTATAAGTCTTTGAACGTTATCAATCTTACTTATACACTGGTCAACTGACCATACAGATTACTCATCATAGAATAGTATGCTGCAACTGGGGAGATGTCCAGCCATGTTGTTTACAGATTGTGTGAACTGCACGGGATGCAGGCATTTAGGGAGATTTACATCCAAACACATTTTTGCAACAAGGAAGTGCATCTAAAAATGAATGGCCTAGAAATTCGATGCCTCTGCACCCATTTTACAGGTGTACAATGGACACCTAAGGGTCCAATATGCCAGGCGGCATGTGTGCTCTCATTCTGCGATGGCACCAGAAGTACGCGGCCGTCTGTTTTGGTTGGGGCTGCTCAGTAGGTGCCCAGAGCGCATGCTAGAAACTACTTGGGCTAAGAAGGTTAAATTAGGAGGACAGGTTGCATTGACTAGGCTTGCTTTCCTTTGAGCATAGAAGATTAAAGGGTGATCTAATTGAGGTGTTTAAGATGATTAAAGGAGTTGATAGGGTAGATAGAGAGAAACTGTTACCTCTGGTGGAATAATCTTAAAATTAGAGTTAGACCTTTCAGGTGTGATATCAGGAAGCACTTTTTCACACAAAGGATAGTGGAAATCTGGAACTCCCTTCCCCAAAAAGCTGTTGAGGCTGGGGGTCAATTGAAAATTTCAAAACTGAGATTGATAGATTTTTGATAGGCAAGGGTTTTAAGAGTTAAGGAACCAAGGTGGGCAGATGGAGTTAAGATACAGATCAGCCATGATCTAATTGGATGGTGGAACAGGCCTATTCCTGTTCCTGCGTTCCTATAAATGACTGCAGCATGCATCATATATGATGGGGTCACTTTCTTCAATTTCTCAGCCTTAAAGGGTCTACTGAAGGGTGCCACTCGAAAGGTAAATTAAATGTCTTTTACTTGCCTTATGGTGGAGCAAGCAAGCAAGAGCAAGAGTGTTCCTCCCAACTCCACATTAAAACTGTGGGCTATTACTGGCCACCACATGTCCACCCTTTCAGCGGCACTGCATGGGCACGATCCAATTTCTAGGCCACTGTGCCTACACCAGAGCTTATTTTGTTTGTATTTTTTTTGTTCTATTGCCACACTAGTTTACAATTCCAGCTGCTATTTTACTATTAAGACCTGTTCTTCTTGTTCTTCAAAACCTCACATACGGAACTTTATCAAATGGCTTTTGAAAATCCAAATAAATTAAATAGCCTTCAATCACTGATTTAGTTACCTCTTCAAAAATTCCAGTCAGTTTGTGAAGCATGCTGACTACTACTTATGGTCTCTGTAATCATAGCAACCCATAAAATGTTCTCAATCATTTTCCTCAGTATAACTATTAGCCTAGCATTCCCAGGTTCATGTATCACTCTTTTTTTTATCAACAATTCTGTATTTATGAAACTCCTAAGAATGGTTTGTGTGGAACATAAACATCAGCATAGACCAGTTGGGCCAAGTGGCCTGTTTCTGTGCTGTCAATTCTATGTAATTCTATGAAATATAAAATTAAGTCTTGTCTATTTTCCATCTTGTCTCCCAGAGAAATGTAAGGTGTATCTCATCTACTGCAACTGTCTTATAGCAAATTATTTCATTGAATCTCATCATAACATAATTTTGATTGTCTTTTCTATATCTTATGTATTCTTGTGCTTTGGAAGTTGTTTGCAATCTTCCAATGTGACTGCCAACGTGAAGAATTTAAGTGACAAATCTGCCGTGCGCTGATGTTCTGTAACATTTCTATCCGACTCATCCCTCAGCACACCAATTTGGTCTTCAACATTCGAGTGACTTTTTATATATCAAAATGTGTAACTCTCTTCCTGTTCTCTATCCTTTTGTTGTCTTTATGCATCTTCTGAGTTTCATTTTGGTTACTCTTAATTGACATTTACATGACTTGCACCTTTTATTAACCTTTGTTAATTATATCTGGGGGTCGCCATTGACCAGAAACATAACTGGACCAGCCACATAAGTACTGTGGCTACAAGAGCAGGTCAGAGGCTGGGGATCCTGCGGCGAGTGACTCACCTCCTGACTCCCCAAAGCCTTTCCACCATCTGCAAGGCACAAGTCAGGAGTATGATGGAATACTCTCCACTTACCTGGATGAGTGCAGCTCCAACAAAACTCAAGAAGCTTGTCACCATCCAGGACAAAGCAGCCCACTTGATTGGCACCCCATCAACACCCTAAACATTCACTCCCTCCACCACCGGCACACTATGGCTGCAGTGTGTACCATCCACAGGATGCACTGCAACAACTCGCCAAGGCTTCTTCGACAGCACCTCCCAAACCCACGACCTCTACCACCTAGAAGGACAAGGGCATCAGGCACATGAGAACAACACCACCTGCACTTTCCCCTCCAAGTCACACTCCATCCTGACTTGGAAATATATCGCTGTTCCTTCATTGTCACTGGGTCAAAATCCTAGAACTCCCTTCCTAACAGCACTGTGGGAGATCCTTCACCACACGAACTGCAGTGGTTCAAGAAGGCGGCTCACCACCACCTTCTCAAGGGCAATTAGGGATGGGCAATAAATGTTGGCTTTGCCAGCGATGCCCACATCCCATGAATGAATTTTTAAAAAATAATTTTGTTTAGCCTATAGGGAGAGGTTGGATAGACTCAGACTTTTTTCCCTGGAGAGTAGGAGGTCTAGGGGTGATCTTATAGAAGTCTATAAAATAATGAGGGGCATAGATAAGGTAGGTAGTCAAAATCTTTTCCCAAAGGTAGGGGAGTCTATAACGAGGGGACATAGATTTAAGGTGAAAGGGGAGAGATACAAAAGGGTCCAGAGGGGCAATTTTTTCACTCAAAGGGTGGTGAGTGTCTGGAATGAGCTACCAGAGGCAGTAGTAGAGGCGGGTACAATTTTGTCTTTTAAAAAGCATTTGGACAGTTACATGGGTAAGATGAGTATAGAGGGATATGGGCCAAGTGCAGGCAATTGGGACTAGCTTAGTGGTATAAACTGGGCAACATGGACATGTTGGGCCGAAGGGCCTGTTTCCATGTTGTAAACTTCTATGATTCTATGATTCTATGATTTAGGCTTTTTTGGTGAGTCTCAGCTGTGGTAATTTTCTCCTTTTCACAAACGAATGTTCTTACTTTCCACAACTCGTATAGGAACATTAAAAAGCTAAACTTTTCTGCGCTTATTTTTGAGTTTAGTTTAATATTTAATGCAGTTTAAAACTATTTTCATAGCTTTGCTGTTTGCTCTAATGAATATTGAATCTGTTATGATTCAAAGTTTCCCTCAGCACCTGTACATTTTGTTGACAGCAAAAAGGCAGTTTCCATAAGTAGAGTGAGGCCTATGAACTAAAACCTCTGTTCTTATGTGCACTGTGAATGGGATAGTGTGCCACATGACTTAGGATTGCCCTTAATGATGGTATAATGCACTGAGGACCACACTAGATGCCACTATACTCTTCAGTCTACTTTGAATAGTGCTAAATGCTATCCTAGTAGGTTCAGGCAAAAACTAAAAGTCAAATTTATTTACAAATCAGATAATGACATAAAAACAGAAATACACAAGGTACAAACACTTAGAAAACAATAGTGGTTGAATTGGTCCACAAAAGTTTTAAAAGTTTTCTTCAAAATGTATTTTTTACACAGCCTGATTAATCAACAGGACTTTCAGAGAAACAGGGGGTGAAATCGGCCTTGGGCAATAGCGCAAAGCAGGTGATCGCGAATCAGCGGCTCATATTACACCCCACCTGACTTTTTTTCGATTGAAGTCAGTGCAAAATGCAAATCATGCGTGGTATAAAACAGGCTGCCGATTCACTATCGCCCATTTTGCACTACTGCCCAAGACCATTTTCACCACTACAATCTTATCTAGACTTCTCTATGCAGTGTTCGTACAAGTGAGGTATTCTTCGTGACCTGCACGTGGAATCTAAGTGTCAATTACAGAAATCAAAATGGGTCCAGAAACTGAACATTGAACTTAAACACTGAACCTAAGATGAATCATAATGACAATGTATCTATGCCACAAGAAGCCTTTATGTCACAGATATTACGCATGAGCCTTTACCTGTTTTCCTTTGAAAATGATTCCTGATGGGTCAGATTACACATAATTAATCTATTTCACTCATTCTGCAAATTTGAATACATCGACCCCGATATTACCAGGGAGGCGGGATGGCAGCGGGGGGGCGACTAGGTGCGTGGGTAACCCGCCCAGTGAAATCGATCCCTTCCCCACGCGATCGCAGGTAAATTGAAGGCACTTACCGTGGCGTTCGGGTTTCCCATCGTCAACCTGCGCAGCAGGCGGACTGCGCACCCGCATCACAGGCTGTCAGCTGGAGGAGCCCTATTTAAAGGGGCAGTCCTCCAATGCTGCTCCTGCAGCAAAGAACCAAAATTATAGAATGGAGCAGCCCAGGGGAAAGACTGCTCCCAGATTTACCGATGCCTCACTCCAGGTCCTACTGGATGGGGTGAGGAGGAGGAGGGATATTTTCTACCCGGTGGATGGGAGGAAGTGGCCTGTCTCTGCCACCAAGAAGGCCTGGCTCGAGGTGGCAGATGAGGTCACCAGCAGCAGCAATGGATCCAGTGCAGGAAACGTTTTTCTGACCTAACTAGGTCAGCCAAAGTGAGTACACTTACTCATTCTCCAACACTCCGTCTTCCACATCACTGCTCCCACCCCACAACTCCTTCTGCACTGCCAACACTACTCTATCACATCACTCCTCACACCCACTCAAACCTCATCCTCAACTTACCTGCACTTACTCACCTCACCAGTACCCATCCCACCGCTACCACCCAACCCAATCCTTATACAATGTCATGGCTCTGTCTCATACTCACCATCTGATGCATCTCTTTCACGGTCAGCCTCACCCAAACCAATGCATTCAGCAGTTGGCCACATCACCATCCCTCACTCACGCCTCTCTACTTTCTCCCCTTATAGGAGAAGAGAGCCCAGAATGCATGGGAGAGTGCGAAGACCGGAGGGGGGCCTCAACATCTGGCCGTCCTCACAGACACGGAGCAGAAGGCTCTGGAGCTGAGCCGCATCCTCGAGTGCCTGTCCGTCGGGGACGCCGAGACTGTCACCCGACAAACGGTTGGTGACAGAACTTTAACATTCACCACTCACAATAGCAAATGATGTTAACATGCCTTGCCATCTTCAGCACCTCAACATCTGTCATCATGCTTAATATTGCCTTCTGTTCTCTTACAGGACCTTCAGCGACCGCCGTGACGGTGGAGGGCGATTCCTTAGAGGACCCACCGGCCTCTGAGGGAGCACCATCACATCTGAGCGAGCCATCTACCAGCGCAGATACACACACCTCGGTGGGTCCCCGTCCTCACTTCGTTGGGGTTGCAAATGGTGAGTCACCACACACATGAGCACGAGCAGACACTGGTGGCAGGGGCAGCTGTGGAGAGTCTGCGTCGGTGGGAGCACTCTTCTCCAGGCTCTGCTCAGCTGGACACAGATGCTGAACTCTGGGGGCCATCCATGAAAAGGAGAATGATCGAGGGGCAGCAGCACATTTGCGAGGTGCTGGAACAAGTGCCGAGCGCACTCTCCACAATCGCGCAGAGGATGGAGGAGTCCAACACCTGCAAGAGTGGAATGGTGGCAAAGGTACAGGATGGAATCTCTGAGATACTGTCACAGGGACGTGAGGGCATCTCTGAGATAGTGTCGCAGGTAAGTGCGGGAATGTCTGCAATGGAGGGAAGTCTAGCCTCCATGGAGCTTCAAGCACGGCTCACAAATGAGTCCATTGAGGCCCCGACAACAGCCCTTCGGACTCAGGGTGAGCAACTTTCTGCCACCTTAAACAGGCAGGCAGATACTCTGGCACTGGCCTTACAAGGCTTCACACATGTCCTCCAAACTGTCGTCCAGCAGGGTGATATGAGTGATGTGGGCCTGGTCCAGGAAAGGGATGATGGTGAAAGGGGACATGGAAGTGGGGACGCCACTCATAGCGCTCCCACGTTTGCCCCCCTCTCAACCAGTACCCGCAATGCTGCCTCCTCTCCAGGTGGCCGAGTCTGCCCCTGCACAGGTGCAGGTGGAGCAGTCTTTGGAGGGGCCCTCACGGGCACCGAAACCCAGAGGCCGTTGGCCCAAAGCATCTAATCGGTCAGGGCATGAACAAGAGCAACCTGTCACTACCTCTGCTGCAGCCACAGGGGATGCACCACGTAGGAGTACTTGTAAATGTAAGGCGAAGGTTTTGTGAGCACGAAGGGGATGCACAAGGGTTTTTGATAGTTTGACATGTTTTTTATTCATATTTAATTTCGTTAATGGCACATTAAATATTATTATTGTCACCACTACTGCCATGTCTTCACCATTCTTGACTGGCTTGTGTAATAAGTCCCTTTCATGAGGTTCACCATAAACACCCACATTTGATGCCACCCATTGGGTCACCCTACAGTGGGTGTATGTGTAGTTGCACAACTGTGTTGTGCAGGTGCCCGTGGAGCCATACTGTGTTGTGGAGCTCCACGTGGCAGAGGTGGACGGCGTGCCTGGCGAGGCTGGTGATGTTGCTCGTCCTCGGATGAAGTGATGAATGCAGCTATGGCGCCCCCCCATCCTGACAGTGTGAGTTTGAGGGTGTCTGCAAAGTAGGTAAATGTGTTTGCACAGCAGAGATTAGGGTATAAATTAATAATTTTGAGTGGAAAGACAAAGGTGTTGCAGCCAAAACTTTGTCTGAAGTGACAGAGTGCCCTGCTGCAATAAATGAGGTTTCCAGATCCTTTGCATCTCCCACTGGCTGCTGGCTGAAATACGTCTGCTCCAACAGGGAGTGTTTCCCACAGCACGGAAAACACGCTGAGGATCCTCAAAATTGCACCCCTGCCTAAATCTCCACTCAATGAGGTCTGTCAAGTACCTCAACTAGCTAAATAACTTTGTAAAGTAGCATCCCGCTGGCTTTAATTGCCGGTGGGAGTCCCACATGCGGGAGCTGCGCACGCGCCCGAACGCGTCACTAGGGAACCTGGAAATCAGCGGGTTGGAGCCGAGCTACAAATCCGCTCCGGAATTCCGCCATTTTAGGAGCCCCCCGCCACAAACGCACCCGCTCGGCCATCCGAAAATCGGCCCAATAATCCCTCAAAAGTGATTCACTGAAACATCAAGTAATCTTTGGACAACATTAACTTCTGAACGCAGTCAACAACATCAATGAGGAAAACCATTTCGGACAGAGTGTCCAGCATGTTAACCACTAGCCACATGTTAATTGGCAATTCAGATGTGGGTAATTGGATTTTTGATTAGGATTGAGAAGGAAGTGTTAATTAGATTGGGTGAATGCAATGTCAAATCAGGTACAGAAAGAGAAATGAAGAAAGGGAAAGAAAGATTGGATGAAGAGAGAGAGAAAAAAAAGGCAGAAAGGAAAAGTAAAAAAAAATTTAAATTTAAAAAATATCCAACAACAATTAAAACCTGAAGGAATGAGACTCCACACTTGTAACAGTTAATTTTCAATGCCAGAGGTTGATTGGCAGTAATTAACACTTATCACGTTGTTAAAATGGTACTTAGACTTGAAATGACAAGACTTAACTTTCTGTGGCGAGTTTAGTTCGTATCTACCGCGCAAATACATCAACTTCATGTCACTCATTGCATTTCAATGGTGAGGCAGACAGTGAGATGCTATTTCCGCAAAGCTAATGACGGAGTGGCACAAACCGGACAGCCACTTTTGGGCATTTGAGTTTAACCGCGCAACTGAAGCTACTGTAACATTTGCGCATAAATAACGCGAGCACCATTCGCCTCAATGTTATTTTGACAGCAAAGTCTGGCCTAATAATTGCTCTGGGCCAGCAGAAGAAAGCAAGCCCAACTAATAGTAAGCAGTTCCAGCAGGTCACGTCATGGCAAAAGGCAAGCAGCATCCAACTGTGTTCTGGATTGATAGCAGGGGAAGCCCTGGTGAAGTTAAAATACTGCTTGCAACTGCTAGACAAAAACCTAGAAGCTGCACTAAGATGTGGTGTGTCTGATCAATTCATGTTAGAATTCCAAACTTTGGTGAAAAAGAAAGACAGCAAAGTTTTGCACTGAATAGTGGTAGATGTTTGTTAAGTAAATATACACATGAAGTACATTGTGTGTAAGGTGTTTTTTACTAAAAGTAGTGCATGTGGCTAAAGCGGTGTTGCCGTAGCAACACCTGTGGCTAGTCAGCAATTTCTATTGGACATCACTGATTTAGGATGCTTATCAAAATATGGCTTTTGTTCTTTCGATACGTCACTTTTGTGTAATGGATACAACACTGACATCAAGACAAAAGAACTCTTTAAAGGATACAGCTACCCAAAGCCAAAAATCCAAAGCCATGTAAAAGAAAATATAAGGATGCATTTCATGAGTTAATTCTCCTGGTGTGCAGCTTTGCTCAACAGGTAGGAATATCAGATATTCTAGCACAGACTGCAGTGCACCCTAATGTGGCCTTCCTAAATTTCCAGTAATTCATTTTAATGCCTGGAAAAATGGAGATTGCCACAAATTGAGCATGCTGATCTCTGCATCCGATACGCCCTCTAGCGATTAAAATCCATCACCTGAAAAACAGGCACATTGAGCTTTGTGCCCAATTCTCCAGTCAATGCTTCTGTTGAACAAGGCTCCATACCGTGCATGTAGCCATGCTGATTTTATCCATTTATTCCATTATTACTTCCCTAGACATCCTGTCCACGGTATCATTAGTCCGAACATGTAATAGCGCAGGACAGAAAAGTTGTAGATCCTGGAAATCCGTCAGGTTCCAACAAGAGAAAAGACAAGTAAACTTTTCTGGTCTAGATCCTATCCTTGGTTCTGTTCTTTTCTCATTTCAGATGCTGTTGGATCTGCTGTTTGTATGTTCAACTTCCCCTTTATTATCATTATTTCTATCTCCATTACTCTTATTCCCAGACAGGATTTTCACCTTTTGACAAATCTGGGACAAGAGCTAGAAATGAGGTGGCAGGAGAACTCAAATGATGTCAACAGTGTAGCTGCTTGACACACAGTAAATTTAGCATTAATTCACAAAGGTTTATATCAGATTTGTCATTAGTATTCATATAAGGTTTACTTATATCATTCAGGTCACTAGAAGTCTCTCTCTCGCTCTCCTGTTACTTTCTCCCTTTGTTATTACACTCCTACCTTTCCCCTCGTGATTTTTCCCTCTCTGGTGCTGAGGTCAATTCCAGCACCTGTGCTGAAGCTAAAATTCTCCACTTTGCGGTGGTATTCTAGCAGGGTGGGACTTCCGCCATGTCTGTGATGACTGCCGCGACCCCAACCTATTTTCCTGGGTTAGAGGTCATTACCTGTACATGGCGGGCTCCCTGCTGGATTTTTGCCACCAAGAGGGAGCCTGCCAGTGCCACTGAGGAACATTGGGCATTGCTGCAGTGGGACCACAGAGGTGACGAGGGACCTTACACGGTTAGAAAAACCAAGAAGACGGCAGGAGTAGTGCATGGGGGCTTCTACTAAGCCCTCTCTCTCGCCATTGCTGGACATTGATACCATTATTATCGCTACCCTTGGCCTAATTCTGAGTTCTGCCAGGTAGTCCCGAGCAGTGGTGATAACAGGGGTTAATGGAGGGAAATGGGGTGGAAGGCCAGCTCTACCCACAGGCAGCATTTAAATGCACCAGGTGGGGAAGGGGGCATAGAACTTTAGCTCAGGGCGGGAATGTGGTGGTAGGCCTTGCTGCCCAATTATACTTCATTTTCTGCCACAATACTGCCCAATTTAGGAAAGGATAGCAGAGGAAAATCCCAGAGGAGCAAGTTCCAGATTTCCACGTTTCACTGCACGTGGAAAATTGGAACTTGCTTCTCCTGGTTCACCGGCGATATGACAGCTTCAAATTAAAGGGATAGCGCAGGCTGCAATCAGTGAAATCATTGAACCAGCACCCACTTGCTCATCTGACCAGCTGAAAAGTAACCAATATCTCCACAAAACAGGTATACTTAAAAATACCTGGTCGAAACTAAGTTTTAACAGAGTGGTAAGTCTTAATGACTATCAAACAACTAAAAATTAACTTTTAAAAATGTGGAGTCTCTTAACTCCTTATTTTAATAGTTTTTGGTCATTAAGAAATATTTTTATTTAAATTTTTTAATTTAAAAACTTTTTTTTTACTATTCCCTTCTGTCTCTTTTATTTAATTTGATTATTTCTTGCCCTCTCTTTTTTTGCTGACTATAATTGTTTTTACAAATGATTTCAGTGTTGTATCTTTCACTTCCTGGATTTTATGTTCCAGCTTCCAGAAACTGTTCGCAGCTTGTCAAAAATGCTGCGATCTGATTGGTCGAGGGGAGAAATCGATCCTCTCGCTTCTCCCACGGGTCCTAGCTTTGCCTGAACTAACGCTGGACTCTTCTCCGCTTCCTGTTAGAGGTTGCGCACCCAGTAAAGACCGCAGTGTTAGTGGGTTAGTATAAATCTATGGAGTGGCGAGCACTGTTGGTTTGCCACTCGGAGCAATTTCTGGGTCAATAAAATCAGAGAAAGGACCAGAATATGGAAAGAGAGAATTCGGAAGAGGAAATAAGGAAAAGTTGTATAGGGCTAATATTATAGTAACAATGCTACTCCTGGCATCTGAGGAGCTTTAATATGGTAAAAAAATGATTTGTTTAAAAAGTATATGAGCTGCAAACTGTAAAAAATGGCCAGACAATATATCCCCTGGAACTCTCCAGAGCTGCTGGTAGTCTGGGAATTAATGAGCTGTGGAACTTTCACATTTGTAAAGTGAAGCACAGTAGTACATCATAAAATATCCAAGTTTCACTGAATAAATGTACTGAGTGGTTCAGTACTGTGCAATACAGAGCAGGGAGGTTCCAGCTTCACTGTCTATTTTGTGTTGAGTTAGTCAGTATCAGCTGGGGTGGTAGTTGGGACTCACTGTCAGTTAACTTTTAGGCTAACACTGGAGTGCAATACCGAGGGTGTGCTGCACTGTCGGAGGTGCCGACTTTCGTCTGCCCCCTCAGGTGGATGTAAATGATCCAAAGGCACTATTTCAAAGAACAGTAGGAGAGTTCTCCCCGCTGTCCTGGCCAATATTTACCCCTCAACCAACATCACTTAAATAGATGATTTGGTCATTGTCACATTGCAGTTGCGGGAGCTTGCTGTGAGCAAATTGGCTGCCGCATTTCCTATATTACAACATAACACTTCAAAAGCACTTCATTGGCTGTAACGTGCTTTGGGACATCCTGAAGTTGTGACAGGAGCTATATAAATGCAAGTCTTCCTTTTTTTTTAACTTGGGCAAAAAATTGCATGTCCCTGTAAGGGCAACAGCAATTCAGCTGAGATTGTTGTCGCGCCCCACTTCTCCATCAAATAGCTGCAAATACTCACTTTCCAGGCTCACATATGAAAAGTGGTCACTTGGACAAGATACTAGTGTGCATTGAACTGTATCCTGGCCTCTGCGAATCGGTTAAAGATGTAATAGAACAACAGCTAGAAACTGAAAATATAGTAAAGAATAGTCAGCATGGATTTCAAAAGGGAAAGTCATACTTGACCAACCTTATTGAATTCTTTGAAGAAGTAACAGAAAGGGTAGACAAGGGCAATGTAGTTGATGTAATATATTTGGATTTTTAAAAGGCCTTCGATAAAGTACCGCATGGTAGATTCATGACTAAATTCAGAGCATGTGGAGTCAAAGGACAAGTAGCAGAATGGATAGCAAGCTGGCTACAAACAGAAAGCAGAGAGTAGGGGTTAAAGGTAGTTACTCAGACTAGTAAAAGGTGGGAAGTGGTGTTCCACAAGGATCGGTGCTGGAACCACTGTTGTTCACCATTTACATAAACTATTTGGGTTTGGGAATCGGAGGTACAATTTCAAAATATGCAGACGATACCAAATTATGGGGTATAGTTAATACTGAGGAGGACTGCGACAAAATACAGGAAGACATTAATTAAACTTGTAAAATGGGCGTGTAATTGCCAAATGATTTCAATATAGATAAGTGTGAAGTATTACATTTTGGTAGGAAGAATAAGGAGGCCACATACTGCTTGGATAATAAGAGTCTAAATGGGGTAGAGGAGCAGAGGGATCTGGGGGTACAGATAAACAAATCACTAAAAGCAGTGACGTACGTTAACGAGGCCATAAAAAAAGCAAACAAAGCACTGGGAATCATTTTTAAAGGGATGGAATTGAAAAGCAGAGAAGTTATGTTAAACTTGAATAGAACCTTGGTTAGACCACACTTGGAGCACTGTGAACAGTTCTGGTCTCCATATTGTAAAAAGGATATAGAGGTACTGCAAAAAAAGATTTACTAGGATGATACCAGAACTAAGAGGCTATACCTAGCAGGAAAGATTGAACAGGCTGGGTCTTGTTTCTCCAGAGAAGAGAAGACTGGGGGGTGACCTAATTGAGGTGTTTAAGGTTATGGAAGGGTTTGATAGGGTATACATGGAGAAGATGTTTCTACTTGCAGGGAGACCAGAACTAGGGGCCATAAATATAAGATAGTCACTAATAAATCCAACAGGGAATGCAGGAGAAACCTCTTTACCCAAAGAATGGTTAGAATGTGGAACTTGTTACCACAAGGAGTAGTTGAGGTGACTAGCATAGATGCATTTAAGAGGAAGCTAGATAAACACATTAGGGAGAAAGGAATAGAAAGATATGCTGATCGGGTTAGATGAAGAAGCGTGGGAGGAGGCTCGTGTAGAGCATAAACACCGGCATGGACCTGTTGGGCAGAATGGCCTGTTTCTGTGCTGTACGTTCTATGTAATTCTATGAAAGGGGTAAAGGAAGAACATTCTATTTTAAAACCAAATTTGTTTGAAATGATGTGTGTGGCTCTAACCAAGCCTCTTCTAATGCTCTGGACCAAAATCATGTCCATTTCTATGAACGTGAGAGTACTTCTTAAAATGAGCTCGAGGCCAGAGCCGGAGCCCAAATTAAACTGTTTTAGTGGAGACATTAACCCATTTATTTGAATAGTTTTTAAGCAATAACATCCTATAGCATAGCTCCAGGTCCATCGATCATACATATTTTTCAACTGTAGTGAAGAATACTTCTATGCCATGGGTATTGGTAATAATCTCAGTGCATGTACTGGTAATGAAAATAGGAAAAATAATATCGCCAAAGTACATTTACATACTTCTGTCTTGTAAGACGACAGTCTCTGTTTAGTTGAAAACAAATGGTGATGCAGACTATTTTTGTTAAGCCTTCTTGGGGAAAATCATGAGAGAAACACTTCAGCATTTTTAAGAGAGAGAATCACTCTTTTGAGTCTTGCGCTCAAAACAAAAGGTACAAGAATTGCTTCCTTCTCCTAAGATCGCGGTCAGAGCCTCCCCTCTCCTAAGTTCATGGCCAGAGCATCCCCTCTTCGAAAAGCATAACCAAAGCCCTTACTAACTGATGGGGACTGTTCCCCTGGGTCCCTGACCACGACCTCCTGCAGCAAATTCCTGCTCCCACCTGCTGACCAGATAGTCAATCTGGCCGGCTGTCGGGCGGGACAATGCATACAATTATTTAAATGAGGCCCTGCCATTAAGATCGGCAGGGCCTCCACATCCCTGGCGTTGTCGGGTTCTTCGCCCACTACCGGGTTCCCCCACACCCTCCCCGCCTCCCCGTTAACATCGGGGCCCAAATGTCAACTCCAAAAACACAGCTGAAAACTGAACTAAATATTACAGGAAGAACATAGATCTTCACAATTTCTGCCTCTTGAAAGATAGATTGCATCGCTGCAGATCAAAGACATGATACAAAACATGGGAAAGTAATGGCATAGTAATGAACAATTTGACACACATTGTCTGGGTCTGACATCTGCCAAGGTCTTAAACAATGTGCATCTTGAATCTCTTCTAAAACAAAGCTTCCCGGTATCTGCTTAATTACTAGATCAATCAACCTGGCATGTTTTCCCACTAATTTAGGCCTCCATTTGAAGTTTAGTAACAAAAGATAGCTTCCATCTCAGTTATTTCAAAAATACACTTATCCTATTTATCCAGTGCCATATAAAAAATCTAATAGAGAAAGGTTCCCAATTTTACAAAGGATGAAACCTTTGCTTTCATCACATTGAAACATTATTGGTTTCAAATTTTTCCTCAGCTTTCATGTTTTCCAGTTAATTTCTTTTAGATCTTCCTTCACCTTTTTGAAGTTTACCTTCTTAAAATTGCATATTTTTATCCTGGTCATTTCTGATGTGGACTGCCAGATATGTGATAAGTAATAGAGATGAGATCACTAAACAGACACATGGGGCTTGATTTTAAAAGGGCGGCGGGGGTTGGGGGGGGGGTCAATGAGCGCGTGGCAAACCCGACTAATAAAAACTTACCGTTCCTCATGCGATTGTGACTTAATTGGTGCCCCAAACCTTGTTTCTGGGTTTGCCGTCCGAAAGCTGAGCAGTGGGCGGACTGTGCACCCATATGACAGGCTGTCAGCTGGAACATCTACATTTAAAGGGCCATTGCTCCAATGGATTTTACTGGAGCAAAGACCAAGAAGACCCAATGGAGCAGCACAGGGACAAGGCTGCTCCAAGATTCAGCGATACTTCACTTCAGCTGCTACTGGTCGGGGTGAGGAGGAAGAGGGAACTATTTTACCCGGCCGACAGGAGGAAGCGCCCTGCCTCTGCCACCAAAAAGACCTGGCTTGAGGTGGCAGAGAAGGTCACCAGCAGCAGCAACATCTCCCACACTTGGGTCCAGTGCAGGAAGCGCTTCAATGACCAAACTAGGTCAGCAAAAGTGAGTACACTTACTGATTCTCCTGCATTCCGTGTTCCACATCACCGCCCCCACCCCACCGCCCCAGCCCAACTCATTCTGCACTGCCAAGGCTACTCCATCACATCACTCCTCACACCCACTTAAGGCTCATCCTCAACTAACCTGCACTTCCTCACCTCCCCATTAGTCACCCCACCATTACCACTCATCCCAATCCTGATTCAATGTGATCTCTCTGTCTCATAATCACCCTCTGATGCACCTTTTTCACGGTCAGCCTCACCTAAAGCAATGATGTGGAGATGCCGGTGATGGACTGGGGTTGACAATTGTAAACAATTTTACAACACCAAGTTATAGTCCAACGATTTTTATTTGAAATCTACAAGCTTTCGGAGCCTTCCTCCTTCCTCAGGTAATTACCTGTGCTTCATCATGAACGGCGACACTTGATGCCACCCAGTGGGCAACTTTACAGTAGGTGTATGTATAGTTGAAGGACTGTTTTGTGCAGGGTGTGAGTTCGGTGTGGGAGGGAGATGGTGTTGGCGCTGCTCTTTCTAGGTGGTGTGAGGACTGGACTCTTCTCACTTTCTGACCTTACGAGAATCATTCACATATGAGTGACTCCCTGGCCTCACGAGCAGCCAGGTGAGCCGCTGCTCTGCCCATGGGTTTGTCCTCCTCCATCTCCTTCTCCTGCTCCTTCTCAATGTGGATGGCAGATGTGGATGGTGGATGAGGGGATGGGGCCTTCTCAACCGGTACCCCTCTCTGTTGCGCTATGTTGTGCAGGACACGACATACAACTATAATGCGACTCACTCTGTCTGGTGTGTATTGAAGTGCTCCCCCAGAACGATCGAGGCACCGAAATCGCATCTTCAGCAGTCCTATTGCATATTCAATTACAGACCTGGGGGCGATGTGACTGTCGTTGTATCGATGCTGTTGCTCGCTGATGGGGTTCCTCAGATGTGTCGTGAGCCATTTGCGCGGGGGTATCCCTTGTCCCCAAAGAGCCAGCCCTTAAGGGTGTTTGGTGCGTGGAAGAGGCCGGGATGCTGGATTCCCTCAGAATGAAGGAATCGTGGCAGCTGCCAGGGAATCTGGTGCACACATGAAAAAACCTTTTGCGGTGGTCACAAACGAGCTGAGTGTTGATGGAGTGATACCCCTTTCTGTTGATGAACAGTCCTGGCTCGTGTGGAGATGCTCGGATTGCTATATGTGTGCAATCGATTACACCCTGCACCCGTGGGAAGCCAGCCACAAAGTGGAAATCCACTACCCTCTCCGTCTGGCTGAGGTTGTCCATGGGGAAGTTGACATATTGCGAGGCCCTGCGGAACAAGCCGTCAGTGACCTGCCTTATGCACTGTGTGCAAACGACTGAGAGACCCCGGTGATGTCAGCTGTGGCACCCTGGAATGACCTGGAGACGAAGAAGGTGAGGGCAGTGGTGACTTTAACTGTGACGGGTAATGAGATGCCGCCAGGCCCAGCCGGGGGCAGCTTGGCATGAAGGAGGCTGCTGGGACCACCTGACGACTCACTCTCAGCCTCCGTATGCACTGCTCCTCAGGGAGGTCGAGGAAGCTGAACCTTGGTCTGTAGACCTTCTGACGAGGGTAGTGCCTCTTGCAATGTCGCTCTCTCTGTTGTTGTCCTCTGTGCTCTTGTGCAGGTGCCTGTGGCGCAGCACTGTGTTGTGGAGCTCCAAGTGGCAGAAGTGCACGCCGTGCCTGGCGAGGCTGGTTATGTTGCTTATCCTCGGATGTAGTGGTGAATGCAGCCTTGGCGCCCCCCCCCATCATGATGGTGTCAGTTTGAGGGGGTCCAAAAAGTTGGTAAATATGTGTAAACAGAACAATTCTGAGTGCAAACTAAGAATTTTCAGTGAAAACACAAAGATCGCCCAGCCAAAAGTTTGTCTGAGAGAACTGAGTGCCCTGCTGCAATAACTCACCTTTATTCCAATCTGTCAAACAGGGATTTAAATGGCCAAATGGCTGCCAGCTGAAACACGACTCATTCACCACAGCGTGTTTCACACAGTACGGGTAACACGCTGAGGCAGCGTTAAAATCGCTTTCCTTCACTCTTAATTAGATTCATGTACATTTCAAGTACTTTAAATACTTGAATTGCTTGTTTAAATATCATCCCGCTGGCGATTCTGGGTTCGGGAACACGTGCTCACCCAGATGACTCTGGGTCGTGCGTGTTCTTAGGTGTGTTGGAGCCGGGATTTCTGCCCGCTCTTGGAAATCGCGATTTTCTTCGTCCCCCAAGCACCCGCAGTCCCTTTTGTGAAATCGAGCCCATGGGTCCTGATAAAAACAGGGAGGCGGGGAGGGAGCGGAAGGGGAGATTTAGCGGCTGGGAAATCTGGAAATACAGGTTTCCCAGAAGTCCTGCCGAATTTAACGGCATCAGGGAGGGCCGGGGAGAAGATGGCGGGCCAGGAGGAGAAGATCGGAGGGGGGGTGTGCTTTGATGCCGGGAGAAGATCGGAAGGGGAGGGGAGGGGAGGGTCCGATGGCGGGAGGAGGTGATCGGGGCGGGGGGCGTAGTTGGATGTCGAAGGTCGAGGGGGGCTTCGGAGATCAGAGGTTGGGGGGAGTCAGTTTTCTGAAGTCGGGGAGGAGTTGGACAGCAGATGTCGGGGGGGGAGGAGGTTGGACATCGGAGGTCCAATTGCGGGGGAGGGGTTCAGCCGATCGAGGGGGTCCGATCGTGGGGATGGAAGTAGGGGATCATGGGCTTGGTGGGCCGGGGGGAAATGCTCCTGCTCCTCCTGGCCCACAAGCAGTGCTGGAAAGGCACTTACTTGTTCCATCCAGCCGTTCTCGCCACCATTCAGCTGCCGGGTTTCCCGAGGCCCAGAAAACCCGGCTCCCAGGAGTTAAATGGGAAATAGAGGTTAAATTTGAGGCAAGCAGCCTCTTTAAAATATTTTAAGGACAGACCCCATCCAGAGATTAGGTTAGTCGCCCACCCCACAACCCGTCTCCATTATAACCGTGGGAGGCGGGTTGGGGTCGGGATTCTGATTTTTTAAATTTTTAATCCACGCCCCGTCCTGGGGGGTTAAAATTACCCCCATGGGCTCCAATTTTACATAACATTTCCAGTGCATTATTGGCACTGGAATGGTGCTTTAACATTTTGAGTCCTGCAAAATTGGGTGAAACCAATTTATGTTGAGTTTCCATCCCGTAACATGTGCATCACTGTTACTGATCAGGTCTGGGCCATTCTGTCAATTCAGAAGCTAACGCTGCCAAGAATTTCAGGGTATGTTATCTGCAGTGCTATATTTTGACACTATCCAAAATGTTGTCCATGCATAATTAGAAATAAGGCCCATAGAAGCATAAAAGTATTTTAGGACCCGCAGTAATAAGAAATGAAACCATATTTACCTAGAATCATAGAAAGGTTACAGTACGGAAGGAGGCCATACAGCCTATCGAGTCCGCGCCAGCTCTCTGCAAGAGCAATCCAGTTAGTCCCACTCCCCCGCCCTTTCCCCGTAGCCCTGCAAATTTTTTCCTTTCAAGTACTTATCCAGTTCCCTTTTGGAAGGCCGTGACTGAATCTGCCTCCACCATTCCCTCAGGCAGTGCCTTCCAGATCCCAACCACTGGCTGTGTAAAAAAGTTTTTCCTCATGTCACCTTTGGTTTTTTTGCCAATCACCTTAAATCTATATCCTCTGGTTCTTGACCTTTCTGCCAATGGGAACAGTTTCTCTCTATCTACTCTGTCTAGACCATGACTTTGAATACCTCTATCAAATCTCCTCTCAATAGTCTCTGTTCCAAGCAGAACAACTCCAGCTTTTCCAGTCTTTCCACGTGACTCAGGTCCCTCATCCCTGGAATCATTTGAGTAAATCTCCTCTGCACCCTCTCTAAGGCCTTCACATCTTTCCTAAAGTGCAGTGCCCAGAACTGGACACAGTACTCCAGTTGTGGCTGAACCAATGTTTTATAAAGGTTCATTATGACTTCCATACTTTTGTCTCTATGCCTCTATTTATAAAGCCCAGGATCCCATTTGCTTTTTTAACCACTTTCTCAACCTGCCCTGCCACCTTCAATGGTTTGTGCACATATACCCCCAGATCTCTCTGTCCCTGTACCCCTTTTAGAGTTGTGCCCTCCAGTTTATATTGCCTCTCCTCGTTCTTCCTACCGAAATGTATCACCTCACATTTTTCTGCATTAAATTTCATCTGCCACGTGTCCGCCCATGCCACCAGCCTGTCTATATCCTCTTGAAGTCTATCACTATCCTCCTCACTGTTTACTACCCTTCCAATTTTTGTGTTATCTGCAAATTTAGAAATTGTGCCCTGTACACCCACGTCCAAGTCATTAATATCTATGAAGAAAAGCAGTGGTCCCAGCACCGATCCCTGGGGAACACCACCTCCTTCGAGTCCGAAAAACAATCATTCACCACTACTCTCTGTTTCCTGTCACTTGACCAATTCTGTATCCATGTTGCTATGGCAATCTTGGGCCACAATCTTGATGATAAGCCTACCGTGTGGCACTTTATCAAACGCGTTTTGAAAATCCACATATACCACATCAACTACATTGCCCTCAACTACCATCTCTGTTACCTCATCAAAAAACTCTATCAGGTTAGTTAAAAACAATTTGCCTTCAACAAATCCGTGCTGGCTTTCCCTAATCAATCCACATCCTTTAATCATTACAGATTGACTGCTACTCAATTGAGCAGAATGTCCGCGGCGGCTCTCCCAATCTCCCACTTAACTCCAGCCAAAGATCGGCAGATCTGTTTACATTATTTCTCCGTGTTTCCACTGATCTTCCACCAAAGTTACAGTGGGAAATTAGGAGAACCCCCATATAAATCCTAGCCCAAGAGGATATGCAAATAAAGAGGATAACATTTCATTTGTATTCATTTTTTTACCTGAAGTTGTTGTGCTCAACACAATTACAATTTGCTATAAATGAAGCCATGGTGTCATGGTTTTTGCCCTTACATTAAATTAATTAAACCAGTGTGTGAGAAGGGTGAGCTGGTTACCTGTTTAACAGATTTCCTTTTTTTCTGGCTGTAGTTATAATGCTACTTTTATGTTTATTCAAATTGGTTCAGCTGAAAGTTGCAATATAACTGGAAAGTCAGATGCCAATCTGATGCCTGAACACATGACTACACTTCAAAAGTACCTCATTGGCTGTAAAGCGCTTTGGTACATCCTGAGGTCGTGAAAGGCGCTATATAAATGGAAGTCTTTCTTAACGCCAACCAGTGTGAAACTCCTCTGAATGGTTGGCTCGCACTGGGTGGCACTGGGTGGAGTGGAGTATAACTCTAGTCCAGTGTGAAACCAAGTTTCAAGACTTCTCAGGTAGGTAGTTGGATCACCTGGGCACTATTCAGTCTTTTTAATGTTATGAGAAAGCCAAATCTGTTGTCCACACTCTCTCAATGTTAAAAAGTAGCCAATGGGAGAACAGAGCGCGATGTGTCCCCTATTCGATTTGCCATCAGCTACATTTTGTCTTTCTTTGAGGACAAACTGCGACTCACAGCTCATGGTATAGTTCCAGTCTTACCATTTGTGATTTGCACTCCACAGATAATGGTCTCAAATTGGTTGTGCAGCATAACTGCAACCTAAGGCACAGGAATAAAAATTCCATTACCTTCCCTTATGGAATGAAAGAAAAACTAGATTTTAGTATCCCAGACCAACAAACTCTAGTAAGGAAAGGTTATTAAAATATCACATAATCCTAAATGTTAATGAGAATCTTTCTTATGTATTGGTGTTTTTCACCTCCCCACGTGAATGCGGATTATTTTTAAATTGCTTGTTAAAGGTTGTCCACAAGCAGACATTTTGTGTAGAATTACTCCTTGATGTAATGTCATCTAAGACATGTCTAAACAATTCAACTTCAAGGTTCAGAACTCCTAGGCATGCAACAGAATGACTTCCATTAGCCCATGTACAAAATTTAGTTCCAAGCTGTGAGGTGGATTTGTGACAAAAAAGGGAACCTGCTGCTGGAGGGAGGGTGGGGATGGGGAGGTAACCGGAGTTTCTCTTTGCGATTGATAGTAGCTCTAGGATGATATTCCAGTTGATGGAAGCTCAGTCCTAATGATGGACTTGTCACTCTGATATCTGAACCAGGCAGTTTCATAGTACTCTAAGGCATTGTTAGTAATTGGTCAGCCAGCCTAATTGGGCTGAAGGGGGTAGACCTGTTATTGGGGGCCAGTATTTTCCACATTCAGCTTCAGATAACCCCGCAAACCAATGCCTGAAGTAGTATAGTGGACCCAGCTGGAAGTGTACCAGTGATCTGTACTGGTAAGCTACACAGCTTTAGCTGGTTAAAAATAAGCACTACCCCTATGCACACTTGGGAGTTGCGAAGTTATGAGTCTGCAAACCTGCATGAATGCCTGTCAGGCTTGGATAATGGGGAGAGAACGTGCACTCTATATTAAGCAAACAGATGCTCTATAGATGGAGATACATTACAAAATAGACTCTTAAACATGGCAAAGAGTTTTCTTGAATATCAAACACCCAGCCAACTCAAAAAAAATGTAATACCATGAAGTTGCACTTCAGTGTCATCATGAATGAACATGATAGGTTATGAGTAGTATCTCTAACAGTGAAGTTCAAATATGGGGCTAAAATTCACTGTTACACCAGGGCTGTAGGCACACAGGAAATCCCTGCTAGCAGTCCAACACAAGTTGTCCAAACCTTTGTGTTCTCAGCAACTTCAAAAGACATCTTTCTGTCACATTCGTCTTCAGCTACACTGTGCAATATGCCAACAAAGAAACTACCAAAAAAGAAATAAAAGATAAAAATTCCCCATCTAAATTTGTCTTGTCATAGTTCTTTCTTCTAACAAAACTTATTTACAGAGAGCCTCAGATACCTCATCGGGTCTTGCAATCAGGTATTCTTCACTGGTTTCATAAAAAAGATTTAGGGGACCACCCCACTCCCCCTGAGAAAACAAAAGGACTATGGCTTCTATTTTAGACCTTCACCTGAAATAAATCTGTGAAGTTCTGTTTCATTGGAAAAATGGCCTTTAAGACGGGCAGTCAATCTTTACAGGAATATGCATGGGTGAGCACATGAAACGGACCAGCTAATTTATTTTATGCCATAAGCAGATGTCAGAGATTCCGTAACTAGGACAAATGATTTTTTCCAGCGTTGTTCAGACCCACTAAGAAATCAGTGTTTTTATTGCATTTGGGGCTTTTAACAAAAGTACGGGACTTGGACAACAACTTTGCTACAATTGTTAAGTATTAAAATTTATGTGACTCATTACTGGCATTGTCAAACTACCATCCACAATATGTCTGCTTTGTATTCCTTATGAACTTCTGATTGACAGTAAGGCAGTGGGAGTTTGGATGACTCAATGTCTCGCACGCAGTATTCAATTGTTCAGCGATAGGAACTCCACAGGCTTTAATCAATATTCATTTAATTTTAGCATCTGATGAACAGTTAAAATTAGTTTTCAACAAGCTCTAGCAGTGGGTACATTTGGATTATTTCCACTGCTCCATCAGGAATTAGACTCTCTCTTGGTCACAATGGAATAGATTTTCCAGTCAATGGGATCAGTCCTATTAGTATGGAATGTTCCTCCGGGGCTGGGAAATGAAGTAGGGATCCCTTTCACCTGATCCCAGCCCAATTAGTCTGCTCTAGTACATTATGTGTAAAAGCTTCATTTCAATATTGTAGGGTTATATTTTATGATATACCATCCCTGGTGTGTTCTCTGCACCCGAATTCCCAATATGTGCTCCTGTCATGTGAAGCTCTTTGCAAAGAGTGCTAATTTGTAAAATGTAGCTCCTAATGCCTGGTACTGTCCCCTACTGCGATTTCCCATTAATTTAGGGTGGAATTGTGCTCTACTCTCCCGGAATGGGTAAAAAGAGATGCTCCATGCACAATAAAGCTGTATTTTTATCTGTTTTTCTTTGCCCTGAAAATGGACTCTTACAATACAAACTTTACTGCAGCGCAGGTGCAAGGGGCAGCACCATGTGTTGGTCAGCAAGTCAAGTTAAAGTAAATAATGTGTTTTTTTCTAAAAGTACCTCAAATACAGTATTTCATAGTTGAACTGGTACAAGACGAAAGAAGGCATGTCAGGCCTTGATATCTTTCTCTTGAATAGTTGCATGTGCCAGCACAGCTGCATACATCCCAGAGGATACAATTATTTTCATGGAAGAGACAGCAGTGGGTGAATCACAGTACACACGTGAGGAAGACCAAGTGGAGTTGGCAGAGAAGGGTCAGCGGCCTGGTACTAGGATAATCAATGATACCCTGCTTTTTTGGGGCATACAGTCCTACTACAAGCTATGTGCTAGAAATTGCTGAGCACGCGCTACAGGGCTCACAGTAAGTATATAATTCGGAATATTTGGCATGGTCGCCCATTTCTCTTTCATTCTAGTGAAAGAAAGAAAGAACTTGCATTTATATAGTGCCTTTCACGACTCAGTACTGCACTGGAGTGTCAACCTAGATTTGGGGTCTTTTTGAATCAGTGTTATTGAAGCTGGAGGAAACAGTATAAGGATGGACTTAAAGATTGAACTTAAAAGACAAAAATGCTGTCCTAAGTATAATGTCATGAAGTATTCTGAAACTATTGAAATAAATAATTGTATACACCCTGCACAACAGACTTAGATGTGAACAAATAAACAGGCAATAGGAAACTAGATTTCTTATGGGTTATCTATAAAGCTCTTCGCCCCTGATATTGTAGATCATAGTTTGTTTATAAACAACCAATATGAATCTGGAATGTTATATGATTTCCAAATAATCTATTTGGAAATCATATAACATTCCAGGCATCAGCCTTGACTCAGTGGTAGCACTCTTGCCTCTGAGTCAGAAAGTTGTGGAAATTGTATTACCCCTGCCACTCCCCCAGTTGAGATCAGCTAACTCAGCATCGACTGGAGATATAAGATTAGCGTCTTGCCGTAGATATTCTCTTGGGTACAGCGGTGCTAGTTACTCCCATAAGCGATCTGAATGTCTCATATTTAGGGGTGTGCCCCTCTTTACTGCCCAAAATCTCACTATGTGATGGCATAACTCAGGATAACCCTTGTGATCTAAACTGGATATTCATGTCTTTTGGACATGCTTTGTCAATCTCTTTGAAGGAGGACAAAGAAACACTTAGTAAAATTAGATCACTATGAGTCATTAAGCTACTTTAGTTCACTACAATGAGACTTACAGAGCACCAGTTATAGTTGGATTAACTTAGTTCAGACAATACACAGCTTGTTTTTGTGTAATAATACAAAATAATGAACACACTATGCTTCCCCACATCAGTGGGTTGTCTTGCTTGGCTTAAATAAAATAACTCTTAACTACCTTCCTGAATTCTTCCCCTGAGCCTGGCCAAAACTTGCCCTGACAGCTTTCTGTTTAAAATCTGACTGACTGCCTGTGCTTCTGTCTGTTTTATTAATCATCCCATGTTCACAGCCAGAACAGTCCAGGAACTTTCTAACACAATGGGCGTGAGGTGATTATCAATTACTGAGACAGTCTAATGAATTGCTGATTATTTACACTGTATGAGAGAACAATATCAAAGCTTAACCCTTTAGGATTTAAATTAGTTTTTGTCAAATCTTTTCTGTAGAAAAATAGTCAAAAGCCTTCCAAGACTTGATAACCGGTATTCAAACCTGGGATCTTCCTGAACTGCACGGCTTAGCTATTGAGTGTTTTAATAAGTTGGGCCATGGTAGGGAAGGTGCAGGCAGTCTTCTTATTAAAGCTATTTCATTAAAAATTTGCCAATAAGATCATTTTTAAAAATGGAATCATATCTGGAAACTATAGACCACTAAGTTCAACATTATCTGCACAGAAAAATTGGGAAATACACACATAGATGCCGTTTCCGCTAATCTTTGGCTGAAGTTTCGGTGATCGATCAAAAGCATTACCGAGGAGATTGCCAGCGGTGATATTATTGCTGCATAAGCATTACTCAGACCTCATCTGGAATACTCTCACCGTGTGCCCAACTATAGAAAGGATGTTATCACCATAGAAAGGCAAGCATTAAGGATGATTCCAGTACCTGGAATTTAAGTTCTGAGGAAATGTTAAGGAGATTGGGCTAGTTTGCTTGGAAAAGAGGCGTCTTCAAGATCATCTAATTTTTCAAGATTATGAAAGAAATTGATATAACTGGTCTAAGCAAGTTATTCACTATGTTGAAAGGTTCAAATAGCCAAGGTAGAAGTTAAACATTAGGAAGTTAGGAATAAGAAAAGTCAAGCAGAATATTTCCTTCCAAAGGGTAACGGATTTGTGGAGTAAATCACCACAGAATCAGCGTTCAAGAGACAATTGGGTCGATTTCTGAAGAGAGATGGGTTTGAGAGATATGGGGGGGCTAAATTGGGCTGCATAGCACCCGTTGTGTAGGCGCTACACGGACTCCCAAGCCCCGAAAATGGCGTCCGAGATGTGCGCGCACGCTTCCGGCATGATGTGCGCAGGACGCCATATTGGTAAGGGCGTTTGCGCACGCGCACCTAATGAATGCCTGCAGCATGTAAAGTAGGGAGATTATGACGTAGGTAAGTGTGCAACACTGATTTAAAGGGACCGCTGCTATAATGGAACTCCACGCTCCAGCCAACGCACTTTCTTAACCTCGAACAGCTGAACAGATCTATAACGGAGGACTCCCCACCAGCGCTATTTAAAGGGATCACGCAGGAGTTACAGGTTAGTTGCTGGATTATTGCTTCTGGCTGCTCATGCATTTGTACCTGTTTTTGGAGGTCTCCTATCCTTGAATACTGGGACTAGGGGATAGCCTAAAAATTAGAGCCAGGACTTTCAGGAGTGAAGTTAGGAAACACTTCTACAAGCGTAGTGTGGTAGAAGTTTGGAACTCTCTTCCACAAATGGCAGTTGATGCTAGCTCAATTGTTAATTTTAAATCTGAGATTTTTGTTAGCCAAGGGTATTAAGGGTTTTGGTGCTAAGGCGAGTTTATGGAGTTAGGTCACAGATCAGCCATGATCTCATCGAATGGCAGAACAGCCTTGAGAGGCTAAATGGCCTAGTCCTGTTCCTATGTTTCTATAATAAAGTTTCAATACTCTACAGGGAATGGGCTGGCTAGCTGACAGGCAACAGCAAGGACACTGGCGGATGGGACAGGAATGCTGTTATCCTGAGAGAGGACAGCAGGTTCATGTTCCATGGAGGCACTGCCACTTTCTGCCTCCTGTTATGCGCCACCTTCTTCATAGAATCATAGAATCATAGAAGTTTACAACATGGAAACAGGCCCTTCGGCCCAACATGTCCATGTCGCCCAGTTTATACCACTAAGCTAGTCCCAATTGCCTGCACTTGGCCCATATCCCTCTATACCCATCTTACCCATGTAACTGTCCAAATGCTTTTTAAAAGACAAAATTGTACCCGCCTCTACTACTGCCTCTGGCAGCTCGTTCCAGACACTCACCACCCTTTGAGTGAAAAAATTGCCCCTCTGGACCCTTTTGTATCTCTCCCCTCTCACCTTAAATCTGTGCCCCCTCGTTATAGACTCCCCTACCTTTGGGAAAAGATTTTGACTATCGACCTTATCTATGCCCCTCATTACTTTATAGACTTCTATAAGATCACCCCTTAACCTCCTACTCTCCAGGGAAAAAAGTCCCAGTCTGTCTAACCTCTCCCTGTAAGTCAAACCATCAAGTCCCGGTAGCATCCTAGTAAATCTTTTCTGCACTCTTTCTAGTTTAATAATATCCTTTCTATAATAGGGTAACCAGAACTGTACACAGTACTCCAAGTGTGGCCTCACCAATGCCCTGTACAACTTCAACAAGACATCCCAACTCCTGCATTCAATGTTCTGACCAATGAAACCAAGCATGCTGAATGCCTTCTTCACCACCCTATCCACCTGTGACTCCACTTTCAAGGAGCTATGAATCTGTACTCCCAGATCTCTTTGTTCTATAACTCTCCCCAACGCCCTACCATTAACGGAGTAGGTCCTGGCCCGATTCGATCTACCAAAATGCATCACCTCACATTTATCTAAATTAAACTCCATCTGCCATTCATCGGCCCACTGGCCCAATTTATCAAGATCCCGTTGCAATCCCAGATAACCTTCTTCACTGTCTACAATGCCACCAATCTTGGTGTCATCTGCAAACTTACTAACCATGCCTCCTAAATTCTCATCCAAATCATTAATATAAATAACAAATAACAGCGGACCCAGCACCGATCCCTGAGGCATACCGCTGGACACAGGCATCCAGTCTGAAAAACAACCCTCGACAACCACCCTCTGTCTTCTGTCGTCAAGCCAATTTTGTATCCAATTGGCTACCTCACCTTGGATCCCATGAGATTTAACCTTATGTAACAACCTACCATGCGGTACCTTGTCAAATGCTTTGCTGAAGTCCATGTAGACCACGTCTAAAAGAAAGCGAGAAATGTGTCGGTGAGTGTCCTGCAAGATGTTTGGGTGATGTGGCTATTCATGGTTGAATAGCTGCCAGTGTGTGTGACCTGTGAGTTGTGGGTGTGTGGCTTGCAACAGTGGTAATGTGTGAGGATGAGATGAAGCATCTGATTGGAAGAGTTGAGTACTGATTGAAAGAGTTTGTTGGTATGTGGGTGATGGGGGGTGTAGTGCATGGAGCAGTGGATGCGGCTAGTGGTGCAGTTGGTGGGAGATGCCACCTGACAGTTGACCTCAGTCACTTTGACCACTCGTGTCAAATCATTGAATTTCTTCCTGCACAGCATCCATGTTCTTAGTGCTATGCTCCTGGCATTGACCTTGTCGCCTACTGCCTCCCACTTCCTCGGGAGCATATGTCTGTAGGGCCTCCTACCCCACTGCGGATATAGGATGCCCCACCTTCTGGCAACTTCTTGCACCAAAGCCTCTAGTGCATCATCAGAGAAACTTGGTGCACGCTTTCCCGCAGGCCTGGTACAAACTCAGATCAGCAGATTGGTGAGATCTGGGGTGCAGATTGGAGGATGTGGGATATAGTTTTGAGTAACCTTTATTTAATATTTTAAAATAAATCAACAGTTTTTAAGCACAAGGAAGGGACCTGCATCTGTGTTTTACGTGTGCGATTTCTGATCTCCGTTCAAACCCATATTTTATATTTTGAAAATATCAGAGTCCCGCAAACTTTGAGCAGCCCAGTTGTTGCTCGTTAAAAATTCCAGAGTTCCCATCATCACCATGCTGCACTATATTGCAGCACAGATTCACTTCACCATTGACTTCCACCACTTCCTGCAGCCACAATGCACCTTCCCTTTAAGAGGTGCAAGCTGCCTTTAAGTGTTGCTAGCTACACCCGATATCTGGGCCCCCTGCTGGTGCGTGCAGCCATTCAACAGCGCAGGTAGGGCTGGCTGCACTCAGCAATCACTGAAATCACGTGTTACGTGCTTGCCTGCATGTCAACTATCTCAGCGCCCGTTTTCGGGGGTAAACCAATTTAACCCCCTTGATGAGAAGACAGGTGGGTGGGTGAGAAGGCAGGTCGGGTTGACCTATCAAGAAAGGACAGGCTTGTTTAGACCTTTTGGATTTCTTTTGTTTCCAAAAATTCTTACAAGGGAGGCGCCTAATGATTTTCTTACCTTGATTATATTTCCACGTTAACTACTTAAAACAGGTTATAAAATATAGTTGGTGTTGTTATTGTAAGTAAATTATAGTCTGATATGATGATTGTGGCACCTTAAAAAAACAGTTTTTATTTTCACAAAGGTAGAGTTTACTGTTGGTGATTCGAACGGAGAATGCTTGGTGCACTTGTGTGACATTCCTCTGTGAATTCTTTCAACTAATTTATTTTAACCAGTTAAACTATCAGAAAGAGAATGGTGGAAGAGGCTCAAGGGGCTTAATGACCTTCTCTTGTTCCTATGTCACATGGGAACAATAAGGGCTCAATTTTACGGGGAAATTGCAGGTGCGTTGGGGGCGGAAGGGCTCCGAAAATCACGGAAATCCTGTTCGGGTTCGGAAGCCGGCTCCAACCCGCCGACTTCCGAGTTTCCCAAGGACGCATCTGTGTGCGTGCGGGCGTCTCGAAACCGGAAGTCCCGCCGGCAATTAAAGCCAACGGGGTGACAGGTAAAGAGCCAAATGTACCTCATTGAGGTACTTAAGGCACTTTACTTGTGACAGATTATTTGGTTGCAACGATTTTTAACTTACCTGGGCGGCTTGCCCACCGCTTCTGATTCACGTCTGGTGAAACCAGGTGTGAAGGGCCGGATCAGGGAAAAAGAAACAAAATAAAGTACATCAAAAACCATTGAAGGAAGTTAAAACACAAAATCAACCTACCTTTCCACCCTGCTTCGATGTCCAATGTCTGCATCTCCGATCTCCCCCTCTTCACACTCCCAATGTCCTCCCCGATGTCCCCCTCTTCACCCCCCCCGATTCCCCCTCGTCACCCCCAATGTCCCCCCGATCTTCCCCTCTCCCCCCGTGATCTTCCCCTCTCCCCCCCAGATCTTCCGCTCTCCCCCCCGATCTTCCCCTCTCCCCCCCCGATCTTCCCCTCTCCCCCACCGATCTTCCCCTCTCCCCCCCCGATGTCCCCCTCTTCCCCCCCGATCTTCCCCTCTCCCCCCCACCCCAATCTTCCCCTCTCCCCCCCCCGATCTTCCACTCTCCCCCCCCGATCTTCCCCTCTCCCCCCCCCCCCCGATCCTCCCCTCTCCCCCCCCGATCTTCCCCTCTCCCCCCCCCCCCCCCGATCTTCCACTCTCCCCCCCCCGATCTTCCACTCTCCGCCCCCTGATCTTCCGGTCCAGCGCCGGATGACGTCTTGCTCTCTCTCTTTCTCTCCCCCAATCGTGTTGCAGCTCCTGACGGCAGCCAACCTGTCAATCAGGCTGGCTGCCGGGCGCGAATCCCGGAGAGCACGTTAATCACCATCAATCACCATGCGATCGCGTCGGAAACGGTAAGTTTTGTTCATGCGGGTTTGCCACGCGCCCCTTCACCTCCCCCCCCCGCTGCCAACCCACCACCATTTCAAAATTGAAGCCCAAGTGTTCATTCGCTAATATTGGCAACAGTAATCTCCAGACTTGTTTGAGCTAAAACAAAGGTGAAACCAACGTGTGATCTCTGTTCTGATGATAGGTTACACTCAAAACATTACGTTGTCTTTTCTCTCTGCAGGTGCTTACTGTCCTGCTGTGTATTTCAAGCATTTTCTGTTTTTGCTTCTGATCTCTCAATTGAACATTTACCATTGGCAGCAGCCACCGGAGAGATAATTGGTTGATATTTATATGGCACACTAAAACAATAATTAAATTAGTTCATCTTGAGTGAACTACATGCATTAACCACCCACAATTTCAATATGCATGACAAAGAAAAACAAATACTGACAACCAGACCCAGTTTTTATCACAGATAAAGGTCCCAAAAGAATGAGCACAGGAAGCACAGAAAACTCCCAACAAGCGCCATTCCATATAAATACCACAGGCAATTTCTGTTCTTAATTGAACTAATTTATTACAGTGGATACATGAGACAGAACATGATTTGTAGTTAATGTGGGCTATGAATCATGATCCCGCAGCTGAATGCAAAATTAGACATACAAGTAGGGAAAGCAGTTTCTAAGTTACTACAGTTATGAGCATGCTTTGTGAAGCTTCTTCCAAATAATCAACTTTAATTGTTTTTTCACTGTAAACAGTGAGTAATTAGTAATTGAAAAGCTTGGTTTTATATGAATGAAATAATTTAAATAATAGCATTTTATTTGGCTGAGATATATTTTCTCCAAGCTGTGTTTTCTTTCATGCTACACCTTCATTGTTCCTCAGCATTTATTCTTATGTGTTTCCTAGTAGCACATTAACATTGAATTCAGAAATGTCAATAATCAAAATAATGTCAACAAACATTAATTTTCATCAGTCTAGCGCTGATGCTAAAAAAAGGGTGTATTTATATCACAACTGTAACATTGGTGTGAAGTACTTTAGACACAGCAGTTATATGGGTAAATTTTGAGGCCTCTGTCATTGCTACGGCATCACATACAGCTAGTATGTATTAGAAAGTTCGAGCAGGACTTCTTCACTGCACAGGACCTCCAACCAACACTATACACCAGATACATCGACGACATTTTCTTTCTATGGACCCACGGTGAGGAATCACTAAAGAGACTACACGATAACATCAACAAGTTCCATCCCACCATCAAGCTCACCATGGACTACTCCTCAGAATCAGTTTCTTTCTTGGACACACGAATCTCCATCAAAGACGGGCACCTCAGCACCTCACTCTACCGCAAGCCCACGGACAACCTCACGATGCTCCACTTTTCCAGCTTCCACCCTAACCACGTCAAAGAGGCCATCCCCTATGGACAGGCCCTGCGAATACACAGGGTCTGCTCAGACGAGGAGGAACGCGATGAACACCTACAGACGCTGAAAGACGCCCTAGTAAGAACGGGATATGATGCTTGACTCATCGATCGACAGTTCTGACGGGCCACAGCGAAAAATCGCGTAGACCTCCTCAGAAGACTAACACGGGACGCAACCAACAGAGTACCCTTCGTCGTCCAGTACTTCCCCGGAGCGGAGAAACTATGCCATGTTCTCCGCAGCCTTCAACATGTCATCAATGATGACGAACACCTCGCTATGGCCATCCCCACACCTCCACTACTCGCCTTTAAACAGCCACCCAACCTCAAACAAACCATCGTTCGCAGCAAATTACCCAGCCTTCAGGAGAACAGCGTCCACGACACCACACAACCCTGCCACGGTAACCTCTGCAAGACATGCCAGATCATCGACACAGATACCACCATCACACGAGAGGACACCACCCACCAGGTGCATGGTTCATACTCCTGTGACTCGGCCAACGTTGTCTACCTCATACGTTGCAGGAAAGGATGCCCCAGAGCATGGTACATTGGCGAGACCATGCAGACGCTGCGACAACGGATGAACGGACACCGCGCAACAATCGCCAAACAGGAGGGTTCTCTCCCTGTCGGGGAACACTTCAGCAGTCATGGACATTCAGCCACCGACCTTCGGGTAAGCGTACTCCAAGGCGGCCTTCGAGACACATGACAACGCAAGATCGTCGAGCAGAAATTGATAGCCAAGTTCCGCACCCATGAGGACGGCCTCAACCGGGATCTTGGGTTCATGTCACACTACACGTAACCCCACCAGCGAACAAATGTTATCTGTTTTTAATATAACGGGTCATTGACTGTCTTCCTTCTCTCTCTCTCTCTTTTTTTTGGGGGGTTTGTATATTCGGTGGCCTTTTTAGGTGACACCTTTCTGTCTGCTCACTGTGATTGCCTTGGCAACGGGCAGTAATCACCAGGCATTGTTCTGTGATTTTCAAATGCGAAGGATTTGAAAATGTCATTTCCATACCGTTCACCTGACGAAGGAGGAAGCCTCCGAAAGCTTGTGGAATTTAAAATAAATTTGTTGGACTATAACTTGGTGTTGTAAAATTGTTTACAATTGTCAACCCCAGTCCATCACCGGCATCTCCACATCGTAGAAAATTCCAGGCAGCACATTTGTGATTCTCTGATGCGTATTAGCTGCATGTAAGCCATGCTGATGGCTCAGAGCCTTGCAAAATTTACCCAATCGTGTAAATGCAGTTGGGTTTCAGAGTCAGTGCCTGACTTGACACCAGAGTTAAGCTGGGCATGACTCCCTGGAGGAGGAAGGCTAAACTCTGCCTCGCTTCGGAGTCAGTTCGGGCCTTCACACCCTACGTATACTACATGAGTTTAGTGTCAGTGTGAAAATGAAACCGTTTCACACCAGTGCTAAACTTATAAACTAAACGCTCCTGTGAAGCGCCTTGGGATGTTTTAATCCATTAAAGGCGCTATATAAATGCAAGTTATTGTTGTGTTATAATATAAATGCATCCTTATATAATATAATTATACAAAAGTATATTCAGGAGAATGGAACAGATTTATGCACCAGCAGATGGATATTTAAACCCTAATTTGAATGTTTTTTCCAATGTGCTTTTAGCATTACCATCACTGACCTGTGCAGGAGAATTGAAGATGAATGGGCACACTGATATCAGAAGCTGAAGGGGCTATTACCTCTGAACATGCAATGCTGTTGCAAGGTAAGAATATATGGAAATGCATCAGCGATTTTAAGGACTCCTATGCAGTCAGGGCCCTGATGCTGCCTATTTATTATGTGGATGGGTAGACATGGAAATGGCAGCATGGTATCATTGCTCCAGTGCTGGGCAGAGGTACATGTAATCGTAGCAAAATAAAAATTACACACAGCCTAATGAGCCATTTTTGACAAGGAAGCAAACTGCTTCCAACTTAGAAATTATAGCCACAAAATACAATCTTTTTTTAATGCTTTTTCATTTTCAACCTCATAGCCTTCTTTGAGAAAGTACTTCTGGCTAGAAATTCATACCAAAGATAAATTTCATTAATAAATCTGTGTTCAGGTATCTGCTTAATGCTGTTTTTACTCTATTGGAGTACTTCCCTAAGAAATGATGAAAAATAACAGATAGGCTCCTTGCATTATGACCAGTGCTCAAAATAAAGAAACAAATAAAAAAAAGAATATTTGCTGCATTAATGGCACTTCCTGTGCAGAAATCCAATTAGGTATTTTGCTGTAACTAGATATCACTAAATAAAGTCAATTGCACACATCCTGGCACTAATATTATTTATTAGAGATGGGATGGGAATATAGTTCTATGCTGAATGTTCGAATTGTTCTACATAGTAACAATAGGCTAATGGAAAGTAGCTTCAGAGCTTCTATTCTCTTTTCATATTCTCTGCTGACTCTTCACTTAAGCAGCAGCAAAGTGTGATATTTTTGATGTTCACTCTACATCCACAGTGATGGGAAAAGAAATCTGTTGCTGATGGTCATCTTCCATTCCGCAGTACGGCACCATGTGGTGAATGTGCCAGCGAGGAAGATCAGAGTTTATAAAAAAGGACAGGGAATCTTTTCTAAGGTTTTGTTTTTGGTAACACAGCAAATTACCAAGGACTAGGACTGTAAAAACACAATTGGCCCAAAAATTGCTTAGAAAAGAATGGTGAGCTCAATAGCGTTGTTAGTAGTGAAATGGAGGAGCAAGTTCTGGCGTTAGCACATGCACAGTGAAATGTGAAAACCTGGAACTTGCTACTCCTAGAATCAGTGGAAACAAGGGACTAGCGCCAACTTGCTCATCTGCCCAGCTGGAAAGTAACTAAAATCGCCACAAAACAGGTCCACTTAAAAATACAGGCCTAAACTAAGTTTTAATGACCGCCAAACAACTAAAAATGAACTTTTAAAAATGTGGAGTCTCATTACTCCTTATTTTAATACTTTTTGATCATTAAAATAAAAATTAAAATAAAAAAATGATTTTTTTTTCCTTTTCCCTTCTGTCTCTTTTATTTAATTTAATTATTTCTTGCCCTCTTTTTTTTTCACTGTTTATAACTGTTTTCACAAATGATTTTAGTTGTACTTTTTACTTCCAGGATTTTACGTTCCAGCTTGCAGAAATTGTTCGCAGCTTGTCAAAAATGCTGCAATCTGAGGGGAGAGATGGGTCCTAGCTTCGCTGGAGCTAACGCTGGGCTCTTCTCCATTTCTTATTAGAGGAAGTGCACCCAATAAAGTTAGTGGGTAATATAAATCTATGGAGCATCGAGCACTGTTGGTTTGCCACTCGGAGCAATTTCTGCGCCATTAAAATGTGTCACAGGTGTTCTTTTTGGCAATGGCTGCCTAATGGCAGTTCTCCAGTTTTTCTTTGTACTGATCCTTTTTGTATAAAGGGTACCGTGTTCATTAACCAATAACCTTATATATATTCCGCACACATTGGGAGGTAAATGTAATGGATAAATTTAGTGCAAGATATAAAGTGTAAAAAAGGATGCAGAATGAATGAGCTGCTTTAAATATCCTTGTCTGGACTCACTAGAGTTATTTTACATTCTGCATGTCATGTTGACATTGTAGTTAAGAAAAATACTTTTAAATAATTTAATTTGTTGAAACAAATATTTCTATATCTAAGGTCAAGCGAATATAAGATAGATTTTGTAATTTTTGGTTTGTTATTACAGTATAACCTAGTTTCTATGGAAAAGTCACCTTTGTGAAATTATTTCTCCACTGGAATCATAGAAACAATTATATACATATGTATATTGTGTACATAATTATTTTCCATAAATAAGTACTCTCAGTATTTTTGCAGCATCACAATTAAATATCAATCTTCTTTACAAATTGATATTGTGCATGCATCACAATCAAAGACTAAAGCTCGTAGACTTCATTAAATGTCCATACGCACCTTGTTTGAACCAAAACGCTAATCCTTATGGTTTTGTCACAATGTAAATATTAACCATATACTAAGAGTTCATCCTGTTCTACTTACCCCTGTTCTCTGCACTTCCATAAAAACTGCTCTCTGGAAGGTTTTCTCCCAAACTGCAAGCTCGCTCCCCATCTCTACGCAGAAATAATGGTTCTCGCCTTGACCCGCCAGGACACTGAAACCATATGGCCTCTGTTCTTGAAGCTCGCAGTCCTGATGAAGACCTAAATATAAGTTTGCTTGTAGCCAGCATTCATCAGCAAGCCAGAGCTGTAAAATATTCTGCAGTAGATTATCTTCAAGCCACTTAATCATATAGGCAGATAATGCCGTATAAAGCATTTTAATTAGTATTTGCCATTACTGATAACCAAAGATGATGGGGAAAAGATTTTTTAAGATAATTATAGCACGATAAAGTATTCTAGAAGTCAGCTGTTTCAAGCATACGCTTTTGCTTTAAAGTATAATTGACATGGCTCAACACTTATTTTGTATTTTTGGAAAAAGGTATTTTAAGAAGGGAAATTTAAAGGTACTGTCATGGTGCACAAATGTAATTTATCCACCAAGACCCATGATATTATAAATTCATTTATTGAATGTCAAGAATAGACAGATTCGGATGACTGCCTTGAGTGCTCTACTGTTCATTAATGCATAATCTAATGTCAGTTTAACTGGAAGGAAAAGGCTGTCGCTCAGATTAATCTTGCAGAATTATCTAAAGAAAGAAACAAATATCCAAAGGCACTGTGAAGGTCATACATAAAATAGGAATTAGATCAAAACAAACACCACTAGTAACATTTGGTGCCAAAATGATGAAATGTAGATTTGATCTTGAACATGGCAAGTAAGAGTTGTCAAAGTTAAGAAGACACTCATTATGCTGTCCATTCATATTAACTGAATTTAATGAAATTACCAATTTTGAGTTCATTTGCTTCACAGGATATTGCAAAAAAATTCAAAATGAAAACTGAAGAAAAAAGAATACTATGTATATAATTTAAATTAGCCATATTACCAATGATCCTCACAAAAAATATTCACAAACTACTGCAATTGTGATTTCATCTGATACATTTACATATTTAGCTCAAACTACAACAGATCCCACTTTAAATATATTTGGAAATATCATTTAGAGATACTGGTCAATCTCCCATGGCATCACACACGAAGGTCAAGACCAAGCGTATTCTTTAGGTGAAGTGATGTTAGAGGGCAGAGAATAATTGAACAGGGCACACAGACATAATTTATTCCTTAATTTATAGTCATACATTCAATAACTTATTTTTATATCATGTGTTGATTTGATATTATTGTTTATAGTTCAATAACAAAACTTAAAGTAATTTGGGAAGTAGAGATGTAGAGTTGGTTGGACGTTTCTCTGCATTATATGCTGAGAAGCTGGGAATTACAAAATCGACGTCCTAGTAGTACTGCCACTTGGTGGGAGGGTGTAATTACAGCGTGACAAGTTTACATTGGCAGTTTCCATTATAAATGTGAAAATAGGAATTGATAATGGGAAAAAAGTGTGACAACAGGAACTAAGGTTTGCAGACATGAAGTGTGTGCAGATTTAAGATTTTAAATATGTTATAAATATATACAACACATCTTAAATTACATTGGTACCCGATCTTCTTCGATCTTCAGTAGTCAAACGATGCCAGGGATCTGGCACACATCCTGGGAGCTGCCTCAACTCTTTCATTAAAAGTCATCAAAAGAGTTGAGCAAAATAGTGCAAAGATTTCTTTATCATGCTGAAGTCTTGGTTGTAAATTGGTAAAAGTATGGTGCCAATTGAGCTAAATACACAAATGTAGCATTTGAAATCATAATTACAGAGATAGTAGAAGGTTTTATGTATGTTACTCAGTGCACCTAAATACTATCACTTCACAAGATCAATTTGGACACAAAGGTATTTGATCACTTCCCCATAAAATGGTGACCCTTCCATCTTCCAATTACAGCTTTCAATGCCCACATAAACAAGTAGGCAGTTTAACATCTCATCTAAAGGATGGCACCTCCAACAATGTAACACTACATCAGTGCTGTACTGGAGCGTAAAGCTAGATTATTGAACCTGCTTTCTTCTGACTCAGAAGTGAGAACATTACAACTGAGCTAAACTGCGACTCGTCATGACCATGACAGGGTGAAAACCTGCATCCTTCTGATTTTAATATTTCTTTTTTTCTAGCTAATATATGCTACGTGTACCACAAACATATCATGTGTGAGTTGAGTCTATAGTATTCATTGCTGTGTACTTCTGCCTGATTGCTTCATTTCACTGTCACATTGAGACAGTTACCTTGTGAACTTTACAAAGAATCTCACAGAGGTTGTAGATTTTCTCAGCCCATAGCCAGTCTCGAATGCTGACCTGTGAAAGCCAAAAGCAAACTGTTAAAAATATCAATAATTTTGTATACAATATTCTAGGTTAGTTATTATTGTAAAATAACTAGTTGGCATTTTGTAATTTAAAAGCTGACTTCTTGGAGACAGGGTGGAAAGTCCTCATTGATCGTTTGGGATACATTTTATCACAATTTATACTTTGGGCTCGAATTAAATATTGAAATACTAATGGTACCTCTGTCATTGTGTAACACTACTGCTTCAATATTCTTTATCTGATAGTACACAGGAGCAATGGGAGAAGAAGAATTGAAGACTGAGAAGGGGATGTCACTGCACAATTGCAAATAGGATCGGAGAAAATTAAGTGAGGCTGAAAAGATCCTAATATGGTAATGGCCATACCCAGCCTTTAATTAAACTATAATGCTGATTTATTGAGCTGTGATGTAATGGGAGTACTGCAGCAGGTAAAGGGCCTTTCATGCAGTTCTTTAGAGTCCCTTGTTGCAACGAGCAGTGCAATTGCAGCAGATATTGAGATGTCGCTGGGAGCAGGGTGGGACTTCAGAAGTATTCAAACTAGAGAAGTCAGTATTATTGGTGTGGTTTTGTGATCCCGTTCGTTCACTTTCAACCATCTTACATAACCCAGTCAACAGCAGAGTAACAGAACAACACCAAGTGAAGTGCAAGTGAAGTTTCTTTCACTTTGACTCACTGGCATACCTTTGTTATTTCAATGTTAGCAGGCCCAAGCTCATCCTTGAGAAAATTAGAAAATAAAAGTAAATAAAGGAAATGAATCCCACAAAAGAAATTGTACATTTGAATTCCCTTTGATATTTTAAGGTGTTTAACGTCAGGCATCATTCATCTAAATTAGAAAGCTTTCGATGGAGTCTGGTAGGGTTTAGAGAGTTAAAATCATGCTTTAAGAATGTAGTCAGGAGTTTTCAGGGAGGTTAAATTGTTTTAGATCCAAGCAGAAATAGAGAATAAAACATGTTTTCCAACAGTTAATTCCATAGCCTAAGTTCAAAGCAGAAGACGGAAATACAGTTTACAGCCAACAAAGAAAGGGCAATACATGTGAGGTTAGCTGAGTTAGAAAGAGAAGACAACAACCAAGACATGCGGCCTTGCCAGTGTCATCCACAACCCATGAACAAATATAAAAAACACATCTTGTGATTGCATAGTTATAACAACAACAACTTGCATTTATATAGTGCCTTTAATGTAGTAAGATGTCCCAAGGCACTACACAGAAGCATCATTAAACAAAATTTGACACCGAGCCACATAAAGAGATATTGGGATAGGTGAACAAAAGCTTGGTCAAAGAGGTAGGTTTTAAAGAGTGACTTAAAGGAGGAGAGAGAGGTAGAGCGACAGAAAGATTTAGGGATGGAATTCCAGAGCTTAGGCCTAGACAAATAAAGTAGTGTTACTACTATATCTCAATGTCTAAGTCAGTCTTTGATGTCTCCAGCAAGAAAGAGTTAAGTTGTATTTCACTTGGTGTTGTTCTGTGGATCCTGCTGTTATGTAGGATGGTTCAAAATGAACTAATTTAGACTTCATACATGAAACCTTAAACATAAAAAATAAATACTGATCCAATTTCAATTGTATATATTGGTGAAAAGGGAAAGATTCGTCCGATACCTTTTAATTAACAGAGGTCACAGATATTGGAATTTTCTGATTCATTGGCCCAGGTTTTCCTGTCAAAATAACGGTGAGGCTAATGGTGCTCACCATTATTTATGTGCAAATCGCACAGCAACTTCAGGCGAGGGGCGGGCGTGAGGTTAAATGTGAAAGTCTGAAAGTTGCTGTCGGAGTTGCGCCGCTCCACGTTGGCTTTGTGAAATTGGCATCTCGCTGTCTGCCTCACCACTGAAATGCATTGAATGGCGTAAAGCTGCTGTATTTGCGCGATAGATACAAACTAAAATCGCCACAAAAAGGTAGGGCTTGTACATTTCAGTCTAAGTGCCCATTTTAATGGTGTGATAAGTGTTAATTACTGCCAAACAACCTCTCTGCCACTGACAATTAACTATTACAAGTATGGAGTCTCATTCCTTCAGCTTTTAATTGTTGTTGATTTAAAAAATATATAAATTTATTTTTTTTACTTTTTCTTTCTGTCTCTTTTTTCTCTCTCTCTTAATCTAATCTTTCTTTCCCTCTCTTTATATCTCTTTCTGTACCTGATCTAACATTGGATTCACTATTCTAACTTACACTTCCTGGTTCAGACGCTGTGCTGGTCATTTAACAACCCTTCAATCTGTTTGGTTAAGGAGATACACAGTTGCTTGCCCTGTTCACACAGATCCTAGATGCCCTGTAGAGGGTGCCCTGTCGTTTCCCTCTCCCAATTACAGCAACTTCCAGTGCAGGATCTTATAGAAATTAAACGGGCAAGGGCAAGTCTATCTAATGGCAGGCGCCGTTCGTTCACTGGCTACAGCAAATTCTGGACCAATATTCATTACATCTTGTGGGCTTTGTGTGGGATTTGGCAGTCACAATTCCTACAAATTACTGGCTTTGTTTTAGATTCTCTTGGTTCTTGGGTGGTGATACTTTAATTAGAAGTTTACAACATGGAAACAGGCCCTTCGGCCAAACATGTCCATGTCGCCCAGTTTATACCACTAAGCTAGTCCCAATTGCCTGCACTTGGCCCATATCCCTCTATACCCATCTTACCCATGTAACTGTCCAAATGCTTTTTAAAAGACAAAATTGTACCCGCCTCTACTACTGCCTCTGGCAGCTCGTTCCAGACACTCACCACCCTTTGATTAAAAAAGCACTGCAATTAGTTTAATTATCTCACAAAATGACTCTTGAACAATATTGGGAAAATTAAAACTAATTGCTTACTAGATCAATACACGTGTCATGTGGCTCAGTACCAGGTCTGTAGCTGCAAGTCAGCCACAGCATCTGTAAGACCATAATTAAGAAACAATGGAAGTTTTTTTCTCTCAACTTACATCCTTTTAGAAATAATTCCTATTGTTTAATTTTGTTTAATAAACTTGATAATTTCTCTTAAATACATTTTAATTGCAGAGAGCAGAATGTATATATCAAGTTACATTGTTATGTTGCTTTCTGGACCCCCACTGAACAATATTCTAAATGTGCCTGACCCTGGTAGTGATTCTGAAGATCAAGCAGCAGTCATAATTTCTCCTTAACTAAAACAATTCAATGCCCATTTCAAAAGCGGCAGTTTTACTACGTTACCATGTCTGAGATCGGTAGCTATAGATTATAAAGCATTGTAATGTGGGCTGCATCTGGTGCCTACCCCAGGAGAGAGCTTTGTGGATCTCCATTCCCCTCCTCGGTTATTTTTTACTGTTAGGAGAATGTGGCCAGGAACATAAGTTTATTTACTTATAACGTTAAAAATATTCAATAATCTGCAAAATACAGCAGTGGGCATTGGGTCCGGGGGCACAGGATGCCCCCCTAACTCACAAAGAAATGCTATTTCATCTCGTTGTCATCTCTACGAGGGAGCCAAAAAAAGTGGGCAAGATTTCCTGTATCTTCAGTTATGGGTGGCTTGAACCCCCAGGTGAGGCCATTTTGGCCAGATGGAGGGCCAGTGTGCTTCCTCTCACTCAACATGCTCACATCTGCCCTAAATAAGCTCCCGCTGAGCCAGGTGCCAGCCAAGTTCAAGGCCTTTCACTCCCACGCCAGCCAGACTTAATCTGGGAGTCTGCTGGAAAAACTGTGGATTTTTAGTCCCTGAGTGGCTTAGTGACCATGACATCCAAATGATGATAAATCACGCGGGCTATGAATTCAGCATAATAATCCCAAATTCTCAGTGTGTGTTGTCGTCATGCAAAGCTCAGCGCAGGGAGCACTAACCTGTAAAATGTATCCTCAGAGCACAGAGAAAATCACCCCCCTCCCCGACATATGTATCATTCTGCAGCTTTGCTCGAAATCACGTTCATTAAATCTGCCCAAAATGATTGAAAAAGACTGAAAAAAGTAAAAGTTAATTTGAATTCTGAAATAAAAGAAATCTTTTAAGAACCAAATGTGATGCATAAATAAATGGGCTATGGGGAAATAGAGGGGGAGCAGGACTAATTGGATAGCTCTTTCAAAGAACCAGCATAGTCATGATCGGCCGAATGGTCTACTTTTGCGCTGCAAAATTCTATGATTCTATGAAATATAGCTCAGGGACGAGTGGTTTATACAAAATCATTCACAGCAGGACCATTACAACTCACTGACCTCTGTGTGCCAGCTTTAATGTGGCAGGTGCCACTTGGCAGTTCATTTCACATAAATCACCGGTCCCTGACATGCATACCTTCTAATTATAGCAGAGTTTAAGTCTGAAGACAATTTTAAAAATTGCAAATCTTATGGTGAAAACACTGAATAAGGGAATAGTTTATTTTCCCAAAGTACTTTATTTTCACTTATTTCTGGGTAGTATATTTGCCATTTATGATTCTAACCTAAATGATTTTCTCCACAGCAAATTGTCCTGTTTTCCTTATTTACAAAAGAGGGTGCAATTAAACAATCTGTACATCACTAATGCCATCGTGTTGCTGATCATATCTAGATGTAAAAATTCATTATATTTGGCAGTTTTAAAAGATATGGTTGATGTTAAATTAAGTAAAATCCCAACAAAAATCAAAACAATTTATCAATATTTTTACAGTTTAATTATAAAGGGGATTAATGGTCAAACTCTTTCATTATATTATCCCCCTTTTGTATTTGTTTTGAAGTGTTTAGGTTCTTACAACATGAAAATCTATCGGCCCAGAATTTACTGTGGAAATAACAGTGAGGCAAACAGCGCTCACCGTTCTTTATTCGCAAATTGAAGTAACTTCAGGCGAGCGCACGTACGCAGCTAAATGTGGAAATCAGGAAGTTGCTGGCGGAGATGTGCTGCCCCGCTGTTAGCTTCACGAAAACGGCATCTCGCCGTCTAACTCATAATTCAAATACATTGAACCATGTGAAGTTCCTATACATATGTGGTAGATACGAATTAAAAGATCTCTGTCCTCCCCCTCCCCCTCACCCCATCCAGTAAGACCTGGAGTGAGGCATCATTAAACCTGGGAGTAGCCTTCCCCCTGGGCTGCTCCATGCTGTAATTTTGGCTCCTTTCTGCAGCATCAGTCAGTGGAGGACTGCCCCTTTAAATAGGGATCCTCCAGCTGACAGCCTATGCTGCGCGTGCGCAGTCTGCCCACTGCGCAGCTTTCCAGCGCGAAACCCAAAAGCCAAGGTAAGTGGTTTCAATTTACTTACGATCGCGTGGGGAACCCACCGATTTCACTGGGTGCATTACCCATGCGCCCAGTCAACCCCCTGCTTGCAACCCGCTTCCCTCCTGTTTTCGGGCCCATGGTCTGCTAGAATTTTAGATTGTGGGAGATTAAACAGTTGGTTTAGACTATAAACGATGGAACAAGTTCATTGAAAATGACAAATAAATAAGCAAGAGACAATATAGGAGCTTGCACTATTTTTACAGACTTCCTTCTCAGGTTAAAAAAAACAAAACTGGGAAACTCTTCATTAACTTTACCGATAATATAATCCGCAATGTAACTCTTACTGGTGAGGAGACCTAATGGCCCATTGAGCTCCATGAGACCAACTCCACATGAGCATCTCCTTTGACCTTGGGGACAACAGATAACTGTCATACACATTTGAACACAAATCCATGGAAGGAAAGTTTTCCTAAAGGCTGATTGCAAAGATAAAGGTTATCAGGAAACACTTTGATCAATGCTGAAGGCTTTGCAATTAAACATGTTGGTCCAGAAATTGTTTTCAAAATAACAGTGAGCCCAACAGCGCTCACTCTTATTAGTGGCGAGATCGAAGAGCAAGTTCCGGCAACCGCACATGTGCTGTCAAATGCGGAAATCCGGAACTTGCTCTTCCAGGTTCGCCGGCGATCTGACAGCTTCGCCTTAAAGGGACATCGCCGGCTGCAATCAATAGAACCAACGGACCAGCGTCAACTTGCTCTCCTGCCCAGCTGGAAACTAACTAATATCGTCACAAAACAGGTACGCTCATATATATCAGGTCTAAAATAAGTTTTAACAGCGTGATAAGTCTTAACGACTGCCAAACAATGTCTCTAGAACTGAAAATTAAATTAAGAAATTGTGGCGTCTCATTCATTGCGTTTTTAATAGTTGTTGGACATTCCTTTAAAACATTTTTTTTCTGTCACTTTTATCTTTGTCTTTTATTCCTATATTTCTTGCCCTCTCTTTATTTCGCTGTCTCTAACTGTTTTTACAATGATTTTACTGTTGTAGCTTTCACTTCCTGGTTTGGACTTATTGCAGCCTCTTCGCAGCTTGTCAGTAATGCTGCAATCTGATATGACCGAGAAAAAAGAGAGATCCTCTCGTCACTTGCATGGGTCCGAGTTTCACTAGAGTTAACGCTGGACTCTTTTCAGGTTCGCATTAGAGGAAGTTCCCGCAGTAAAGACTGCGGTAAGTTTGTGGGTGAGTATAAATCTATGGAGCGGTGAGCTCTCTTCGTTTGCCGCTTGGAGCAATTTCCAGCCCATTGAGGCTGTATAGACTCCTGACTCAACCGACCATTCACGGAACAAAGCATCTCGTGTCATCATAGCCAATTGCTGAGTTTCCTAACGATGTTATAATTCAACTTGATTAGTAGTTGCACTAAAATGTTTTTTTTCCAGCTACACCACCCAAATAGATATCAAAAGAAAACATTGACTTATTATTAATCAAAATATAATGAAACTCCTCTATCTGTCATAATTCCACTTTGATTCTCTCTCCACATAACCAATAGGAGCTTTTCCAATTTAAAAATACCTCTCCAGAGTTGACAAAATTTTAAAAGTTTCCATCGGTTACTCATGCAGTATGGCAGTGATGTCCAACATGTTAACCACATGTGGATAATTGGGAATCCAGATGTTGCTAATTGCATTCATTAGTAAATAAAAAATGAGTACGAGACACTGTCATTTGGCGTGTGATCTCAATACTCAGGTTCGCACAGCGTATGCAAGTGCATTTTAACCTTTTCGTGCATTTGTTGGTAAAATGGTAAAATGAAAAGCAGAGTGTGCAAGTGTTTCTTGATTGTTGTGTGTGCTTCCTTGGTCATAACATACTGTTTATCTGCTAAAATGGTGTGTAACATGGGTAAAAACAGCAGAATTCGGCACCGTGTAAACACTAACATGTATTGTGAGGTCTGCTGTCATCATGGTCACTTTAACCAATTGGAATAACCACTCCAGGCCAGCAGAAGAAAACAGGGCTAACCAATAGCAAGCAGTTCCAACAGGGTACATCATGGCAAAGGGCAAAAAGTGTCCAACCATGTTCTGGATGGAGAGTAGGAGTGAGTCTGGTGCATCTCATTGTGTGAGTCAACATTCTCAGCAATCACACTGAGGAAGTCAAAGTATTGCTCGCAACTGTTGGATGAAAATCTAGAAGCTGCACTAAGATGAACATAAGAAATAAGAGCATTTTTTCATTACAGTAATAGCATATTGGCCCCCTTATTCACTCAGAGGGTTGTGAATCTTTGGAATTCTCTACCTCAGAGGGCTATGGATGCTCAGTTGTTGAGTATATTCAAGACTGAGATAGATAGATTTTTGGACTCTAAGGGAATCAGGAGATATGGGGATCGGGCAGGAAAGTGGAGTTGAGGTCAAAGATCAGCCATGATCTTATTGAATGGCTCGAGGGACCGTATGACCTACTCCTGCTCCTATTTCTTATGTTCTTATGTTCTTATCTGCGGTGATGAAGCTAGCCCCTATAGCTAGAGGATGAAACCTATTTCACCAATAATGAATCTAGTTATTTGATAACATTTACAATATTATGTCATTCCCTGCCTGTAAAATAATCAACAAAGCTGAAGAAAAAAATTGCCCCAGCTCTGAAACTTAGGAGGTTGAATCAAAGTTCCCCAAACCAGTTGTCAAGGAAATGCCTGCTCGACATTAGTGGAAAAATGGATCTGCTGTCCCCAGGTGCTTCTGAGGAAGAGGCAATTATCAAGCTATTCTGTGTGAAATCACTCTCCTTCAGGCACCAGCTGGAATGAAATGCCAAATCTGCAACAGATGAGGAACCTATAGAAAAACGCATTCTTCACAATAGACATTATTCACGGTTTCAGGGGCCATGTCATCACCTTCTCTGGTTCATTGAAGATGTTCTTTTACTATTTATTAACAGAGAAAATAACTAAGTCTGTGTTAGAAAGAAGTGATGACTGTAACTTTTTCATCTTTACAGTGATTAGGTTTACATAAGATTCTATTGAAAAGTTGATACGAGGGTGATGATTCATTATGTGCTTGGCGACAGTGAGAGGTGGGCATTCTGCTACTTTGATCCTCCAGGTTAATCCACAGAAGCAGTGAAATTCTGAAAAGCTCTTCGATAAGAGAGCAAATGTGCTGAATTAGCTCAGCTGTCATTGTGGAACGATTCACTATTTGAGAAGAAAGATTTCTTGCAGTTTTCTATTCGTTCCCTTGATAATAAATTTTAGGTATAGATGGCCAGGGGGTAATTTGTGTATGTTGGAGGAAGGGGCAGCTCCAATTCTGTTCAGAAGAAGGTAATGGTTATTTCACTACCTCATGTCATTATATTTCCTAAATGGTGAAGTCAATATGCAACAGCCATTCTTACAGCAGCAAAACCTATAATTTCTATCCTGCTCTAATTGCTTTCCCGTTACATTTTAAGGGTTTTCCACAGATGTCTCTCTCCTGCTCAGTGTCAAGAATCACTCCAGTAAGTGAGCTCTCATTCCCCATGAATCAAAACATGACCTAAAGTGCCCATTATGTGGTATTGTAGCATTGCATAGGGATCAAACAGAAACCTTTGTCCTCGTATTTAACTTACTAGATGTGATACATGGGGCTCAATTTTAACATTAAAAAACAGGTGGGTTGGGGGTGGGGGGGCTTTGAAAATTGCCACCATTTCAGACCCACCCCCAACCCGCCTCCAATCCGCCCATTTCCAGTTTACACCGGGGCGGAAAGAGGGGCGGGCGACCAACCCGCTCCAAGGAGGCGGGTCGGGCCTTAAAATCTTTCAAGGAGGCTTCGGGCCTCCATTTTTCTGGACTTCCCGATTTCCACACCGGGCGACCAGGATTCCAGAGCCTTCTGTTTTATGCCTCGCAAAAGGAGGCGAGAAGGCCCAGGTAGGTGCGTAGAAAGGCACAGCTTGTGAGCCCAAAGGAGCAGGAGTGCTTCCCCCAGGCCCAACAAGCCTACCTGCACCAACTCCCCAACGACCGAGGATATCCGATCCCCGATCATGGATCCCCCCCACCCGATCGCGGACCCCCGATCCCCGATCGTGGACCCCGACCTCCGATCACAGACCTCTGACTGCCGACCCCGATCCTCCCCCCCAATCCGATCCTCCCACCCCAACCCCCAATCCTCCCCCCACTACGATCCTCCGACTCCCGATCCCCCCCTCAACGATCGCAGACCCCCACGATGAACCCCGATCTCGACACTCACCCCCCCCATGACTGACCCCCAATCCCATCCCCCATGACTCACAACACCCGTGCCAACCTATGCCCACCATTACCAACCTATGCTCACCCATACCAACCTATGCTCATCCATGCCCCCATGCCCACCCATGCCCCCCCCCCCCCAACCATACAAATAAAGACTTACCCGCAGACTTACCTGAAGACGTCCTCTCCCTGGCTGGTCTCCTGTCCGACTGAGACCAGCCTGTCAATCAGGCCGGTCAGTCCGACGGGAAACCAACAAAAAAAAGACGTCCTTACATCAAAATCGTATGGACGTCCGGGAAACCCGTACTAATGGGTTTCCCGTCCTCAATTTGACCCCCCCGCCCCCTTCCCAGCTCGGATTTAAAATTGAGCCCCATGCTCTCCTAGATTTCAGACATGATGTGGAGATGCCGGTGATGGACTGGGGTTGACAATTGTAAACAATTTTACAACACCAAGTTATAGTCCAGCAATTTTATTTTAAATTCACAAGCTTTCGGAGATTTTCTCCTTCCTCAGGCAAATGTTTCAAGATCTCCTTGAAGCCTACGCATTTATACATATTGAACAATAATACATGGTGTTTACAGACTGCCCCTGCAACTGCCCGTTGCCAAGGCAATCACCGTGTTCAGACAGAGAGGTGTTACCTGCAGAACCTCCGAATACACATTCAACAAAAAAACAAACAGGGAAAAAAAACAGAGAAAAAAAACACAGAGAGAGGCAGAAACATCCGGAAGGCAGAGAGAGCCAGCAAATGACCCATTATATTAAAAACAGATAACATTTGTTCGCTGGTGGGGTAACGTGTAGCGTGACATGAACCCAAGATCCCGGTTGAGGCCGTCCTCATGGGTGCGGAACTTGGCTATCAATTTCTGCTCGACAATTTTGCGTTGTCGTGTGTCTCGAAGGCCGCCTTGGAGTACGCTTACCCGAAGGTCGGTGGATGAATGTCCATGACTGCTGAAGTGTTCCCCGACTGGGAGGGAACCCTCCTGTTTGGCGATTGTTGCGCGGTGTCCGTTCATCCGTCATCAAACCAGCGGACAAAGGAGGAGCCATAGTCATACAGAACAGAACAGACTATTGCAAAGAAGCATACCGACAACTGGACAACCAGGAACACTACAGACGGTTACCCGCAGATCCGACCAAAGAACACACCCACCAGCTCAACAAACTGATCAAGACCTTCGATCCAGACCTTCAAAGCATCCTACGCATTCTCATCCCACGTAATCCCCGCGTGGGAGACTTCTACTGCCTCCCAAAGATACACAAAGCCAACACACCCGGACGTCCCATCGTATCAGGCAACGGAACCCTGTGTGAGAACCTCTCTGGATACATCGAGGGCATCCTGAAACCCATCGTACAGGGAACCCCCAGCTTCTGTCGTGACACTACAGACTTCCTACAAAAACTCAGTACCCACGGACCAGTTGAACCAGGAACACTTCTCACCACGATGGACGTCTCGGCACTATACACCAGTATCCCCCACGATGACGGCATCGCTGCGACAGCATCAATACTCAACACCAACAACAGCCAATCTCCGGAAGCCATCCTACAACTCATCCGCTTCATCCTGGATCACAATGTCTTCACCTTCGATAACCAGTTCTTTACCCAAACACACGGAACAGCCATGGGGACCAAATTCGCACCCCAATACGCCAACATTTTCATGCACAAGTTCGAGCAGGACTTCTTCACTGCACAAGACCTCCAACCAACACTATACACCAGATACATCGACGACATTTTCTTTCTATGGACCCACGGCAAGGAATCACTAAAGAGACTACACGATAACATCAACAAGTTCCATCCCACCATCAAGCTCACCATGGACTACTCCTCAGAATCAGTTTCTTTCTTGGACACACGAATCTCCATCAAAGACGGGCACCTCAGCACCTCACTCTACCGCAAGCCCACGGACAACCTCACGATGCTCCACTTTTCCAGCTTCCACCCTAACCACGTCAAAGAGGCCATCCCCTATGGACAGGCCCTGCGAATACACAGGGTCTGCTCAGACGAGGAGGAACGCAATGGACACCTACAGACGCTGAAAGACGCCCTAGTAAGAACGGGATATGACGCTCGACTCATCGATCGACAGTTCCGACGGGCCACAGCAAAAAATCGCATAGACCTCCTCAGGAGACTAACACGGGACGCAACCAACAGAGTACCCTTTGTCGTCCAGTACTTCCCCGGAGCGGAGAAACTACGCCATGTTCTCCGCAGCCTTCAACATGTCATCAATGAGGACAAACACCTCGCTATGGCCATCCCCACACCTCCACTACTCGCCTTTAAACAGCCACCCAACCTCAAACAGACCATCGTTCGCAGCAAACTACCTAGCTTTCAAGAGAACAGCGTCCACGACGCCACACAACCCTGCCACGGTAACCTCTGCAAGACATGCCAGATCATCGACACAGATACCACCATCACACGAGATGACACCACCCACCAGGTGCATGGTTCATACTCCTGTGACTCAGCCAACGTTGTCTACCTCATACGTTGCAGGAAAGGATGCCCCAGAGCATGGTACATTGGCGAGACCATGCAGACGCTGCGACAACGGATGAACGGACACCGCGCAACAATCGCCAAACAGGAGGGTTCCCTCCCAGTCGGGGAACACTTCAGCAGTCATGGACATTCATCCACCGACCTTCGGGTAAGCGTACTCCAAGGCGGCCTTCGAGACACACGACAACGCAAAATTGTCGAGCAGAAATTGATAGCCAAGTTCCGCACCCATGAGGACGGCCTCAACCGGGATCTTGGGTTCATGTCACGCTACACGTTACCCCACCAGCGAACAAATGTTATCTGTTTTTAATATAATGGGTCATTTGCTGGCTCTCTCTGCCTTCCGGATGTTTCTGCCTCTCTCTGTGTTTTTTTTCTCTGTTTTTTTTCCCTGTTTGTTTTTTTGTTGAATGTGTATTCGGAGGTTCTGCAGGTAACACCTCTCTGTCTGAACACGGTGATTGCCTTGGCAACGGGCAGTTGCAGGGGCAGTCTGTAAACACCATGTATTATTGTTCAATATGTATAAATGCGTAGGCTTCAAGGAGATCTTGAAACATTTGCCTGAGGAAGGAGAAAATCTCCGAAAGCTTGTGAATTTAAAATAAAATTGCTGGACTATAACTTGGTGTTGTAAAATTGTTTACAGATTTCAGACAGTGGAAGATTACAATCTCTATCACACCTTGGTTTGGGCTATAAATAATGGAACAAATTCATTGAAAGTGACAAATAAACAAACAAGAAACAACATAGAAGCTTGCACTATTTTTACACACTTCCTCCTCATATTAAAAAAATAACAAAATGGAGCATCACTTCATTAATTCTACTGATCATATTAAAGCTGGACTAGTATCCGTACTGTAACTCTACACAAATGTAACCATCTCCACATGAGCATCCCCTTTCACCTCAGGAACTACAGGCTGATTGACAGATAACAGTCATACACATTTGAACACAAATCCAGGGAAGGAAAGTTTTCCTAAAGATTGTTCTTTCACTGTTTATTAATTGAGGAAATAATCAAGTCTGTGTTCGAAAGAAGTGATGACTGTAAATTTTTCATCTTGACACTGATTAGGTTTACGTAAGATTCTAAGAAGGTAATGGTTTATTCACTACCTCATTCCATTATATTTCCCAAAATGGTGAAGTCAATATGTAACAGTCATGCTTGTTGTGATGTCAAGATATAGTGCATGGCTTTAAACAGTGAGTCAATTATATTATTGCCAGTGCCTTGTTCAGGTGCTTTGAAAGATTTCAGCTCTTAGTTGAAGTATAATAAAAAATGAGTAAGGAATTCCAGATTAGAGATCATTATTAAGAAAAGATTCCATATCATCCTTTCTCTCTACTTTCATTTTGCAGATATGGGGCTAGAAATTGGACCAAGTAGCGGCTGTTTTTTAGGTGCTACGCAGCCTCCCAAGGTCCCAAAATGGCGTCCGGAATGCGCATGCACACTTCTAGCATGACTTGCGCCGGACTCCATCTTGGTAAAGGCGTTTGCGCACGCGCAGGTAATGAACGCCGGTGCCACGTAAAGTAAGGAGAATATGCGTTAGATCAGTGTGCAACGTTGATCTAAAGTGATGGATACCATTGTGGCACTCAATGCTCCAGCCAACGAAGAGCTGAACATGCCGTAGACGCCTGCAGGGCCCCCCACCAGTGCTATTTAAAGGGACCATGCAGGATTTACAGGTTTGTTGCTCGATTATTGCTTCTAGCTGCTGATGCATTTGTACCTGTTTTTGGAGGCCTCCTATACTTGAATACTAGGACTAGAGGACATTGCCTAAAGGTTAGAGCCAGGGCTCGCTGGAGTGAAGTTAGGAAATGCTTCAACATGCAAAGGGTGGTAGACGTTTGGAACTTCTGCAAATGGCAGTTGATGCTAGCTCAATTGTGAATTTTAAATCTGAGATTGATAGATTTTTGTTAACCAAGGGTATTAAAGGATATGGGGTTAAGGCTGGTATATGGATTTAGGTCACAGGCCAACCATGATCTCATCGAATGGCGGAACAGGCTCGAGGGGCTAAATGCCGTTGCCACTTGCTGCCTCCTGTTATGCGCTACCTTCTCCTGCAAGAAAGCAGGATGTGTCTCGGTGAGTGTCCTGTAGGATGTTTGGGTGATATGCCTGTCATGGTTGTATAGCTGCCAGTGTGTGTGACCTGTCAGTTGTGGGTGTGCGGCTTTTATTTTATTCGTTCATGGGATGTGGGCATCGCTGGCGAGGCCAGCATTTATTGCCCATCCCTAATTGCCCTTGAGAAGGTGGTGGTGAGCCGCCTTCTTGAACCGCTGCAGTCCGTGTGGTGAAGGCTTGCAACAGTGGTAATGTGTGAGGGTCAGGGGAAGCATCTGATTGGAAGAGTTGAGTACTGATGAAAAGAGTTTGTTGGTATGTGGGTGATGGGGGGTGTAGTGCATGGTGCAGCAGTGGATGCGGCTAGTGGTGTAGTTGGTAGGAGACGCCACTTGACAGTTGACCTCACTCACCTTGACCATTCGTGGCAAAACATTGAACTTCTTCCTGAACTGCATCAATGTTCATGGTGCTATGTGCCTGGCATTGACTTCATCCCCTACTGCCTCTTGAGTATATGTCTGGAGGGCTCCTTGTCCCTATTGTGGATATAGGATGCCCTTCCTTCTGTCCACCTCTTGCACCAAGGCCTCTAGTATATCAGCAGAGAACCTTGGTGCATGCACTCTCGCCGGGCTGGTAAAAACTCAGATCGGCAGATTGGTGAGGTCTGGCGTGCAGATTGGAGGATGTGGGATTTAGTACGGCACAACCTTTATTCAATGTTTTAACATAACTCAACAGTTTGTAAACATAAGGGTGGGACCTGCATCTGTGTTTTACGTGTGCCATGTCTAATCTTCGTTCAGACTCCATGCGGGCCTGTATCTTATTTTTGGCAAGAGGTCGAGGTTGCCTTTAAGAGATGCAGGCTGCCTTTAAGAGGTGCAAGTTGCCTTTAAGAGATGCAGGCTCCCTTTAAGAAGTGCGAACCACTCACGCGATATCGGGCCCTCAGGCTGGTGAGAAGTCACTGAACAACGCAGCCAGGCTGCTTGTGCCGGAATCATGGAAATGAGCAGGCAGCACGAATCTCACATGCTGCCTGCATCACAACAAACGGGCGCAGGTTAATCGCGCACCTCGACCCCCGCGCCCAGATTCGGGGATTATCGAATTTTACCCCCATGGTTCAAACAAGCCCTCCAAAGGTTTTTGTATATTTTTTGAAATCTCAGGGTTTATTTTTTAATCAGCAAATTTTACATTTAAACGTTTAACTTGGTCATACCACATTCTTCTACACACTACCTTAACACAGATAAGCTGTTTATTTAAATGGGCTAATGCCTGCCCAACAAGCAGCAAGACCTGGACAACATCCAGGCTTGGGCTGATAAGTGGCAAGTAACATTTGCACCAGACAAGTGCCAGGCAATGACCATCTCCAACAAGAGAGAGTCTAACCACCTCCCTTTGACATTCAACGGCATTACCATCACTGAATCCCCCACTATCAACATCCTGGGGCTCACCATTGACCAGAAACTTAACTGGACCAGCCACATAAATACTGCGGCTACAAGAGCAGGTCAGAGGCTGGGTATTCTGTGGCGAGTGACTCGCCTCCTGACTCTCCAAAGACTTTCCATCATCTACAAGGCACAAGTCAGGAGTGTGATGGAATACTCTCCACTTGCCTGGATGAGTGCTGCTCCAACAACACTTAAGAAGCTCGACACTATCCAGGACAAAGCAGCCTGCTTAATTGGCACCCCATCCACCACCCTAAACATTCACTCCCTTCACCACCGGCGCACTGTGGCTGCAGTGTGCACCATCCACAGGATGCACTGCAGCAACTCGCCAAGGCTTCTTCAACAGCACCTCCCAAACCTGCGACCTCTGCCACCTAGAAGGGCAAGGGCAGCAGGCACATGGGAACAACACCACCTGCACGTTCCCCTCCAAGTCACACACCATCCCGACTTGGAAATATATCGCCGTTCCTTCATCGTCGCTGGGTCAAAATCCTGGAACTCCCTACCTAACAGCACTGTGGGAGAACCTTCACCACACGGACTGCAGCGGTTCAAGAAGGCGGCTCATCACCATCTTTCCAGCGACGCTCACATCCCATGAACGAATTAAAAAAAGGACTGATCGAAAGGGATATCTCTCTATCAATGTGCAGCTGGTCTGCGACCACCGGAAGAGATTTCTGAAGGAGTGTGCCAGATTCCCTGGCAGCTGCCATGATTCCTTCGTTCTGTGTGAGTCCAAAATCCCGGTCCTCTTTCACACACAAGACAGACTTAAGGGCTGGCTCCTTAGAGACAAGGGATACCCCCTGCAGAGGTGGCTCATGACACCTGTGAGAAACCCCACCAACGTTACATCACCACCAGGTCTGTCATTGAACAAACCATAGGAATGCTGACGATGCGCTTCAGGTGCCTGGATCGATCTGGGGGAGCCATTCAGTACTCACCAGCGAGGGTGTGCCGAATAATGCTGTGTCCTGCACAACATAGCACAGCAGAGAGGGTTACAGGTGGAGGAGATCGAATGCACTCATCAAGCATCCTCATCTGCCGGCAACATTGAAGAAAACGAGGAGGAAGAGGAGGAGGAGGAGGACGACGAAGATGGGCAACCCATCGGCAGAGCAGCAGCACACATGGTTGCTCGTGATGCCAGTCACTCATATCTAATAGGTTCTCATAAGGAGATCTGCAAACTGAAGATAGTGAACTACTCAGACTGCCACCAACACCTGCCTCCCCTCCGCTTGCACAAAATAGTCCTTCAACCACACATACACCCATTATAAACGCGCCCAATGGGTGGCATCAAGTCTTGGCGTTCATGATGAAGCACATGAAAGGGCGCTTTCACAAAAGGGACTCAAGAATGGACAAGATGTGGCAGTGGTGATGACAATTATAACATTTAATGTGCATGTAAGAAAAACAAATATAAATGAAAAGCATGACATTATGTCGCACATCCTTCGTGATTACAAAACCTTACCCTCCCTCTTTCTACCGCTTCTATGTAGTGCATCCTCAGTGGCTTCAGCAGAGGTAGTGGCAGGTTGCTCAGGTCCCTGCCCTGGCTGCTTAAATGCTCTTGGCCTATGACTTCTGGGTCTTGGAGCACGTGAGGGCCCCTCCAAAGACTGGTCCGCCTGCACCTGTGCAGGGGCAGACTGAGACATCGGGAGAGGAGGCAGCATTATGGGTATTGGTTCAGGAGGGTGGGGGTAGCAATGGGTGAGACGTGGGAGCGCTTTGAATAGACTCCCCACTTCCATGTCCCCTTTCACCATCATCCTTCTCCAGGGCAATGGCCACTTCACTCCTACCACATTGCTGGACAACAGCTTGGAGGACATCTGTGACGCATTGTAAGCCCACTGCTAAAAGTATCTGTCTGCCTGCTAAAGGCAGCAGAAAAGTTGACATCTTGAGCCCACACAACCTTTGACATGGCCTAATGGACTAATTTGTGAGCCGTGCTTGAAGCTGAATGGAGGCTGCCGTTCTCTCCATTGCAGATATTCCCACAATTACCTGTGCCACCAATCCACTAATGCTGGAGGTGGACTCCTCTATCCTCTCCGCTATTGTGGAGCGTGTGCGTGGCACATTTTCCGGTACCTCGCAAAGGTGCAGCTATATCTCTATCATTCTCAATCTCAACTATGGCCCTCGGGGTTCAGCATCTGCGTCCAGCTGAGCAGAGCTTGGAGAGGAGTGTGCCCCCAAATGCAGACTCTCCACCGCTGCTCCTGCCACCAGTGTCTGCTCGTGCTCACTTATGAGTGGTGAATCACCATCTGCCTAACAGGACCCATCGAAGTGTGAGAACCAGTGCTGGTGCATGGCTGGATATGATGTGACGGTGCACCCTCAGAGGAATGGAGCTGCTCTGAGGAATCACCTTCTTCCATGGCACTTGCCTCCTCATCAATCCTTGAAGGCCCTGGAAGAGAAAATAAAGCAATACTAATATTAATCGCAGAAGTTAGTTTGCAATGAGCATACTGAGGTGTGCAACAGGTCAATCATTGATAACATCAATGCGTGTGAAGGATGTTAATGTTCTGTCACCAGCCGTTTGCGGGTTGCCAATATCGCCATCTCCGGCGACCGGGCATTCAACCGTGCGACTGATCTCCAAGGCCTCCTCCTCCGCCTCTGTCAGGACCACTATTTGTGATGGCCCCCCTCCAGTCCTACTCCTCTCCCGTGCATTTTGCGCTCTCTTTTCCTACAAGGGGAGAAAGAGCAGACGTTTGAGTGAGTGAAGGTGACGTGGTCACCCGATGGGCGCACTGCTTTGGATGAGGCTGACCATGAAAGAGATGCATCAGAGGGTGAGTATCAGAAAGATTCATGACATTGCATCAGGATTGGGGTGAGTGGGAGTGGTGGTTTCACAAATGGGGGTGCACAGAAAGTGAAGTTAAGTTGATAATGAGACTTAAGTGGATGTGAGGACTGATGTGATGGAGTAGGTTTGGCAAGAGAGATTGAGAGGGGGGGTGATGTACATCAAAGGATATAGGTGAACAAGTAACTGTACTCACTTTTCCTGACCTGGTTAGGTAATTAAAGCACTTTCTGCACTGCACCCATGACCTTACCACCGTTCTCCTGCTGCTCAGCACATCTGCCACCTCAAGCCAGGCCTTCTTGGTGGCAGAGGCAGAGCGCTTCCTCCGATCAGCCGGGTACAATATCTCCCTCTTGTTCTTCACACCAGCCTGTAGCAACTCAAGGGAAGAGTCATTAAACCAGGGTGCTGGTTTATTCCTTTGATGCTCCATAGCTTCAAATTCCTCCTTTCTCCCTCAAAGTCCCTGGTTTGCAATGGCCCTTTAAATACTCCAGTTCCCAGCATGTCATTCGGATGCGCAGTACGCCTGCTATGCAGCTTGGAGACTTGAAACCCAGAAGTCACATTAAGGCCCTTCAATTGAGTCGCGATCGCCCTAGCCGACGCACCCAAAATTTTTCTGGGTTTCCCACACGACTATTCACCCCTCCACGACTATTCACCAACGCCACATTAAAATTTACCCCAGTGGGCTGCATTTAAAAGTTATGAACTACTTTATTCAGACGATGGCCAACCAAGTCATTGGGAGTAATGGGCTTTGCTAGTAATCACTACTCAAGTTGCAGAATTAATCTCGGATTTAACATTACAGACATTGAACCAATAACATTAAAGGTACAGATAAATTCTAATTACCCTTGTGATTTAGCCATGATCGTTGAGGATTTGTGAATTATTAACAACATCCTAGAGGTAACTGCAGAGGTATTTCTCAAGAATATACAAGGCAGTTTGTATCTGTGTTTTATTTCAAAGATCTGCTGTTTGCTTCCATTTTATAAACAGCAATCAGATCCCCGTTGAGCAGTACCATCACTGTCTCCAAATGAACCTGACCTGTATATACAACTGGCCTGTGTCTTGAGCAGGAGGGCCACTTCAAAGCTACTTGGATCACCACAATCATTGTGGTGGCGTATGATAATGGGCCAAACCTTGCTGGAGCGGGATATCTCGTGGTGTATGCCATTAATTAGACTTTTCCTTGTACCCTTCAGCACAAAAAGGTTTTGCACCATAACTTGCTGGAAGTGCGAGCTGCTAACGGTGTGGTGAGGTCAACGGGGCATTGGGACCTTAGTGAACAATGGGACCAACAGTCTATCTCCTTAACCTATGAGATTAAAGGATTGACAAAGAAACAGAGGAACAACGGAAAAGGAGGATGAATTAGAGTCAAATCAGGTACAGAAAGAGAAATAAAGAGAGTGAAAGAAAGATTGGATTAAGAGAGAGAAAAAAGGGACAGAAAGGAAAAATAAGAAAAAAAAAAATTAAATTAAAATGTGACATTTTTAAAATCTCTAATAACAACTTACTAAATGCAGGAATGAGATTGAACAGTTTAAATTGTTCCCTTTCTGGGCCAGAGAGGTTGATTGGCATTGCATTAACAATGATCAAATCGTTAAAAAGGTACTTACACAGTTAAGTTCCGGCCCTAACTTTCTGCGGTGAGTTTAATGGGCAATTAAGGTGCAAATCCAGCAAGTCCTTAAAAATAATGGGGAGGCTCAGGGCGAGATGCCGTTTGTGCAAAGCAAATGGCGAAGCGGCGTAAATCGACCAGTAAGTTCTGTAGATTTACATCCCACAACGTACCTCTTAATCCCTTGAATTTGCTGGCTGATTTACGCATTAATATCGACGTGTGTTGTTAACATGCCATTATTGTTCCAGCAAGATCTGGCCCAATGAGTTTCTCATTTTGGCTTCGGATTGGCACTGGAGGATCAAGGCGAACAATGGTCTTCCTTATGGCGATCGTCACCAATAACACCGCTGCGACAAATTTCAAGCCATAGTCTTTTTTAGGAAGTTGGCTTGGTCATAATATCACTGCAAGTCCATTTAATTGAATATAGATATGGCCAAAGAAAAAAATATGCCTTCAGGTCCTAGATAATACTCTATTGATTCACATCACGTTATCTCAACTTCACTTTCCACTTAATGAACTTGTAAGTTACCTATAAAACTATTTCTTCTGTTTGTCACAAATCCCCTATTGTTCCCTACATTTTTCTAATTTACTTTATTACATTCAACATTAGAAAGCATTATTTCTGTATAAATTACTCCAAAGGAAGTGGTGGCCCTGAAATTCCTAGAGCCCCACTCCAATGCCAGAAGTATAGTAGAGTGGAACATCCTCTGCCAGTCTACCTCGGCCCCGATCCTGTCCCAAATCCTGGGGTCATTTGCATTAAGCAGGTGACTGCCTGCATTATTTTTAGTGATTCCTAACTGCCTGCCCTTGGGGGGAGGGTGGAGACTGGTATGGAGGAAGAAATTTTCAATGGAGGGGTGGGGGGCCATTCTGGTCAATTTTGGCTCTGCAATTGATTTTGACCCTACTTCCACAAGGATGCTATCTTGGCATGCCAGTCTGCCTGCACCATACATTGTGCAAACATACTTTGCATTTGGCCAAAGAAGAGTAGATGGCAGGATTACTCAGAATCATAGACTAGACAGGTTACAGCTCGGAAGGAGGCCATTCGGCCCATCGAGTCCATGCCGGCTCTCTGCAAGAGCAATCCAGCTCGTTCCCACTCCCCCACCCTATCTCCATAGCCCTCCAAATATTTTCCCTTCAAGTACTTATCCAATTCCGTTCACCTTAAATCTATGTCCCCTGGTTCTTGACCCTTCCGCTAATGGGAACAGTTTCTCTTTACCTACTCTGTCTAGACCCTTCATGAGTTTGAATACCTCTATCAAATCTTGTCGCAACCTTCTCTGTTCCAAGGAGAACAACCCCAGCTTCTCCAGTCTATCCGCGTAACTAAAGTCCCTCATCCCTGGAATCATTCTAGTAAATCTCTTCTGCACATCTTTCCTAAAGTGCGGTGCCCAGAACTGGATACAATACTCCAGTTGTGGCCGAACCAGTGTTTTATAAAGGTTCATCATGACTTCCTTGCTTTTGTACTATGTACCTTTATTTATGAAGCTCAGGATCCCATATGCTTTTTTAACCGCTTTCTCAACCTGCCCTGCCACCTTCAATGATTTGTGCACATATACTTGCATATACCTCAGATCTCTCTGTTCCTGTACCCCTTTTGGAATTGTGCCCTTAGTTCATATTGACTCTTCTCATTCTTCCTACCAAAATGCACCACCTCGCATTTTTCTGCGTTAAATTTCATCTGTCACGTGTTCGCCCATGCCACCAGCCTGTTTATGTCCTCTTGAAGTCTATCACTATCCTCCTCATTGTTCACTACGCTTCCAAGTTTTGTGTCATCTGTAAAATTGGAAATTGTGCCCTGTACACCCAAGTCCGAGTCATTTATATGTATCAAGAAAAGCAGTGTTCCTAGTACCGATCCCTGGGGAACACCTCTGTACACCTCCCTTCAGTCCGAAAAACTACCGTTCACCACTAGTCTCTGTTTCCTGTTACTCAGCCAATTCTGTATCCATGCTGCTACTGCCTCTTTTATTCCATGGACTTCAATCTTGATGACAAGTCTATTATGCGACATTTTATCAAACACCTTTTAAAAGTCTATAACTGCATTGCCCTCATCTACCCTCTCTATTACCTCATCAAAAAACTCTATCAAGTTAGTTAAACACGATTTGCCTTTAACAAATCCATGCTGGCTTTCCCTACTCAATCCACATTTGTCCAATTGACTGCTAATTCTGTCCCAGATTGTCATTTCTAAAAGTTTCCCTATCACTGAGGATAAACTGACCGGCCTGTAGTTGCTGGGTTTATCCTTACACCTTTTTTTGAACGAGGGTGTAACATTCACAATATTCCAGTCCTCTGGCACCACCCCCGTAACTAAGGTTGTTTGGACGATTGTGGCCAGTTCCATAATTTCCAGCCTTACTTCCCTCAGCAACCTAGGATGCATCCCATCTGGACTGGGTGACTTATTTACTTTAAGTACAGCTAGCCTTTCTAGTACCTCTTCTTTATCAATTTTTAGCCCATCCAATATCTCAACAACATCTTCCTTTACTGAGATGCTGGCAGCATCTTCTTCCTTGGTAAAGACAGATGCAAAGTACTCATTTAGTACCTCGGCCATGCCCTCTGCCTCCGCCTCCATGAGTAGATCTCCTTTTTGGTCCCGAATTGGCCCCACTCCTCCTCTTACTACCCGTTTCCTGTTTACAAACCTGTAGATGACTTTTGGATTCCCTTTTATGTTGGCCGCCAGTCTATTCTCATACTCTCTCTTTGCCCCTCTTATTTCCGTTTTCACTTCCCCTCTGAATTTTCTATATTCAACCTGGTTCTCACTTGTGTTATCAACCTGACATCTGTCATTCTGTCATACGCTCCCTTTTTCTGCTTCATCTTGCTCTCTATCTCTTTTGTCAACCAGGGAGCTCTGGCTTTAGTTGTCCTACCTTTCTCCCTCATGAGAATGTACCTAGACTATACCTGAACCATCTCCTCCTTAAAGGCCGCCCATTGTTCAATTACAGTTTTACCTGCCAATCTTTGATTCCAATTTCAAAAGCAACCAATTCTGATGAAAGGTCTTCGACCTGAAATGTTAACTCTGTTTCTTTCTCCACAGATGCTGCCTGACTTGCTGTGCTTCTCCAGCATTTTCTGTTTTATTTTGATTCCAATTTACCCGGGCCAGATCTGTTCTCATCCCACTGAAATTGGCCCTCGTCCAATTGAGTATTTTTGCTTTAGAGTTGTCCATGTCCTTTTCCATAGCTATTCTAAATCTTGTGATACTATGCTCGCTGTTCCCTAAATGTTCCCCTATTGACACTTGTTCCACTTGGCCCGCCTCATATGCACAGTCCTGGTCTCCTTGTTACAAAAAGGATACAGAAGCACTGGAGAAAGTGCAAAAAAGATTTACAAGGATGATACCAGAACTGAGAGGTTATAACTATAGGAAAGATTGAACTGGCTGAGGCTCTTTTCCCTAGAAAAGAGAAGACTGAGGGGTGACCTCATAGAGATCTTTAAAATTATGAAGGAGTTTTATAGGGTGGATGATTCCACTTGGAGGGGAGGGTCAGAACTAGGTGACATAAATCTAAGATCGTCGCCAATAAATTCAATAAGAAATTCAGGAGAAACATCTTTACCCAAAGAATAGTTAGAATGTGAAACTTGCTACCTCATGGAGTTTTTGAGGCGAATAGCATAGATGCATTTAACGGGAAGTTAGATAAGCACATGAGGGGGAAAGGAATAGAAGGATATGCTGATAGGGTTAGATGGGAGGAGGCTCATGTGGAGCATAAGCACCTGTTTTGCCAAATGGCCTGTTTCTGTGCTGTAAATTCTGTGTAATTCTTTGATGTCATTCTGCCAGTCCCGCCTCTTTTTCTGATGTCCGCACTGGGTGCATGGAGATGAGTCTGTCAGATTTTATTTGCCATTTAAAGTAAAGGGATGGAACCAGATCTGGTCCTAAATTCTGCTCCCACAACCCACTTACACTCCAGCAGAACATTCCCAGGTCTAGCGATTTCAACTGTCTGAGAATATGATGTTGTTATTGGGAACAGAAGAAGCAGCAGCCAATATGTGGATTAGTACGTTTGTTAAAGTAGCAGTCAAAGGAATTTCATTCAAAAACCATTAGTTATTAATATCACACAACGCATTTTTCAAGGCAAATGCGATTCAGAACAAATATTTCTAACTACACACTAACAATTAGCTCCACACCAAGTCAAATTTGGAACTCAGTTACAACTTAATTTGCCCTTGGGAAATAAAGAAAGAAGTTGCATTTCTATATGCCTTTCACAACCTCAGCACGTTCCAAAACGCTTCACAGCCAATGAAGTACTTTCCAATGGTAGTCACTGTTGTAATGTAGGGAAATGTGGCATCCAATTTATGCTCAGTATGGTTCCACAAGCAGAAATGAGATAAATGATCAGAGATAATCTGTTTTTAGTGATGTTGGTTGATGGATAAATGTTGGCCAGAACAATGGGACAATTCCCCTGCTCTTCTTCGAATAGTGCCATGGGATCTTTTATGTCCACCTGAGAAGGCGGATGGGGTCTCAATTTAAAGTCTCATCTAAAAGACGCCACCTTTGACATTGCAATCCTCCCTCAGTACTCCACTGGGGTGTCCGCCTGGATTATGTGCTCAAGTCACTTAAGTGGAGCTTGAACCCACAACTCTCTTGAGTCAGAGGTGAGAGCACTACTATTGAGCCAAAAGAGATCTAACTGGACAAGGGTAGTGTAAATATTATAATTTTACTCATTTGCTTTTGAATTATTTGATATTCTACTACACTGCTCAAAATGGAGGGTGTATAAATACTACTTGACAAGTCAATGGTACACCATTCTGTACTTACTGTACTTTCAAATGCTTGGAAATGAAGCTCTGAACATATGGAAGCATGGTCAGAAATGTGATTATATCATGAATATATATACATGTATTTGACTTAATTTTAAACCTTATGCAGTAGTAAAGCCAATTGCTTTAAGTAAAGCCCAAGATTAAAATATGAGCAAAAAGAAAAATAATCTGTGACAACAGCTGGTACATTATTAAAGCGTTGCTGTCTCTTACCGGTGGAGCATTGAAAATGTGAAGCGACGAACCCTTCAGTCCCAGAAACTTGAACTTGTAAAGCTGATTGGAATCAGATCCTAGCAGCCTCTCACTCACCCACCCCATGTGAATTATCTGCAGAGGAAAACCTTAGAAAATTGAAAAATCAATCCTCAAAATCAAAACACTGCATTTTTTATGATTCCTGCACACAAAGCCATTAATTTTGTAATGAAACCTTCAAGGACTCTGTGCCGAGCGTGATGTCTAAATCAGCCAGGAAATTACTGAACTGGATTATCAAGGAATCTACTCAAAGTGTTCGAGTGGAATTATGGGGATTTCATTCCAATTTAGAGTGACAGCCTTCTTTGCTACAAAGACACAACAAGGATAGGCCAAGCAAGCCCAAAATATTCATCAGTGTTGGGAGCCTGCTCATACAGAAGCAGCCTGTGCATGCAGTATTGCAGATTAAATGTCTCCTCACTTGTAATTTTGTGCCTTGTGCATGACACAGAAACCAACACCAACAAAGTTAGGATATCTTAAAAGCTCCAATCACAAAGCTACAACAATAAAGATATATGGCCTGACACAACTTTCCATCTCTTGCTGTTTTAAGATACAGACACAAAACCTGAAACAAAAAAATTGGTCGACACATTATTCCCATCCAACACTGTACATTGAGGGTTATAACTAGTGATATCAGATATGATTTGCTTCCCCTTTAATTAAAGAAACATTTTTCTTTGAAAGTGTGTGCACTTTTTTTTGAATTGTGCTTAAAGAGGAAGGTAAGTCTCGATGTGTACCTTTGGTCAAAATGCTGCTATGTTTTAAATAAATGAAAATATTAACCTTAAAAGATTTTCATTGTTTATTAAATGCCAACATTTATTGGAACGAAGAGCCTCCATTCAGGTTGCTCTCTCTGTTACGCTTGCGCTGGTAACCACACTGGCCTAAGAATAGCCCTGGAGGTGCGGGGACCCTGGAAACCATACAGTAGGCTGGGAATGTAGATTGCCTGGCCTTTAATATAGCTTTCCTGAGATGCACGGTGTCAGAGTAGCGTTATGGGCTGTTTCTAAGTCACTCCGCATGCTGTGCGGGATACTGTCTGTCAGTGACGCACTAGAGTGCTCCAACAGGGAGGAAATCGGACTTCAGGGTTGCCACACTGGTAAGAACACTGGTATTTAAAAACTTCTGCTGAGCTATTATTTTCTTCTATAAAGAGCATTACTTTCAAATGAAATTGCGCCTTCCGGAACTTCCTTCGCCCCTCAAACTTTTTCCGCAGAAGTCAATTACAGTGATCTTTGGTTCTGTGCTCATACTGAGGATGTTGTTTGTAATTTCTAGAGGGTTGAAAGTGATCAACTCTGAACACGGAGCTCTAAATTATGAAGAAAGCGTCACAAAGCTGAGCTTGTTTTTACTGGGGAAAGAAGACTGATAAAGGATACAATCCAAGACTTTAAAATTTTGGTCGACTTTGACAGTATGCAGGTTATTTGTCTTGGACTCCGATCACAGAAATTGAGGACACATGTACAAAATTAATACGTCTCAAAGGGAGAATTCAGAATAGAAGATTTTTTTTTCTCTTCACACAAAGTATGTGGAACAGAATTCTAAAAAAATGCAGTTAATGCTGTGTTGATTAACTCCTTTCACAAACAGCTGGATAAAAATCTGGTTAATGAGATTGAAAGTCATAATGACATGCATAGGCACAGAGGATTAGACAATTTATGGGATATGACAGAACCTGTGCTGCTAAGGCCATGAAAATATCATCTGTGGAATAGAATTTGTCAAGGTTGAACGATGCTGGTGGTAATATTTGATTGGATCATTCGAGTTTTGCTAGATTACATTAAGAGCCAGGGAAAAAAAAATCACAGAGTTTCATCTTCTTGGAACCGTTTTTGTCACCTCTCTCATGAGACAAAATAAATGGCATGGAGCCTGTGGAAGGAACAAGCTTGATGGGTCAAACGTCCTTTTCTTGTTCTACATTTTCTAGATAATATTCTGAACATCCTTAACCACTTGGATTCTGCAAAAGGAAGCCAGACTTCAAATAGGTCGCAGCATCATCAAACAAACTATGTGAAACTGATCTCATTGTCGGAGTTTAAAGATAGATGGTTTGAAGGGTACCACAATTTAAGAGCTAGTTACCCTTACCTCCTACTTGCATGCAAATAAGTGGAACACTGCAGTTTTAACTGTAAGAAGGCATGTATGCCACGGCTGAATGTTTTACTTGCCAACTAGCCTTGGACAAGTTAATTGCCTGCTTTTGGGGAGCTAAAAAGAAGCAATTTGCCAACTTTCTATTAAGATCTTTGTTTTTACCTCCATTGTCAATTCTTGCTTGTTCTCGTCCTTTGTATTTTACTGTAGCTCTTTCCTACTACGATGACTGTCTATCTATACAGAAGTGTCCATTTATAAAAGAATATTTATTTCCTCTGACTGTAGATCAAGAGGCTAATTTTGTCATTTTTAAAAAATGTCTACATAATAACTAAGTTATTTTAAAATATTTTTTTCACTTATATTGAGACCAATTTTGCTTCTTTTTTTAAATACATTTTTTTTATATGGGAGAAAGAGCATATGTATTCCTTGTGGCCATTTCTGCAATGAGCACATAATAAAGTAAAGTGATACTACACTGAAACTGTCTGTGGGTGTCACGGCGGGATGAGGGGTGGGGGGATGGTAACAGATTTGCTCACATCCAGGATTGTCTATAATTTTCTGCAATGGATGGGAAAATTCGGATACATTTCTCCCAAACGACTTATAACTTAAAAAGTTGTAGCTGCAGAATCTTAGTCCAAATCATGTTATCAAATAGCTAATAGAATAAAAATTACTTTAGATTATTAGTTTTAAAAAAAAAACATACTACATGTATATTTGAGATGATGGCATGTCGGACAAAAACGCTTTTAATAAATTTCTGGTCTTGAAGATTCTTAGCATCCAATTATTAGTAGAAGCCTGCTACAGAAAATAGATGCCTCTTCCCCAGTTTACAATGGCTGTATATACATAGGGGTATATTTTTGTTTGCACTGCTTGGGCAAGAATTTGTTGGAACAGTTCACCCGGCCTTTATAGAACCTACCTGATTTTCATTCCATTAATTTCAACTGATTTCATTAATTACAATGGAATGAAAATCAGACAGGTTCTACAGAGGAGATCCAGATTACTGCCCAGACAGTGAGGACAAAATCTACTGCATTGTATTGTTATTCCGGCACAATGATCTCATTTTGCACCGTGCTCCCTCCCATCCCTTTAAACAAGTAAAGACAACGCCCCTGAAAATCCAGTTGATAAAGGCAGAATGCTGCTGAGCCAAAGACACTAAAAAAGTCCCACATGCAATCCTCATTGTATGCTGAGATATTGGTCTCAGCGGGGAGAGCAGGTGGCACATTGTAATAGTTGTCAGGATTCCTGGACTAGGAAGGGAAATATCAGCACGGGTTCCTGCTCTTGATCACTATCCAGGAACCTCTGCTGGAAAATGCACGTATTTGAGTGACCAGGCTTAGTTGTGATGCTGCCATGGTTAATTACCAACACTCATTGGGTGAAGATTTGGAAGATGCCTAACAGGCATGGACACAGGAGTCAACGTCTTCAGGAAAGGAGGAGGGGAAAAAATTGGAAAAAACAAAATCATGCAAAGAAGAACGGGCTCTAAATTGGGCCGTGTAGCACCCGTTGTTTCGGCGCTACACGGTCTCTCCGACATCCAAGATGGTGTTGTGGATGCGCACGCACGTTTCCTGCGTGATGAGTGCCAGACGCCATCTTGGTATAGAAGTTAGCGCAGGCGCAGATAACGAACGCTGGAATCATGTAAAGTAGTGAGAAAATGGCTTCAATCAGTGTGCAACACTGATTTAAAGTGATAGACACCATTTTGGGACTTATCGCTCAAATCAACGCACAGTCTTAACTCCGACCATCTGAACGTGTCTTGGAGTATCTGGAGGACCCCCCACTGGCGCTATTTAAAGGGACCATGCAGGATTTACAGGTTAGTGGCTGGATTATTGCTTCTGGCTGCCGAGACATTTGTAACTGTTTTTGGAGGCCTCCTAGACTTGAATACTAGGACACGGGGACATAGCCTAACATTTAGAGCCAGGATGTGCAAGAGTGAAGTTAGGAAATGCTTCTACACGCAAAGGGTGGGAGACGTTTGGAATGCTCTTCTACAGACAGCAGTTGATGCTAGCTCACTTGTGAATGTTAAATCTGAGATTGATAGATTTCTATCAACCAAGGGTATTAAGGTATTTGGGGCTTAGGCGGGTATATGGAGATAGGTCACAGGTCCACCATGATCTCATTGAATGGTGGAATGGGCTCGAGGGGCTAAATGCCACTGCCACATGCTGCCTCTTGATATGAGCCACCTCCTCCTGCAAGAAAGCGGGACATGTGTCTGGGAGATGCACCTGTCATGGTTGAATAGCTGCCAGTGTGTGTGGCCTGTGAGTTGTGGGTGAGCGGCTTGAAACAGTGGTAATGTGTAAGGGTGAGAGGAAGCATCTGATTGGAAGAGTTGAGTACTGATGGAAAGAGTTTATTGGTACGTGGAGGATGGGGGCGTAGTGCATGGAGCAGTTGGTTGGAGACGCCACTTGACAGTTGACCTCACTCACCTTGCCCACTCATGTCAAAGCATTGAACTCCTTCCTACTCTGCATCCATGTTCATGATGCTGTGCGCCTGGCATTGACTTCATCCCCTGCTGCTTCCCTCTGCCTTTTGGGTATATTTTTGGAAGGCCTCTTGCCCCCCCCCCCCATCACCCCCCCTCTCCCGTGCATGTAGGATGTCCCTCCTTCTGTCCACTTCTTGCTTCAAGGTCTCTAGTGCATCAGCAGAGAACGTTGGTGCATGCTCTCTCGCAGGCCTGGTACCAACTCAGATCGGCAGATTGGTGAGGCCTAGCGTGCATTTTGGAGGATGTGGGATTTAGTAGTGCGCAACCTTTATTCAATGTTTTAACATAACTCACCAGTGTGTAAACATAGGGATGGGACCTGCATCTGTGTTTTATGTGTGTGATGTCTGATCTCTGTTCAGACTCTGTGCAGACAGTAGACTGTTAATTTCAGCAAATAACAGGTACCAGCTACCTTTAAGAGATTTCTAAGAAACATCCTCCCTTTAAGAGATTGAGCTCCCTCTGCTGGTGGAAAGTGTGAATTGCACTGATTCCATGTGCAAGGCCTGGAAGGGAACGCTGATTGCAGGTAAATCCTCGGGTGGGCCGAAACTTGGGTCCCGCCTGCACAGGGGCCATTGGGCCCAGGGTAAGAGCACATCACGCTACCTGCGCCAAAAAACGGCCCCTATCGAATTTTTCCCCCACCATCTTCTTGAAAATGGGCTACAGGAAAATGCATTAGGGAGCTGAAGCAAAGGAAAAACACAGATAATAAAAGATTGGAGTGCAAGCCTTCAGACAAAGTTGGATGGAGAATTATTATTTGGGTTGATGAAGCCTCTTCTCTAATACTGCTTTTTCTGATTATAATGAGCTCAGTTTGCAACTTTTTTACCTTCAGCAGTTTTGTAAACAAAGACAACGGGCCAGAACTTGCTCCGACCGATGTGGCATGGTTGTCCACGCATCGGACAAAGACTACGAAAATACTTAACTCGTGGTCTCCGACGTCAACTTGCTCCCTTTTCAATTTTTTTTCAGTTCAGCACTGTGATTTCAGCGCTGTTTCCTTTGTAAAGATAGAGACTGTGGAAATGGAAGCCATGCCCACAGAATCTATCAAGGAGAGAAGTCACGCCCACAAGCAACTAGAAATCATTCATTTAAAGTGAACTTCCGTATGTTAGTTTAAATAAAAATTTAACATATCTAATTATAAAAAGCCAAGCAAATGATTTAATGTAATGAAACTTACAGAAGTTAAAAGTAAAAAAAAAGTTAACATTTTTAAGCTTTAAATTTTTTTTAATGATCAAAAAATACTAAAATAAGAGTAATTTGTCATTCCACATTTTTAAAAATTAATTTTTTGTTGTTTCACATTCATTAACAGTCACCGCACTTTTAAAGAGTAGTGTAGGGCTGGCATTTTCCAGCGTACCTTTTGGTGGCGTAAGTACCTTCGTTCCATCTGGGCAGATAAGTAAGTTTACGAATGTTTAATGATTTCTATGATTTTAGCATACAGTGCCCCTTTAATTCGGACCTGTCAAACCGCTGGCGAACCAATGAAAGCAGGTTCACGATTTCGGGGTTTTACTGCGCATGTTCGCATTCGCAAACTTGCACAATTGATTTGTTGGCGGTCGGAGAGGATGGTATTGCAATACGATGTCCCAAGGTGAGTCATTTCTGGGCCAACATTCAATATCATCATCTTTCAAATTGACTAGATTACCCAGCAACATAGAAAAGGCCATTTTTGGTTTTGAATACTATTATTTCATCCAATTTATTTACTGGATGCTTTGCTCAATGACAAGTTATTGTATCTATGTGTAGTGTATTGATCCAGTCCATGTTTTGTGTCTGACAATTGATCTATTATATTGATTCATTTCACATTTTGTATCCAGCAGTCTGATCAAGGGCTCCATTTGAAACTAGGGACAATAGGGAAGGGAATGTTTGTATAAATAAGAGATCAGAGGTCGGAAATATAGGAGACCTGTAAAAGCCTGTTAGTATGGATTAGGCTGAGAATTATTTCAGCAATACATTTGAACAGTTCTGAACTGCAGTGTCCTTATTATCTTTATTCAAGTCTACAATAGTAACTAAACTTCTGGTTAGTTTCTGGGAAAATAAACAGTACAGATTAAATTCAGAGAGCAACATAATATATTATAATCGAACCAACACAGTTTTACTTTATTCTTTTTGAGACCCCATACTACCTGTAGCATAGATAAAAAATTCATAAATCAAAGTGTGTGGTTTAATAAAAATGAATAAATACTGGGAATAGTCATCTGCTACAGCTTGAAATATAAAAGCAAAATTAATTAATTAACTCAATTAATACTTACAGGTGAGTAGCTGTGATATATCTCAATAATCGGACAATATCAGCAAGAAAAATACCTTCCAACTTCTCTATCACAAAGATGGCTAAGGGCCAAAGGTTGCAAACAGGGCTCATTATTGATGCAATTATTAAACAATGGGTACATAATGCAGTCATATTGCTTTTAATTTCACTGCTACAGATCATTAAATCCGAGGTGAATGCATGTGTCACAGAAGTTTATGTTTGGAACATTTTGTCCAAATTCAGGGGGAAACTGGGACCTTATTGTCTTTTGATGCTAGCCCACACAACTAATATATGCACAAGCACAGAAAGATTAGATTACAGAAGATTAGCAGTGGAAAAGATTAATGAAAAGGCTACAGGTATTCCTTAGTCTTTGCCATGGCATATTATTGCTATCAATGCCATATTTTGCTTCAAGAGCAAGTAACAAATTTTAGCTGACAATATTTCACATTGCTGAGATTTTACCAGGCTCCACCGACTCACCATCCTCTAACTCTTCCTAGCAGGTCTGTCTCTAAACCGTCAATCACTCTCTCAACTCCCGCACGCCTGCCTCAAGTGCTTCCCTCTCCGACCAGTTAGCTGTCGATCCCTAAACTGATTTTGTCACTCTCTCAGCAAGGTAGACAGGAAAGGTTGAGCTATGTTACTATGAAGCTGTATAGTATTTGCTGGTTATATAATTGCAGCAGTGAGAATGGTTAGAGTGGAATTTGGAGAGCAAAATGTGGGTTTGACGTGGACCCAGCCCAGCAGTTTGGATTGGGTTTGGACATGGACATAGCGAGGATTTAAAGATGTAAAAAATTGGCAGTGGGTAGATAGAGGTATTGTGGTGAATTAGAATCTAGTAGAGATGTGGAAAAGAGCATAAAAGAGTGCAACGATCAGAGGAAATGAAGAAGGAAGGGATATTAGGGCTGGAAGGGGTTCAGGGCATAGATTTGGCCTGCATAAATCACAGATATTGAATGCATGATAGACTATTAAAATTATGGTGAGGTCTCAGAATGGGTGATGGGGAAATCATGGAGGATCTTCAATCTCAGTGGAACAAAGTATCGGGGTTGGCCATTTTGTAAACACATTGCAAGCAATTGGATTAGAGGATGTGTAAGTCATGGGAGATGTGAAAGGAACAATCTGAGGGTAATGGCAGTAGAAAAAGGGACATAACTAACATTAAGATAGAAACAGAGTCCATATGGATTGAGACAAAAGATAAGAGATCGATCATGTTAATAGGGGTATTCCACAGACCACCTGATAGTAGAAGGGAAGCGCAGGAAGAAATATGTCGGCAAATCTATGAAATGAGTAAAAGACGTAGGGCGCTAAATTGGGCCACGTAGCGCCCGTTGTTTCGGCGCTACACAGCCTCTCCGACATCCAAGATGGCATCGTGGATGCGCATGCACGTTTCCTGTGTGACGTGCTCCAGATGCCAACTTGGTATAGGAGTTAGCGCAGGCACAGATTACGAACGCTGAAATCATGTAAAGTAGGGAGAAAATGGCTTCAATCAGTGTGCAATGCTGATTTAAAGTGATAAGTCCCAAAATGGTGTCTAACACTCAACTCAACGCACAGTCTTAACCGCGATCATCTGAACGTGTTTTAGAGTGCCCGGAGGACTCCCCACCGGTGCTATTTAAAGGGACCATGCAGGATTTACAGGTTAGTGGCTGGATTATTGCTTCTGGCTACCGAGACATTTGTAACTGTTTTTGGAGGTCTCTTAGACTTCAATACTAGGACGCAGGGACATAGCCTAATATTTAGAGCCAGGACGTACAGGAGTGAAGTTAGGAAATGTTTCTACACGCAAAGGGTGGGAGATGTTTGGAACGCTCTTCTGCAGACGGCAGTCGATGCTAGCTCAATTATGAATGTTAAATCTGAGATTGATAGATTTCTGTGAACCAAAGGTATTAAGGGATATGGGGCTAAGATGGGTATATGGAGATAGGTCACAGGTCCACCATGATCTCACTGAATAGCGGAACAGGTTCAACGGGCTAAATTTCACTGCCACTTACTGCCTCTTGATATGCGCCACCTGCTCCTGCAAGAAAGCGGAACGTGTGTCTGGGTGATGTGCCTGTCATAGTTGAATTGATGCCAATGTGTGTGACCTGTGAGTTGTGGGTGGGCGGCTTGAAACAGCGGTAATGTGTAAGGGTGAGAGGAAGCATCTAATTCGAAGAGTTGAGTACTGATGGAAAGAGTTTTTTGGTATGTGGGGATGGGGGGTGTAGGGCGTGGTGCAGTTGGTACGAGACGCCACTTGACAGTTGACCTCACTCACCTTGACCACTCATGTCAAAGCATTGAACTTCTTCCTGCACTGCATCCATGGTCATGATGCTGTGCGCCTGGCATTGACTTCATCCCCCGCTGCCTCCCACTGTCTTTTCAGTATACGTCTGGAGGGCCTCTTGCACACCCCCCACCCCGCCCCCGCCCCTATGGATATAGGATGTCCCTCCTTCTGTCCACCTCTTGCACCCAAGGTCTCTAGTGCATCAGCAGAGAACCTTGGTGCATGCACTCTCGCAGGCCTGGTACAAACTCAGATCAGCAGATTGGTGAGGTCTGGCGTGCAGATTGTAGGATGTGGGATTTAGTAGTGCGCAACCTTTATTCAATGTTTTAACATAACTCATCAGTGTGTAAACATAGGGATGGGACCTGCATCTGTGTTTTACGTGTGTGATGCCCGATCTCCGTTCAGACTCCGTGCAGACAGTAGACTGCTAATTTCAGCAAATAACAGGTACCAGCTACCTTTAAGAGATTTCTAAGAATCATCCTCCCTTTAAGAGATTGAGCTCCCTGGTGGTGGAAAGTGCGAATTGCATTGATTCCACGTGCAAGGCCTGGAAAGGAAGGCTGATTGCAGGTGAGTCCTCGGGTGGGTCCAAACTTGCGTCCTGCCTGCGTAGGGTCCATCGGATGTGGGGTACTAGCACTACCCCTGCCCGAAACGGACCCTTATCCAATTTTTCCCCCGCAGAATAATAATCATGGGCGATTTCAACTAACCCCAAATAAACTGGCAAGAAGAGGGAGGGAAAGGGGAAAAGGGAGTGGAGTTTTTATAGTGTGTACAGGGTTCCTTTCTTACCCAGTATGTAAGAAGCCCAAGAGAGGAATCATTACTGGATCTAGTAATGGGAAATGAACCAGAGCAGAAAAGAGAAGTAAGCAAGGGGAAACTCTAGGCAAATCAAGAAAAATCAGGATAGGCAGAGGACCACTAAGGGATGCACAAGATAAACTCATAGGTAATGACAGCAAAACGGCAGAAATAGTGAACAGTTACTTTGCCTCAGAATTTATGAGGGGAGACGAACAAGGTGGGTATAATATTAGAAGTAGAGATCAAAAAAGATATAACGACATTCAAGATAGGAAGGGGGGAGATTATTGCCAAACATATCAAACTTAGAGAGGATATAACCCTTGGTTTGGATGGATTGCATCCATGCAGATTAAAAGAAGTTGGGGAAGAGATAGCTGAGGCACTGATACATATATATAAAAAATCATTAGAAAAGGGAATAGTGCCAGTGGACTGGCGGACAGCTAATGTGATTCCTATCTTTAAAAAGGGAGATAGAACCAGGGAACTAAAGACCAGTGAGCTTAATGTCGGTGGTAGGAAAGGTAATGGAATCTTTACTCAGAGATGTAATAGAGAAACATCTAGAAACCAAAAATATAATAAAGAATAGTCAGCATGGATTTCAAAAGGGAAGGTCATGCTAGACCAACCTTATTGAATTCTTTGAAGAAGTAACAGAAAGTGTAGACAAGAGTAATATAGTAGATGTAATATATTTGTAATTTCAAAAGGCCTTTGATAAGGTACCACATAATAGACTCATGACTAAGGTCAGAGCATGTGGAGTCAGGGGACAGGTAGCAGAATGGATAGCAAGCTGGCTACAAAACAGAAAACACAGAGTGGGGTTAAGGGTAGCTACTCAGACTGGCAAAAGGTGGGAAGTGGTGTTCCACAGAGAACGGTGCTGGGACCACTGTTGTTCATTATTTACATAAATGATTTGGACTCGGGAATTGAAAGTACAATTTCTAAATTTGTGGACGATACCAAATTGGGAGGTATAGTTAATACAAAGGAAGAATGCAACAAAATACACAAGACATTAATAAATTTGCAGAATGGATGTGAAATTGGCAAATGAATTTCAATATAGATAAGTGTGAGGTGGTACATTTTGGTAGGAAGAATAAGGAGGCCACATACTGCTTGGATAATAAGAGTCTAAATGGGATAAAGGAGCAAAGGGATCTGGGGGTACAGATACACAAATCACTAAAATTAGCGACGCAAGTTAATAAGGCCATAAAAAAAGCAAACCAAGCACTGGGGTTCATTTCTAGAAGGATAGAATTGAAAAGCAGAGAAGTTAGCAGACAGCCGGCACGGACTCAACGGGCTGAAAGGCCTCCTTCCATGTTGTAACCATTCTATAATTGTATTCTACGATTTGTACAGGACCTTGGTTAGACCACACTGTGCACAGTTCTGGTCCCCATATTATACATAGGATATAGAGGAGAAGGTACAAAAAAGATTCACCTGAACTGAGAGGATATACTTATCAGGAAAGGCTGAACAGGTTGGAGCTCTTTACTGTAGAAAAGAGAAGGCTGAGGGGTGACCTTTTAGAAGTCTTTAAGATTATGAAAGGGTTTGATAGGGCAGACGTGGAGAAAATGTTTCCACTTGTGGGAGTGTCCAAAACTAGAGGTCATAAATATAAAATAGTCACTAATAAATCCAATAGGGAATTTAGGAGAAATGTCTTTACCCAGAGAGTGGTAAAAATATGGAACGCGCTACCACAAGGAGTAGTTGAGGCAAATAGCATAAATGCATTTAAGGAGAAGCCAGATAAGCACATGAGGAAGAAAGGAATAGAAGGGTATCCTGATAGGGTTAGATGAAGAGCGATGGGAGGAGCCTCGTGTGGAGCATAAACGCCGGCATAGGCAAGTTGGGCTGAATGGCCTGTTTCTGTGCTGTAGACTCTATGTAACAATGTAACTCTATTTAACTGACAATTATTCATACTACTAAATAAAGTATAATTCTCAAAAGGATGAAAAAGAATGAAAAAGAAATCTAGTGGTAAAACTATGTTGTGGGATATTCATAACAAACTTACATGTTCATATGAATTTACACTGTCTGGTATTTTATTGAAGGCATTAACCAGTTTAATAAATGAGTTAATACCCATTTTAAAAATAGCGGACAAAAGAATGCTGCATTGATGCATTCATTACCAATATTGTACAGCATGACTTCAACCTGCTAAGATCTTGACACAGACCTCTCCTTCTCTGCTCCGTGTCTACCTTGAAAGAGAAAGACATGTAACTAAATCTCAAAAATCTATTCCCTATTTTCCTAAAGGATTTAGCTTGTGTTGCTATTCCAAATGTAACTTGGAGGTGTTTATTACCTAAGAGCAAAAGCCAAACACTAACATTGTTCGGTATTTTATAATGGGTTGAATTATTCTGCAGCAAATGTTTATTCAGATACTCCAGAATGATAGCTTTTCACAAAATTTTGCTTTAAAATTGGTGTTCCCTGAAATCCATGGATTCCCTAGAGCAGAATTATTTTAAAAAATAGACGTTAGTGGGCAGAAACCTCATACAGAAACTGTTGCTCGAGGTGTTACTGAAAGATTCACAATAAATCAAAATGTAAAAGCAAAATGAGGCAATTGTAGCATCAAGAAAAGATCAATGCCTGCACAGCGACAAAGGTAAAAAGCTTAAAGATAAATTGATGACTGCAGTTGAGTGGTCCACGATTCACAAAACAAATCCATTTGGAAAACTATACATAAAAAAACAAGCATAGCGCAGAGCGACATCAAATAAGAGAACAAATGAAGTACATTTAGGACAAAGTTCCACTCGCTGCAGTTAACATTGATGAGTCCTGATTGCAACATTCATTTTCAGTGACATAGCTCTAAATTAACAGCTTCCAGCGTGTAACACATCAGCATCTGATGTCCCCACACAAGGAAGTTTGAGTTTGCAGAGCTGCAAGATTGATCCTCTAAACCATGTTAACTTAACTGAGGTGTAAGCTGTGTGAAACCAAAGCTGTCACCAACCATACAACTGTACTACCTGCTGCAGGTTCCGAAGTATTACCTAAAGCTATTAAGAATTTACTGATAAGATTTCAGATTTTGAATACTTCATAATACTAGAGACTCAGTTAGATCAATAAAGGCTAATCCAGTGGGAGGATTTAATGTAGGATTGAAGTGAGAGGCAAATGCTTTGCTGAAATTTATTACGAGTTGTGGTGTCTAAAACTAAATTCAGGATGAGTTGGAATCAGTCAATGCCAGAATTAGTTGGATACTGCTTCTCTTAGTATTTTTTCTTGTTAGTTACCAGCTAATAACTCTCGACATCCTTTTCATTCTTTTAAGCATAATGCAGAACACATTTTTTTTTACATAAAGACATATTTTTATTAGACAAATAATTTTTGCACATAAAGTGAAAGATATCCTACCTGATCATTTGGAGAACAGCATTTATTGGCCATTTTCATCTGTGTAGGTAAAAAAGAAATGTAGAATTAAAATTATTTCTCCAAATGTTTGTATTTATCTGTACTTTGAAGTTTAATTTTTGATCACTTGGAAAAGTTTTTAAGTCTGGAAATTACTGTCAGCGATGTTATCGCACAAATGTTTAATGTGCTCCTATTAAATTCCTCTCTCCATTATTTTTAAGGGGGGTTGGTTTATGTTAAATGGGTTTAAACCTGTTAAAATAGCTCAGGGAGGAATTTGATAGGATTGTGTTAAGTACACTAACATCATCATCCACAGGTTGCACTGCAGCAACTCGCCAAGGCTTCTTCGACAGCATCTCCCAAACCCGCGACCTCTACCACCTAGAAGGACAAGGGCAGCAGGCACATGGGAACAACACCACCTGCACGTTCCCCTCCAACTCACACACCATCCCGACTTGGAAATATATTGCCGTTCCTTCATCATCGCTGGGTCAAAATCCTGGAATTCCCTACCTAACAGCACTGTGGGAGAACCTTCACCACATGGACTGCAGCAGTTCAAGAAGGCAGCTCACCACCACCTTCTCAAGGGCAATTAGGGATGGGCAATAAATGCTGGCCTCGCCAGCGACGCCCACATCCCATGAACGAATAAAAAAAACAGTAATTTCTTGCTTTCAGTCCCATCTTCCACATTTCATTAATTCTTAACTGTAAATTTTAGTAAGACTGGGCCTAGCTACTTTCCTCTGTCTACCTCAAAGCCTTTTTTTTAACAAGGGTTTAATATTAGCCTTTCACTGGGTATTTCCTGTCTGTCCTGCCCACTTCCTTTTCCGTACAAGCTAACTTGTTTGCATCCATGGAAGAAAAATATTTTTTTTAAAGTCAAAAGAGCAAATAAAAACCCCATTAAGAAATAAATAACAAAAAGGAAGGGGAATGGAAGGAAAGCAAGAAGGAACATTAAAGATTGTATGATTTTTAAAAAATGAATAAACAATAGGTATGATAAAAAGAAAATAATAAATAAAAGTAAAAAGGAGAAGGAAGATACAAGGAGATGGCCAGTTCTCTCAGTGAAGTGGCAAAGTTGCATAAGTTTTGCCTTCTTGTTTCTTTACCGTTTTCAAATTTCTTTCTCCAAAAAGCTTGTGAAAAGCTACTTTGAACATGCATAATTCATTTTAAAAATATTTATTCTCTAATTTCCAGTGGTCAAAACCTATTTTTGAAGAGTACAGAGATTGTTTCTTGCCATGGGCCATTTTTAAATAGATTTTTGACAAAGACAAACTAGGAATGCAGTAGATCAGTGCAGTCCAGTCTATCGAAATCAACACCATAGTGATACAGAATCGGTTTATACCCCTGAGGGGCAAGAACTCTACTTCCCAAAAACACAGCCATGGACAACTAAAGAGGTAAGGGACAGTATAAGACATAAGGAAAGGGCATACAAAAAGGCAAAAAATGGCACAGATCCTGGCGAATGGGAAAGATACAAAGATCAACAAAGGGTCACAAAGCAGATGGTAAGAGCTACAAAAAGAGAGTTTGAAAAGAAACTCGCAAGGGATATCAAAACCAATACGAAGAACTTTTATAGTTATATTAGGAAAAAGAGGGTGGTCAGGAGCAGTGTTGCCCCCTTAAAAATTGAAAGTGGGGATATTGTCATTGACAATGGGGAAATGGCGGACATGTTGAACGATTACTTTGCGTCAGTATTTACAGTAGAAAAAGAGGATAGCATGCCGGAAATCCCAAGAAAACTAATATTTAATCGGGGGCAGGGACTCGATAAAATTAATATAAGTAAAGCAACAGTAATGAAGAAAATAATAGCACTAAAGAGTTAAAAATCCCCAGGACCAGATGGTTTCCATCCCAGGGCTTTAAAGGAAGTAGGTGAGCACATTGCAGATGCCCTAACTATAATCTTTCAAAGTTCTCTAGATTCAGGAACTGGCCCTCTGGATTGGAAAATTGCACATGTCACACCGCTTTTTAAGAAAGGAGAGAGAGGGAAACCAGGGAATTATAGACCAGTTAGCCTAACATCTGTTGTGGGGAAAATGCTGGAGTCTATAATTAAGGATAGGGTGACTGAACACCTCGAGAATTTTCAGTTAATCAGAGAGAACCAGCATGGATTTGTGAAAGGTAGGTTGTGCCTCACAAACCTGATTGAATTTTTTGAAGAGATGACTAAAGTAGTGGACAGGGGAATGTCAATGGATGTTATTTATATGGACTTCCAGAAGGCATTTGATAAGGTCCCACATAAGAGACTGTTAGCTAAGATAGAAGCCCATGGATTCGAGGGAAAAGTACGGACTTGGTTAGGAAGTTGGCTGAGCGAAAGGCGGCAGAGAGTAGGGATAATGGGTAGGTAGTCACATTGGCAGGATGTGACTAGTAGAGTCCCGCAGGGATGTGTCTTGGGGCCTCAATTATTCACAATATTTATTAACAACTTAGATGAAGGCATAGAAAGTCTCATATCTAAGTTTGCTGATGACACAAAGATTGGTGGCATTGTAAGCAGTGTCGATGAAAACATAAAATTACAAAGCGATATTGATAGATTAGGTGAATGGGCAAAACTGTGGCAAATGGAATTCAATGTAGACAAATGTGAGGTCATCCACTTTGGATCAAAAAAGGATAGAACAGGGTACTTTCTAAATGGTAAAAAGTTAAAAACAGTGGATGTCCAAAGAGACTCAGGGGTTCAGGTACATCGATCATTGAAGTGTCATGAACAGGTGCAGAAAATAATCAAGAAGGCTAATGGAATGCTGGCCTTTATATCTAGAGGACTAGAGTACAAGGGGGCAGAAGCTATGCTGCAGCTATACAAAACCCTGGTTAGACCGTACCTGGAGTACTGTGAGCAGTTCTGGGCACCGCACCTTCGGAAGGACATATTGGCCTTGGAGGGAGTGCAGCGTAGGTTTACTAGAATGATACCCGGACTTCAAGGGTTAAGTTACGAGGAGAGATTACACAAATTGGGGTTGTATTCTCTGGAGTTTCGAAGGTTAAGGGGTGATCTGATCGAAGTTTATAAGATATTAAGGGGAACATATAGGGTGGATAGAGAGAAACTATTTCCGCTGGTTGGGGATTCTAAGAGTAGGGGGCACAGTCTAAAAATTAGAGTCAGACCTTTCAGGAGCGAGATTAGAAAACATTTCTACACACAAAGGGTTGTAGAAGTTTGGAACTCTCTTCCGCAAACGGCAATTGATACTAGCTCAATTGCTAAATTTAAATCTGAGATAGATAGCTTTTTGGCAATCAAAGGTATTAAGGGATATGGGCCAAAGGCGGGTACATGGAGTTAGATCACAGATCAGCCATGATCTTACAAAATGGCGGAGCAGGCACGAGGGGCTGAATGGCCTACTCCTGTTCCGATGTTCCTAAAACACAAACTTTTCTCTTTAATAACAGTTCAAGGAATAGGTGAGAAATTAGAACCGGCAAGTCTCAAAGCAAGTTTATTATAGTTAGTCCAGGCAGGAAGGTAAGGGAATTTTACTACAATTCATACATTAGGTCATATAGTCATATCATCATTTTTATAAAAAAAAGATATTGGGCCAGATATCGCTCAGAACGGCGAGGTAATGCTCGCCGCATCTCCTGCGAATTTAATTAACAAAAATACTCACAGCGAGGTCTGTGGCGTCCAATTGCTTGTACTTGAACTTAAAACAAAATGTGCGCTATCAACCCAGCCTCTGAGCAGCGTGAGTTGCTGCGCGGCTGGAAATGTCTGTGAGGAGAAGGCATGCCCATAAAATCTGACAGGAACAGAAGTCATGCTCACAGATTCAGGCTGCATTGCTCAAGCAGGCAAGCAGACTTCATTCATTTAAAGTTAGTATTCTGGATGTCATTGCAAATAAAGATTTTAATTTTTTTTGTATAAAAAGCCAAAGAAATAATTGAATTAAATTAAAGAGACAGAAGGGATAATAATTTTTTAATTTTAATTTTTTTTTATCACCAAAAACTGTAAAAATAAGAAGTAATATGAGACTCCACATTTTTAAAAGTTAATTTTTAGTTGTTTGTCAGTTATTAAGACTAACTGCACTTTTAAAACTTGGTTTAGACCTGGTATTTTTACACGTACCTGTTTAGTGGTGTAATTAGTTACTTTCCAGCTGGGCAGATAAGCAAGTTTGCACTTTTTCAATGATTTCTATGATTGCAGCGTGCGATGTCCCTTTAATTCGAAGCTGCCATATCGCCGGTGAACCACTAGGAGCAAGTTCACAATTTCTGTGTTTTACTGCGCATGTGCGAACGCGGGAACTTGCTCCTTCGATTCACCACTAAAAACTGAGAGCGCTGTTGAGCTCCTCCATTATTTCGGGAGCGATTTCTGGCCCACTATTTACAGCTGGAAGACTTACGTTTTGCAGGGTCAAATCGTTGATGTTGGTTGATATTGCCCGCAGCCAGTCAGCACTCTCTTGGGCAGTGTAAAACTGAAAGATCCCAGTGCTTACTCCATCCAGTGCCACAACCTCAAAAGTGTTAGGCCTAAAGCAAGAGGAGAGAAATCTCTACGACGTTCATCAAATCAATCTAAAATGTTTGGTAGAAACTCTAACTAAGCTTCATTATCAGTAGGAATCCTACATCCATACTGTACTCTGAAACTCAATTGTTTGGATCGTAACAATATTTGCAAATGGAATAAGAAAACTTACCACTGTACCAATAGTTTGTTTTTTTTATTCGGTTGTTCACATGCAATTCCAATTCCACACCACTTACAAAAAAATGTTATCAGTAGATTATTTTGACCTACTTTATTTGGTAAATCCAAAGCTCAAAATTGTGCCCTTTCATTACAACGTGAAGGTTACTGCAGCACAGCCGAGCACTCAAGTAAAGTCATATCGTCACAGGCAAGCACATAGTCTTAGCATCCATTCATTGGATAGCCTTTTGTGCCAAATCTGTCATTATTTGAAAAATTATTGTAATAAATGGTGAAATATGAAAGAGTGGCTCTCTAATCATCTCATCAGATACCTTATACAAAATCTCATGGGATAAGGATTTGTATTGTAATCTAAAACAAACTGACTAGCTATTTGAAATGATTTACAACCAAACTTTTAAAAAAACTCAATACACACACAATGTCAGAACCAATTATTAGCAATCACTTGCAAGAGGTCCAATATATATATAACTCCAATTATTACTTATACATGTTTTTAAAAGATTTTCATTGGTGATGTTATCAAGTAACATTTTAATGATCACAAACTGATATATTGTCAGTCTACAGTGAGGCCTATTGCAAAAAATATTAACTATTAAAAAATTCTTCACAGGAGCTAAAACGAGCACCATCGGGGGAAGTTTATCTCCCTTCGACCGGTGGAAACCGGGTAGAACAGGAGTTAAAATCAAAGCAGTACACTGTCCACTTCTTTCCTGCCCCATTTTGTTGAGCACTTGAGGGGCTCTCCTGACTCAGGCGGGAGTCTCATCAATATATGCAGACCTTCTCCTATCACTTAGATTGGACCCCAATGCTATTTCAACAGCCTACTGAAAGGGGCGCACGCTGTGGACACCCTCCCTCAGTGAAACCTGGTGGACATCCAGTAGGGATGCCAACTCTGGTTGGACGTAATCCTGGACTTTTCATCACATGACCTCCCGTGCCCCACTGCCCTGCCTCCACCATTGGTCTACCAACACGTCCACCCTTGCGGCCCACCGCCGTCCCAATTGAGAAGCGAACAGACTCTTCATTACCCAACTGGATGATTTTCAGCTTCAGGCAAACTGCCCTTTTTCTCATCTCCAGTGTTTTTTTATAACCAATAAGCGAAAGTGTTCAAAGGGAATGTTAAAAAGCAATCAATTTTTTTAACGTGCCGATGATTTTTCTCCAGGATTGCTCGCAGCAGTGCCCTGGGGATCAATCTCCAATTCCTGGAGACTCCAGAACAATCTTGGAGGGTTTGCAACCCTAACACCCAGCGGAGGCCCTGTAAGGTAAGTGTAAAACTTATCTATGTAGGACCAGGAAGAGCAGCAATACTCCTGGAGGCCCCTCAAAGAAACGTTGGTACACTTCTGTCCCAGGCTCCCCACCCTCCCTACCCGTGATGCCCTCGACCTACCAATCTTTACAGGCCCCCTGATCTTTACAGGCCCAAAGCCAACAAGCTGCATCTGCTCGTATGTTTCAGGTGGTCAGCTGGTCGGCAGGATGTTAATAAGGCTTGGCCGTTAAAATAGACCAGGCCTCCAGCTGCAGCTCCCGGTCGAGCGGCCCGCATGTCCCATCGGCTTCCCACCCGGGAGTTAAAATTCCCCTTAATGATTTTCCTACACTGGCAGAAAAGGTCTTCTGGGAATCCCATTTATGTTCTTTTGGTTAATTTTATATTGTGAAAGGGACTCCTCTTGAAATGCAATTATACTACACTACCAGGCTGAAACCAGCTCCTGTCATGTGTGAGGCACAAGCAGCAAAACCTGACTTATACTTAGATTGTGGCTGGCTGCGACTCGCATTCTGCCCACCAGGAGTGAGCTCTGTTCATGTTTGTGCTTGCATCCATACACGGGGCTCTGCTTCCCCTGCTGTTACCGTATAATGTTGGGAGGATGGGTGCATTTGCTTCCTCATATCAATAAAAAGTAAGAAAGACTTGCATTTATATAGCACCTTTCACAAGCTCAGGACGTCCCAAAGCGTTTTACAGCCAAGGAAGTACTTTGAAGTGTATTCACTGTTGTACTGTAGGAAACGCAGCAACCAATTTGCATACAGCAAGGTCCCACAAACAACAATGTGATAATGACCTGATAATCTGTTTTAGCGATGTTGGTTGAGGGATAAATATTGGCCAGGACACCTTCTTTGCATAATGCAGTGGGATCTTTTACATCCACCTGAGAGGGCAGATGGGGTCTCAATTTAACGTCTCATCCGAAACACGGCATCTCCTATAATGCAGCACTCCCTCAGTACTGCACTGAAGTGTCAGCCTAGATTTATACTCAAGACCCTGGAGTGGGATTTGAAACTCATAACCTTCTGACTCAGAGGTGAGAGTGCTTCCACTGAGCCACGCTGACTCCAGTACAAAGTTCATAAAATGCCCAGGTGATTCAACGGACGCCGAGTGTTTTTTAAAATTCAGCTTCACAATGGATGAGAGTTGCACATTGCCTGATGGGTCCGAGAAAGCCTCGTGGAAGGGTTCTCACACTAATTAGTTTTAATGTACTTGGGAGTCAGACTCAGGTCTGACTCCCGAGCTATACTGTCCCTTTTGTGTTGAAGCACACTCCAAACCAGTTTCAATTGTCAAAACAGTAGTACAATAGTTAACTGCATGCGTGATACGATGTGTGCGTAGGTATGCAAATTACATTTATACTAGGGTTGTACTGAACTTTTGAGACTGAAGCACAAACAAGAAAAGCCCTGATTCTGGCTCAAAGCGGATTCTAAAAGTGCAGTATAGTCGGATAGGTTTACTCTATTCATTAATTCAGTGCATTGCTGTACAGTACATTCTGGTTGAATCTACACACAAATCCTATTTTTTTGATCCAATTTTCTCAATCCCTTTCCTGAATGCACTATATCTCGTGAAATTGGTGTCCATGGGCACCAGCAGTCTCCATCCAATGGCCATTCTTTGTATGTGAGTCTCGACAGAAAGTGTCAAGCAGCTATTTCCCCAAGATGCATCACAGCCAACCTAATCTTATACAGTTCTGATGAAAGGTCGTTGACCTGAAACATTAACTCCATTTCTCTCTCCACAGATGCTATCTGACCTGCTGAGTATTTCCAGCATGTTCTGGTTTTACTTCAGATTTCCAGTATCTGCAGTATTTTGCTTTTGTTCTAATCTTATACTCACCTAGTTGCTATACACATTCATTTTTCAGGAGTCAGTGGATAGCGATTGGGAGCAGAAACCCTGGCTGATTTTTTAATTTTCCTTCCGAGTCGAGGGCCACTCAGACCAGCTGTATTACCCTTACTATTGGCACTACTGAGGTCACCTAAATCAGCACAGACCAGGGAACAAACATGGCACTTTTTGGTTTGAACAACACATGGGCCCCGATATTAGAATCCAAGTGCGGGTGCGTTGGGGACGGAGGGGCTCCGAAAATCGGGGAAATCCTGCGTGGGTTCGGAAGCCGGCTCCAACTCACCGACTTCTGGGTTCCCTACCGACGCGTCTGTGTGCGAGCGAGCCTCACGAATGCGGAAGTCTCACCGGCAATCAAAGCCAGCGGGATGACAATTAAGAGAGGTATTTAGATAGTTTAAGCATTTGAAGTAGTTCATTTCATGATGATTGAGGCCAGGGGACCGATTTTCACTCAGCCTCAGCATGTTTCCCGTCTGTGAGAAACACTCCATATTGCAAGAGACGTGCTGCAGCCAGCGGTCAGTTGGACATTGAAATGCTCTTTCACACAAACTTTTGACTGTGAGATCTGTGTGTTTTCACTGAAAATTCTTAGTTTCCATTCAGAAGTCTTCTGTTTACACATATTTACCAACTTTTCGGACAACCTCAAACTGACACCATCAGGATGGGGGGGGAGGGCGGGGGGGGCGGGCGTCATGGCTGCATTCACCACTACATCCGAGGACGAGCAACATCACCGTCCTCACCAGGCACGGCGTGCACTTCCGCCACTTGCAGTTCCACAACAGTGCTGCGCCACAGGGACCTGCACAAGAGCACAGAGGGCAACAACAGAGGGAGCGATGTCACAGGAGGCACTACCATCGCCACAGGATCTACAGACCGAGGCTCAGCTTCCTGGACCTCTCTGAGAAGCAGTACATATGGAGGTTGAGAGTGAGTCACCAAGTAGTCACAGACATCTGCAGCCTCCTTCATGCCGAGCTGCTCCCGGCTGGGCCGAGCGGCATCTCATTACCTGTTAAAGTCACCTCTCCCCTCAACTTATTCGCCTCCGGATAATTCCAGGGTGCCACCGGGGACATCGTCGGGGTCTCTCGGTCGTCTGCACACAAGTGCATAAGGCAGGTCATCGACGGATTGTTTCGCAGGGCCTCGCACTACATCAACTTCCCCATGGACAACCTCAGCCAGACGGAGAGGACAGTGGGATTTCACTCTGTGGCTGGTTTCCCACGGGTACAGGGTGCAATCGATGGCACCCATATAGCAATATGAGCACCTCCACATTGAACCAGGACTGTTCATCAACAGAAAGGGGTATCACTTCATCAACGCTTAGCTAGTCTGTGACCACCGCAAAAGATTCCTTCAAGCGTGCAGCAGATTTCCTGGCAGCTGCCACGATTCCTTCATTCTGAGGGAATCCAACATCCTGCCCCTCTTCCACGCACCAAACACCCTTAAGGGCTGGCTCCTCGGGGACAAGGGATATCCCCTGCACACGTGGATCATGACACCTCTGAGGAACCCCATCATTGAGCAACAGCGTTGATATAATGACAGCCACATTGCCACCAGGTCTACAATTGAGCATGGTATAGGGCTGCTCAAGATGCGATTTAGGTGTCTTGATTGTTCTGGGGGAGTGCTTCAATACGCACCAGACAGAGTGGCCCAGCTGTAAAATATCTGTCAGCCTGTTTCAGGCGGCAGAAAGTTGTTCACCCTGAGTCCGAATGACCGTTGTTAGTGCCTGAATGGACTCATTTGTGAGCGGTGCTTGAAGCTCAATGGAGGCTGGCATTCTCTCCATCGCAGACATTCCTGCAACACTATCTCAGGCAGTTGCTCACGTCCCTGTGACAGTATCTCAGAGATTCCCTCCCGTACCTGTGCCACCATTCCACAAATGCAGGAGTTGGACTCCTCCATCCTCTGCGCTATTGTGGAGAGTGCGCGTGGCACCTGTTCTAGTACCTCACAAATGTGCTGCTGTCCCTCGATCATTCTCCTTTTAAAGAATGGTTCAGCATCTGCGTCCAGCTGAGCAGAGCCTGGAGAGGAGTGCTCCCACCGACACAGACTCTTCACAGCTGCCCCTGCCACCAGAGTCTGCTCGTGCTCACTTGTGTGTCGTGACCCACCAGGTGCCAACCCAACTAACTGACTATTAGGACCTACCGAGGTGTGTGTATCTGCTCTGGCGGATGGCTCGCTAAGATGTGACGGTGTGCCCTCAGAGGCCAGGAGCTCCTCTAAGGAATCACCCTCTGCCGTCACTAAGGTCGTTGAATGGCCTGTAAGAGAAAAGAAGGCAATATTGAGCATCATCACAGATGTGCCATGTTGTAATGAGTTGTTGAATATGGTAAGTATTGTTAACATCAATTCATTTTGTGTGTGATGAATGTTAAAGTTGTGTCACCAAATGTTCGTGGGATGCCCATCTCGGCGTCCCCAACAGACAGGCACTCGAGGGTGCGCCTGATCGCCAGTGCCTCCTGCTCCGCGTTTGTGAGGACCACTATTTGTTGCGGCCCCCCCTCCGGTCCTCGCCCTCTCCCGTGCATTTTGCGCTCTCTTCTCCTAGAAGGGGAGAAAGAACAGACATGTAAGTGAGTGATGGTGAAGTGGCCAACCGATTAATGCATTGCTTTGGGTGAGGCTGACCATGAAAGAGATGCATCAGAGGGTGAATATGAGACACAGCCATCACATTGGATCAGGATTGGGATGAGTAGTAGTGGTCGGGTGACTATTGGGGAGGTTAGGAAGTGCTGAGGAAGTGCAGGTTAGTTGAGAATGAGCCTTAAGTGGGTGTGGGGAGTGATGTGATAGAGTAGTCTTGGCAGTGCAGAATGAGTTTGGGGTCGGTGATGTGGAACATGGAATGCAGGAGAATCAGTAAGTGTACTTACTTTTGCTGACCTAGTTAGGTCATTGAAGCATTTCCTGCACTGGACCCATGCGCGGGAGATGTTGCTGCTGTTGATGTCCTCATCTGCCACATCGAGCCAGGCCTTCTTGGTGGCAGAGGCAGGGCACTTCCTCCCGTCAGTTGGGCAAAAGACTTCCCTCCTCCTCCTCCTCACCCTGTCCAGTAGCTGCAGCAGTGAGTCATTGCTAAATCTCGGAGCAGCCTTGCCCCTGTGCTGCTCCATACTGTGTGTTTTCTGGTCTTTGCTGCAGCAAAAGCCTTTCGAGTAATGGCCCTTTAAATAGAAACGCTCCAGCTGACAGCCTGTCATGCGAGATCACCAGTCCGCCCACTGCGCAGCTTTCTGACGGCAAATCCGGAAGCTGCATTAAGGGCCACCAATTAACTCGCGATCGCGTGGGAAATGGTAGGATTTGATTGATCGGGTTACCCACGCACCCAATGACCCCCCCCCCCCCTACCCCTGCTGCCATCCCACTGCCATTTAAGAATAGAGTCCATGGTTTATTTACCCACTAAACTATCGCAGGCGCTGCGAACCCTAAAATTTAAGAAAAAACCCGAAAGATTGGCATTGCCTCTATGGTATTGTATACGTGCATGAAAGAATTAATAGCAGAGGTGTCTGTACATAATGCTTGTTGGAAAGAAAATGTGTGGAGTGTAAAGAAAATTTTAAAAATCAGGTAATTGGTGAGAGGACCAGGATAGAGACTCAGGCCTAAAGCAAATCCTAACAAAAATTAAAACAAAAGTACTGATGTACTTTAAGGTAAAATGGAAAGGTATTTAAAGAATCCAGTACTTCTAGAGACATGATAAATTAGAAAGAAAGAAGTTGCATTCCTATAGCGCCTTTCATGTCCTCTAGACATCCCAAAGTGCCTCACCACCAACAAATTATTTTTGAAGTGCAGTCACAGTTGTTAGTCTGCACACGTCCCACAAAAGACCAGTTTGTCTGTGTTTTAATGATATTGGTTGAGAGATATATGCTGCTCGGGACACCAGGAGAACTCCCCTGCTCTCCATCAAATGGTGCCATGAAGCCTTTTATATCCTTCTGAAGAGGCAGACGGGGCCTCAGCTTAACAGCTCATTCAATGGATGGCACCTCCGACAGTGCAGACCCCCACAATAATGCACTGAAGTGTCAGCCTAGATTACATGTTCATGTCAGAGGCAAAACTGCTACCACTTACAATGAGGATACCTTAGTTACAAATTTACATGGATACTCCTAGATGGATAAGACAATGCACTTTCAGGGCTGACTACAAGACAAATCAAAGAAAGCTGAACGCCGCTACAACTGCCAATCATGTTCTTTTTATCAGAACATCAAAGCTTATAATAGCAGAGAAAAAAATCTGTAGGTCTTAAATAATGCAACTAAGTCAGCTTTACAGACAAGCCCGTAAGGCTCATCGTAATAGGATGGAAATCAATTAAATTTTATGTGTTTGATGACACTAAAAAGAGTCGCTGGATAATCTGAACAAAGGAAAGTCTATCAAACCTTAATATGCTAAATTTGACTTCTTCTTAAGTTTTGTTTAGTCTCATTGACTGGTAGATATTTCTGCAGCAGCACATTTTGGATTGTGTGTTTGGATGAGTGTTTTGATGCATTTTGTGCATTCTATTGTTGGAGCCAGCACCTATGGTATTAGCTCTTATGTGGTTTCATCTTATGTGTTCAAAATGAAAATAGAATAGAATGTAATAGCAGATTGAAATAGATGCTAATAATTAACATTATACCAAGGAGTGATGTGTTGCCAAGGCCTTTAGTATTTGGCACACCAACACTAATTGTGAAGGAATACACAAGATAAAGGCTCTTTTTAATGGTAAAAAAACAGGGCCCGAAGTTTAGGGGTCCCTGCTTGGGTGCAGTGCTCCTGTCCAGCAGTGGGGTCGGGGGTGGGGGGAAGAAGGGGCAGGAAAATCGGTCCTCAGATGTCTGAACTTGTTTTCATTGAGAAGCTATATCATCCAAGTCTTAAGAACAAAGAGCAGCATGGATAATGGTGAGTAGGTTTTTCAACTTGAGTATGATGGCAGAACTAGAGGACACAATTAACAAACCAAGTAAGACTTGAAATTAGAAGAGTAAAGAATATAAGGAACGGAACGGAAGATATAAGGATCAGACTCCCAACAAAAGCAGTTAATGATTTGTCAACTGATTTATTAAAAAAGGAGGTAGGTAAATATCTGTTTATAGTGGTGAGAATAGACTGGAATGATTAACTTCTATATGGAAATAATGGTTCCTCCACTGCTCGGACCACGATGAGTCATCTGTGGATTGCAACTGGGTAGGATTGCACAGCTTTGTTACGTTGTTTTAATATCTTAGGTTTAGTCCTGAAATTTTGCTTGCCTACTTTTGGGAGCTGGGAGAAGTTTCGCAGACTTGTCGTCATCAGCAAATAGGCTGACACAAATCATGTTCCAGTCACGGTTAACATGACTTCCTTCTCACTACCACCAAAAAAGTTTTCAAGTACATCCCAGAAACACTCATGGCTTAACGTCCTTCACTAATCCATAGGTTTCCAAGTGCAGCCTTCTATCAATCAACAGAATCCACTCAGATTCACAAAACACCACCTTTAATTCTACACCAGGATTCCTCAGATGATGGACCTTGACTACCAGTGCAGCTGTTTTCATCCCAGTGTTCCAGCCTCTGAAAGAGAGCATGCAGGTCTGCAAAAACAAGAATAGGTAGATAAATGTACAACCAGGAATTTGACTTGACCCTGCAAGAGATAAAATTAATTAGCAAAGTAAGGCAGGTCCCCACCGATGGGTCATTTGTTAAAGGCAGTATGTGATATAGACAAGATTGTCCCAATTTGATTTTCAATTCATGCCACTTTAACTAATCTCTGCCACCCTTGGCCTAGAGAGGGGAAAATCAGCTAGATTTCCAGCCTTTAATTGTAACCCAGTGACCCCTGCTAGATTGTGCGTATATGTTACATGTAGATGAAGACAGCATTGAGTTTGGCATTGATGTCCCCCACAATTGAAGGACCTGCCAACATTCATTGTCTAAGCTCATAAATAAAGAATGGCCACTTGGTGAGATACCAGAGGTGGCCGAAACCTCTGGAACTCTGGAACCATACCTTCAGGGGAAGAGGATGGGAGAAAAATTACCAATAAGTAAAGAAAGGCAGAATGACTTAAGGTGCTTAAGGGAAGGCATAATAAAGGTAATTATTGAGATTGAGGATGAAGGGGTTGAGGCAAAGGAAAAAAGGTGAGAGAATTAGATGTTTCTATGAAGTAAGTGACAAATAATATTAGTAATGTTTGAGAAGGAATGAGATTAATTGTATGGATGAAAGAGGGAATAATTGAGGGTTAAACTGACAAATAACATGAGGCAGTGTTGGCCGAAGGAATAAAGGATGTGAAACACAGCAGTTGCACTGAAGGTGTGACACTACGTCCAAAAAGAAAATAGACTTGGAAATAATTTTACGTAAAGCTAATCAATGATTTTTAAAAAAAATTATAATTAATCTGTACAGAGAACACTGCTTAGAATATTAAAATATAATAACAAAAATCACCTTACCGTTTTAATAAAAACATTCAAATTTACTTCAGGGGTTGCAGTAATCACTCATCTTATTTCTTGACAAAAATGGTGCATTTCTTGTCATTCTCTTCTTAATCATGAAATGTGAACCTCTCTCTGTCACCAGTCGCAGATTTTCAAGTTGACATGTGCCCCCAGATAGCACTCCTGTCTCCTTAGGAAAAATCAAGAGATGTGCATGTGTACCTATTGACCCTATCTTTGACAATGGACTGAAGACGAGGATGTGCCAACTATATCTAGAGACCTTTACAAAAAATGGTCGTGGATGAAGGCAAGTGCATATTCCTGGTGGCTGCATGGTCTTATTCCTGAGGATACATTGGTGATCCACATCTTCCATCATTGTTGCCCTATAAATGGTTGACAGTAATATCATGCAGTATTGTCACGTTGTACTGAACAGAATAGGCAACAAAATATACAAACCTTCCCTGGACCAGATTGTGTTCTGTTCTGTGTAAAATGTAAACACTCCAATCTCATTTTTAAAAGCCAAATACGATATTTGATTAGCCTTATGCTGGTGTACGTCCTATTTTAATGCTACTGCGGTTTAGTTGGAGATAAAATTTAAGAACGTATACAACAATAAATGACTAGTTGGCCCAAGAGGCTAATTGCTTCTGATTGATAATGTACAATTTGCCCATCTCATCGATTTCAAACTCATTGCATCTCCTGAGGGGTGTAACTGGCCACGGTTGAAGATTTTCTCTGTACACTATCGGGTAAATTCCTGAAATAAAACCTCGCTCAGCGGAACTGTAGATCAGAAAACCAGGCATGTCGGTCAGTATGCTTGATTTGCAGTGCTTTTGATTCTCCAGTGATTAAGCAGGGTGCACTGATCTCTGTATGGGATTCTCTGATCTGTGCTCCAGTAGGGTGAAGTTCTGCTTGAGGGGCCTCACTTCATGCACTTTACCCTTATATGCAGCAAAATCAGAAACCCGTTTATAAAGAACAGTATAATGCCATTATACATGATGCACAGAGGAAACTCTACCAACCTCACATGGGTGGAACTTTCAAGATAACTCTGTAAAATTTCTCTGTTGTTCTCCCCATAATCCAAGAAATTTTGAATGTTTTAAATTATACTATTCAACCTCGATCAGCTTCACTGCACAGATGACATTTTCATGATCCCAGAAGCATAGGTTCTGCAAATTGATTGATTCTAGTTATCTTCATAATTAATCGATCTTCTCCTCTAGCCTGTCCTTTTCTGAATCATGCCAGGGTATAGTTGCATGGATGAAACAGGAGGTTATCATCACAGCATTAGCTACTTTCCTTTAGAGACACTTCGACCAAAAGTTGTCTGCCATTACGGACAGACAAAAAAACAGCTGATCCTTCGAGTCTCTCCTACACTGTCATGGTGTAACTTCTGCACACCATAGCATCCATCCGCGCCCCCCACCCCCACAACTGCCCCCCCCCACCCCGTCTCTCACCACCCCCCCCCCCCCCCCACCCACCCTCACGCGCACCAACATGCAATCTTCTGGGAGAGGAAAAAAAAAGAGAAAAATAAACGTAGACCAATTTAGGAAAAAAGTTCTAGGAGACCACGGTGACAGTGAGACACATTCCCGAATCCTTACCTACATTCTGTACGAGGTTATATTGGTCACACTCAGGAACTTGTCCAGCTCCCTTCTGAATGCTTGCAACAAATTCACACTCACTGCACATGGAGACATCTTGCTCCAGAAGTCGATGACTCTCTATGAAAGGGAGTGCCTCTTAACATCTAACCTGGCTCTATGTTTTCATAACTTATACATAGGTCCCCTGGTCCTCCCTAACCTATCTAGCTCAAATAACCTCGCAACATGGATCAAAATCTAATCCTATCATTATTGTAAAGGCCACAAGCAAATCTCCGCAACGTTTATTGTAAAATGCCCCAGCTGTCTAAATCTATTATGGTAACCAAGGGCCTTTAAACTGGGTATCAAGCTAGTGGCCCTCTTCTGCACCTTTTCCAGGGCCTCTATATCATCCAACATGTGAGGGGACCAAAACTGGCCACAATATTCCAGATGAGGCCTGACCAAGACCTTGTAAAGAGAGAGAGTAGTGTTTTGTATATAATTGTTCTGGCAATAAATCCTAACACTCTTTTAGCTTTGAAATAACCTCAAAGCACTGGTCATGGACCTTCAATGATTCATGAACTATAACATCCAGGTCCTCCTCCCACTTAGCAGCCTTAAGCATGCAACTCTGCAGGGAATACATATGCTTGGTGTTGCCCCTATCCAAGTACATAACCTTACATTTATCTACATTAAAAGGCATCAGCCAGATACAGGTCTATTTCACTAGATCTGCCTGAAATTTATTTTTCTCATACAAGGTCCTTACAGCTGCACATATCTTTGTATCCACCCATGAACTTGCAGACAGTTCCCCCGATACCTTCATCCACATCATTGAAAAAGATGATGAAGAGCAACTGCCTTGACATGTATTCCCACAGGACTCCACTAATGAACGATCGCCATGCAGAACCACTACCATTAATAACTACCATCTGTCTAAAGAACGCAACCAGTTCTTTATTCAACTCAAAATCTGCTTTCCATTCTCACAGGACTCAACTATACTATAAATAGCAACTATTCTAAAGTTCCAAATGTGAAATGTGCAGAAGAATTTTAGAACAGTTGCCATTTATAGCATACAACATCATTACTTTGTAGCATTCTCACCTCTGAGTCAACAAGTCATTGGTTCAAACCCCACTCCTGGTTTTGAGCAAATAATCTGAGATGACACTACAGTGTAATACTGAGGGATCACCTCATTGTCAGTGGTGCTGTCATTCAGATAGGACTAAAATTTGAGGCTTCATCTATCTGCTCACGTGGATGTAAAGATCCCATGTCATTATTCGAAGAACAGGAAAGTTCTCCTGGTGTCCTGGCCAATATCTATTCTTCAATCAACACCACCAAAACAGACTGGTCATTTATCCTACTGCATGTGGAAGCTTGCCTGCTGTGTTTGTCTATATAACAACAGTGACTACACTTCAAAATTAATTAATTGCCTGTAAAGTACATTGCGATGTTCTGAAGATTTGAGAGGTGCTATGTAAATGCAAGTTCTTTTGTTTCATTTTTTTTCCATTACAGAGAAATAAACAGTAGCAGAATTACAGAAGTAATATTGAATACCATTCACAGACGGGACACAACTCCTCCGGTTACTGAGCAAATTGTTTTTCCTCACCAATTTTCTCTCCTCTCCCCCTTGTTCCGAAGGTGCTGACCCTCCTGCTGAAGATGGTTCCTTGGGTGCCTGTTGTCTTTTGGCACTCCACCAAATGGCAGTATTCATAGTGAGCCCTGACAGTGAGTCTTGTCACTATTCACAAGTCAGGCTATTCACTTCTAGGAGGCATCACACTGAACCTGAACCCATCCTCACCCAATGTCAATACACTTGCACTTCTAGCAGGGATTGATGGACAACAATCAAGAGCAGGAACCTTGGTCAGTTTTGCTCTCCCTAATGTGGAGTCATTGCAGCGGATTGTAGCTTCTACTTATGCCCTATCTGAGATCAACTCAGGACAGACTCAGGTCAGCTCCTTCAGGATCAAAACTTGCTGAGTTCATCAAGTATGTAACTGAGCTACCAAGCCAGGAAGATCATAGGTTCATCCCCCAGTCTGTGCTGAGTTAGTTGATCTCAGTTGGGCTGGCAGTAGTGGCCTTGCATTTAGCATCAGTGCTCCGAGGTTAAGGAACGAACAAAACATACACCCAGGCTTCCCACTGCTGAATATCATCCAGCTGTCTCTGCTGGAAGTGCATGTGGGTGAACGCCACTGCAGTCTAGTAATGTATCCGTTTATGGTAATGATAGAAACTCGTGAGAGGACGTGAAAACCTTACTTCAATTGCATCAGCCTATAATTATAAAAATATGTTTTAAAGATATAAATAAAGATTCAAAACCAAAAGTTTGGCTCTGACCCAGATTACCTAAATCAAACTTCTTTGATTTATTTGGGATGGTGAGTCTGGATCGACATTAACTCGTAATTCTAACATTCACGGAACTGACTGACCTAGAAAACTACTTAAGGCCTAGATTTACTCATTAATTAGCCAAGGAAGCTGTCATTGCATCTTCAGACCAGATTTATCTTCATTTCAGGAAAACAAGACATGTGGACAGCAAGGAAGATAGGGTCATCATTCACGATAAATTAGAACTAACATAATTTCAACACATTCATGCTCCGTCACTGTAAACTACTGATATCCTCTGATGTACTGCATAGTCCAGTACTCAGCTTCTTACAAGCCTGGGTTAACATTAGATTGTATGCCTGAGTATGGAAAATAAAGGTGCAGTTTTATTTTGCTTTATTTTGCTCTTTGCAGTAACAAAAAAAAGAGGGTGCAGGTGTGGTATGTGACAACCTCCCAGAGAAGTTTAACACTTCATGGAGTACAGCTACAGTGAGATATCAAAGCTACTTTAAAAAGTGTTGAGAAGGACCCCTGTACACCTATAACCTTGCATTGAGTCTTAAACATTGTGGAAGTATGGGCACTTCTTCCACATTCTTCAAATATTGAAAATTTACCACCACAGAGAGGAACTTGAAAACAGTGCTCTCTCCTGGTCCTGAGAGAGCAATTCATAACCAAGCATTACATTCTCGGTATTGTCAGCCAGGACCTCAGAGTACTTGTAGCTACAATATAAGCAAAACTAAATCCTATATTGCAGAACTAAACAAATTCTATTATAATTGCCTCATATTGATTTTTGCATTGTTCTAATTATAGCCCTGTTAATGTGGAGAAAGGAGATCAAACCTTGATAAAGGTGAACCATTGATAAGAACTGCTTTCCTATTTCCCTTGAAGTTAACTTAAGTACTGACTTTACCCCACCCATATCAACTCAAGAAGCTCAACATCATCCAGGACAAAGCAGTCAGCTTGATCGGCATCCCCTCCACCAGCTTAAATATCCACTCCCTCCACCACCGGCATACCATGGCTGCAATGTGTACTTTCTGCAAGATGCATTGCATCAACTGGCCAAGGCTTCTTTGGCTGCAAATCCAAAACCCACAACCTCCACCACTTAGAAGGACAAGGACAGCAGGTACATGGGAAAACCATCACCTCCAAGTTCCCCTCCAAGTCACACACCATCCTGACTTGGACCTATGTCGCTGTTCCTACATCGTCGCTGGGTCAAAATCCTGGAACTCCCAACCTAACAGCATTAAAGGAGTACCTTCACCACATGGACTGCAGTGATTCAAGAAGAAGGCCCACTACCACCTTTTCAAAGGCATCTAGGGATAGGCAATAAAATGCCGGCCTTGCCAGCGACGCCCACATCCCGAGAATGAATGGAAAAAAAAATCCTTCAATGGAAACATTCCAGATAGGTTCTGTAAAGATTTATTGTCATCATTAAGATATATTAATGAGAAGGCAATTAGAAGAGGTTTTGCCTCGTAAGGCAAAAAAACCCAATTTATTATATCTGTTATTATGACATTAAATTAAAAGCTGATTAGATCACAGCACTCAATATCACACATCGAAACATTTCCATTTTGTCTCTACCTATGGTGGTGCAACATGAGGACAACATCCATAGGATAATTTATTCTTGCATTTCACAGTTTTAATCTGTCTCAATGATATCAGGATTTCGCTATAAGGACATTAACACACCTGTTGCAGATGAGATTTTGCAGCGACTATTTGCTCTGGTAATAGCTCAGGGTATCACAAAAGCTCTCATGGATCTCATTACATCACCATACTGACAAGCACAAAACACAAATGAAACAGCAAGACCACAGCAAGACCACTTTGCAGCCTTTAATTAGTTGAGATTTAGGAGCTGAAATTACACTGGAACATTAATAACAAATGTGATAAACATGTTTGTTTGAAATTCCTTTGCTAATTTAATGAAGCTGTTAACCTGTTTATGTTAAGTGAGTTGATACCTTCAAATAGTGAATAAAAGAATTTCATACAAACAGGTTAACACGTTCATTACTAATATTACACAGGGCAATTTTAATCTGTCAGTATTATGAGGTAGTGAATGGAGCTGCCTTGTTTAAAATACAGGACTAAATTATGTCCTTTTCTTTAAAATGCACACATGCAGGTGATCATGTTGCACACATACACAGAAGACATGTCCCTAATTTTTAAAAAAATTAACTGGTGAAAACTGACCAGGAGCAGCATGTGCTGCATCCAAAAGTTGGTATGAGGAATGAGTCAGCTGGCTATGGGACACCCAGTCACCAGCCCACCAATTTCAATTGAAATGAATCCAAATCTGGGAAAGAACAGGGAAATGGGATTCGAACAGACAGCTCAGTTGAAGAGTTAGGACCGGCACAGGTACAGGCAAGATGGACCTAATGGTTTCCTTCTATGCTGTAATATCTATGATTTTGTGAGATCAGCAGGAGGTCGATCTCACAGGTAGGTCGGAATTAAATTGGCACAGACCTGGAATAAATAATTTGATGTTTTATAGCAGCAACCAGAGGTCAGATTTAGGAATTAATGCAACCGTTATTTGCCATTCCAACTGCAGTATTAGTTGTCACTCTTCAGAATGATTGAAATTGCGACAGATTATTGCTGAAAGGACTGATCCTTTGAGGTATTAGTGACAAAAACATTCCCAATGTTGCATTTCTATGACCAAAAAAACAAAGCACAGAGGTTTTTTATGTGTAAAGTGTATTTAGCGGTCCTGTAGCTCTGGTACATCAGCGTCAGTGGCAGGAATGCTACAGTGGCATTTCCCATCTTTCCAAACCATTGCATAGCTAGTCCCCAGTTTATAGAATCGTAGAATGATACTGCACAGAAGGAGGCCATTCAGCCCAATGTGCCTCTGCTGGCTCTTTGAAAGAGCGACCCAATTAGTCCCATTCCCCTGCTCTTTCCCCATAGCCCTGCAAATTTTTCCCTTTCAAGTTGCTTTTATCCAATTTATCCAATTCGCTTTTGAAAGTTAATATTGAATCTGCTTCCACCACCCTTTCAGGCAGTGCATTCCAGATCATAACAATTCACTGTGTAAAATTTTTCTTCCTCATGTCGCCTCTGGTTCTTTTGCCAATTACCTGAAATCTGTGTTCTCTGGTTACCGACCCTTCTGCCATTGGAAACAGTTTCTCCTTATTTATGCTATCAAAAACCTTCATGATTTTGAACACCTCTTGCAAATAAATGAAACTGGTCACAGATACGATGCAGCAATGGTGAACCCTGCCTGCAATTGACCAAAATGATCTCTAAATACCACTGGGACTGGCCATTAGAAGACGCACTATTCTAAGTTAAATGTTTTGTTTCCCGCTAAAGAAAACTGAAACAAGGTTTAAATGTTTTCTGCAAGCAAAATTAGTGCTGCTGTTTTGGCTCTCATTGCTAATCACAGAACTGTAAGCAACAGACTGTAAATATTGACGTTATAATAATGCTTCATAGTTCTTAGCACAAGCTCTATATATTTTAATTAAATTGTTCTGTGTTCAGTTCCAAAGCCAAGTTTTGTTCGGAGCAAGGGCAAGCTCAACGAGTCTGTCATCTTATTATAGTTGAAAAATCGATCTAGCCATAAATATGTGAATTACAAACAGTAAAATTGATCTACACCAAGACCAACCTCTCTTTCTCAGCCCCAGGAAATAGTGTCTTGAGTTTTGTCTTTGTACCACAAAACATGGTGATAATTGCTTGATGTACCAGATTGTCCTACAGGGAATGCTTAAACAAGAAAATATATTAATAACCATCTATTCAGACAAATGTTTTTATTATTATTGTCCTTGTGTAAAAAAGAAAATGAGTATTAAAGTTGCAAGTACCGTTATGCTAAATTAGTAACATATTTCACAATAATAATTAAGCTGTTTAAACACCTGAACCTACATGTTCCCTTTCATTCAAATATAGATTTTTTTTAAACGGGCAATTTTGAATAGTACAATTTCAATAGCCGGAATAACAAATAAATTCCAATTATATTGCAATTCTAAGCAGCTAACAAACCATTTAAGCAGCATCAATGTTGGAAAGTTTATTAATCCAGCTGCGGAGTGCACAATGTTTGCGCCTAATGAAAACGGAGAAAATCCTTAACTATATCAGCAGGCACTGCATTTCTAGGCACACATCACTGCCTAGCAAAAGGCATCAGGTATGAATGTCCACAGCTCTCTCACGATGAACAATTCACTCCTCCTATAATCCCTATAAACTCAGTCCCTGAACAAAGTATTTCTTTATTAGTTTTAATACTGATTTTAGCACAATGTGAAGGTCATCCTTATCAGAAAGCTACATCACATTTGACATCCAATGAAAGTTTTACAAATATTGTTGGAAATTATTTGACACAGTCTATTATAATAGATAGACCCGACATTCCCATTCTAGTTCGTTCATCTGAGATCTTGATAAAAGTATTTGCTGTCTGTGCACTTTTCACAATGCTGCAAATAGGTTCACCTAAGTTAATAAAATTTATTACAGCCTGCTTCAAAAATATTCTCTATTTACAACCATGATCAATTTAGAATTTTAATCAATCCTGTTAGTATAGCTTGGTGAGGGTGAGCAAGAAACATGACAGTCATTGCAAACTGCAGCTTCATAACCATCTACTAACTATTGGCATTATTGACCAGCAATGGCCAACAAGTGACTATCCTCATTAAATAAGCAGGGGTCCTGAAATTCCACAGGCATTTCCTGGTCTCTCACTGGGATAAATTTTAACCCCAAGAATGGGTGGGTTGGGAGCAGGTGGGAAAGTAAAAATTGGAGGCTGCGGGCCTCCATTTTAACAGCATTTTTATTTTTAACTCCGGGGGGCCGAGATTCCCGGGCCTTCTGCTTCACGCCACATAAGAGGAGGCAAGAAGTCCCGGATCAACAGCTAAGTGGCTTTATTGCACTGCTTGTGGGCCAGGAGGAGTAGGTGTGTTTCCTCCAGACCCAGGCAATCAGCCGTTAGACCACCACCCCCCACGATCTTTGACCCCCACACGATCTCCGACCCTCCAATGATCTCCGACTCCCCCCACGATCTCTGATCCCCCCCCAAAGACTGACCCACCTGATGTCCAACCCCCCGATGACTGAACCCCTGATGGTCAACACCTCCCCCCGATGACCACTGACCCCGAAGACACCCCCGATGACCGCTGACCCCTTTATCTGCCCCCGCCCCCAATGAACAACCCCCCCGATGTTCTTCTTCATTTAAAGAATGACTAACAGTTGGAATGGATTTCAGGGTAATAATGTGGAAGCCAAAGGTGCAAATATGTATAACTCACCTGGAGTACTGTGTACAGTTTTGGTCTCCTTATCTATGGAAGGATATACTTGCCTTAGAGGCGGTGTAGCGAAGGTTCACTAGATTAATTCCTGGAATGAGAGGGTTGTCCTATGAGAAGAGCTTTGTCCTATGAGGCGAGGTTGAGTGGAATAGGCCTATACTCTCTGGAGTTTAGAAGAATGAGAGGTAATCCAATTGAAATGTATAAGATTCTGAGGGGGCTTGACAGGGTAGATGCTGAGAGGTTGTTTCCCATGGCTGGAGAGTCTAGAACTAGGGGGCATTGTCACATGATAAGGGGTCGGCCATTTAAGACTGAGCTGAGGAGGAATTTCTTCACACAGAGGGTTGTGAGTCTTTGGAATTCTCTACCCCAGAGGGTTGTGGATGCTGAGTCGTTGAGTATATTCAAGGCTGAGCTAGACAGTTTTCTGGACTCTAGGGGAATCAAGGGATATGGGGATTGGGCAGGTTTGAGGTTGAAGATCAGCCATGATCTGATTGAATGGCAGAGCAGGCTCGAGGGACCATGTGGCCTACCCCTGCTCCTATTTCTTACGTTCTTATGTATAAAGAATTGGTAGGACCTCAGTGGCAAATTGGAGATGGGGGAAGAGGGGAATATAACTCATGCTGAAAAAAAAATTGAGGGAAAGAAAACATCCTATGATCATTCCCGAATGGTTAGACCTATGGTGTTGGCAAAAACCCTGGAATCATTGAAGAAACAACCAGATATTATGATGGGTGACTTTAGGAACTTTTTGAATGGATGACCTAAGATGGGATGAAGAGCCTTCCTCATCTGTATCTATTTTGTGATCTTGTGATTTGTGAGCCTTGACCTATTAGTTCTCAATCCACGCTGGATCCTCCACATGCTCTCTACGCCCTTTCGATTAAAGTTCCTAGTACTCTAGAGAATTTTCTCAACTGTCAATGTCAGATTAAATGGTCTATAATTCTCTTTTTCATTTCCTACTCCATTTTTACACATATTATTTTCCAGTCCTCAGGCACAACTCCTGTTCTTATAAAACTCTTAAAAATAATAATCACAACGCTATTTATTAAGGATTTTCAGATATATCCCATCTGGTCAGAGTTTTTGACTTTCATACACGTTTGACTGACCTTTACATATCTTGCAGGTTCCAGAGCCAGTTTGATGGAGAGTACATGTGTCTCACTGTGAAGTGACAGGTGGGAAGGTATAGAGATGGGACATGTGCATTGTTATGCAGTGACAGATGGGGAAACAATAGTGGAGTGCCTTCCTGCACAGTGATAGGCGCAAAGCTGTAGAGAGTGCATGTGTGCCTCGCTGCCGTTGACGGTGGAAAGCTTCATGTGGAGTACCTTGCAGCACAGTGAGAGAGTGCATGTGAATCACTGCACAGTAAGGGGCAGGAAGCTAATAGTGAAGCCTCAAGCTAGCCATGTGGAAAAAAATAATGATGCGATGCGATGTTAGACAATGCAATATTGATTTTGAATGTTACTTCCATTTAGAATCACTGACTCAGGCTATGAGCCTGATACTACACAAAGTAGTGATTGTGCTTTAAGACATCAAGGTGCAGTTAAAAACAAACAAAAAAAATTGGCACAGTACATTAGACACAAAGTAGAAACATAATTTGTAAATATTACTGGTGACGCAGGCATTCAAATTTATATTTCTTCCCTTAGACCTCTCAAGCTGTGTCAAACAGGACTGTACAATCAGTTGGTACAATCAGTTTTTCACACTTTACAGTCCATTAATGGCAAGGCTGGAGCCAATGTTAGAGGTATCCGATGAAGGAAAATAGCTTCACAGTTAGAATGCCTGTATCTGACTAACATGCTATGAATGAAATCTGTTATATTATTTATATATTTTATATTTATTGTTTAATAAATGATAAGTAATAAGAACTGACAATGGGCTGCCTATTAATAATAATCAATTGACGCATTTGTGGAGGAAGACTGTTTTTGTGCATGATGTGTGGAGTATTTGTAAAAGCACTCATTAAGAAATGGTTTATGATTTCACTATGCACAATGCATGGAAGAAAGCTCCCCTCACTGTTGTTGCTTTGGTTTCAGACATTCAAAAATTGCAAAACATTGGTCAATTTAGTTCTGAAGTAGAGCACTTTAAGAAGTGCGTGTGCAATTATCAAGAGAAAGTCACTGAAAAAGAACGCCACAAATTCTGGCAGGATGACTAAACACTACATTACATTGCAAGAGTACCTCCAGCAGAAATTCAACTCCACTGAAAACTATTAGGGCAATTTTAACCTCCCCCCACCGTCTGGCAGGAGTGGCACGGGTGGAGATGTTAAGATGGAGGAGGTGCACAATGTATTCCCGCCCCCTGCCATTGTGACTTATCTGAGAACAGCACGGGAGGGCTGCCCGCTCCTGGCAGGTGGGAGCCTACTTTACATTGAAAAGCCACGGCCCGATGAGGTAATCGGTGTCGCAACTCTATTTTCTACTTCCGGATTCGGGAGGCCCGCTCGGGGCCAACTCTAACTGTTCAACCATGGTGGAAGCCTGTGGAGTGGCCAGAAAAGGCAAAGGTAAGTTAAAAAATTCTTTACTTTTATGTGGAATTATTGTGGGGGTAGAAGGAGCAGGGGTGCTTGTCCGGGCCCCACCAGGAGTCCTTGGGCCTCCCCAGCCGAGGCCTTACATCTCCTTCCCAAGGCCAGTAACCCCTGTGACACCCACTCCCCAGCACTAACGTCATGCCAGGGACGTTTCCTTGCGACCCAGCATCTACGGGCTCCCGGCCCGATTTTTTCCTCCCGCCTGCTGACCCTGACGTCACTCCTGCTGCTTTCGGGCAGCCGTCAACATCGGGTTATTTAAATGAGGTCCAGGAGTTAAAATGGTCCGAGCCTCACGCTGAGCTCTCCACGGGAGTCTTCCTCCCGCTCCGCAACCCCCACCCATTCCAAACGTGCCCCAGTTGAAATAGACCCCATCAAGCTTTGTGTCTTTGGGCAGGCAGCAAAGAACTTTCCAGAACCTTTCATCGGGAGGTTAAACAAGTGGAACAGAGATCATTGGTTATACATGGTTTATTGGGCCAAATGGCCTTTTCTCCTTCCATGCTTTATTATGTGCACTTATCAACCCAATGAAGAAAATGAAAAAAATGCCGAGTCCTGATTCTGATTTAAAATGCTTAAGGCCCAACCAGATAATATGGTACAGATGAGAGGGGGGGCGGGAAAAGGAGAAAAGATATGCTAAAAATGGAGCAGACAATAATAATGCGTGTTGTGCCTTAATTTTTTTTTCTGTAAATCTACAAGCTTTGTTCTGGTGTTTCTGCCCTCCTCCATTTTCCACTTGCCATTTTTAATTTCTCAGCTCTGTCCTATTCAGTCTCCAACTCTGGCTCTGTCACTCTCCCAGCTTTATTCCTGTCAAACCGCATAATCCTTCCTTCGCCCACATTCTATAGACTAGGGATCACCTTATCAATGAAAATGGGTGCATATTTAAATCAAGTATCACTATCTACCTCTCCTCCCATCTTTATTTCAAGATCCTCCTTGTCAATTGGACCTGAGCTTCTAGGCATCTCATCCATCGAAATCTCCTCCCTCCTGTCCAACCCCTGTCTTTGCATAGAGTGACTCCTCATTCTCCGTGATTTCAATCTGCCCTTGAACTCACCCTTCCCTTTCCTCCACCGGTCTCTGCGCCTTGCTCAACCTCACCCTCTTTATCAGCTTTTCTACCTACCCTCATAGTCATTCCTCGACCTTGTCTTCACACATGATGCCTGACATCAGTTGTCTGGAAAATACTGGAATCCATTATTAAGGAAGTGGTAACAGAGCACTTTTAGAAAATCATAATATGATTAGGCAGAGTCAACACGGTTTTATGAAAGGGAAATCATGTTTGACAAATTTATTTCAGTTTTTTGAGGATGGAACTAGCAGGGTAGATAAACGGGAACCAGAGGATGTAGTATATTTGGATTTTCAAAAGGCGTTCGAAAAGGTGCCACATAAAAGGTTGTTACACAAGGTAAGGGCTCATGGGATTAGGGGTAATATATGAGCATGGATAGAGGATAGGTTAACGGACAGAAAACAGAGAGTAGGGATAAACGGGTCATTCTCAGGTTGGCAGGCTGTAACTAGTGGGGTACTGCAAACATCAGTGCTTGGGCCTCGGCTATTTACAATCTATATTAATGACTTAGATGAAGGGACCGAGTGTAATGTATCCAAGTTTGCTGACAATACAAAGCTAGGTGGGAAAATAAGCTGTGAGGAGGACACAAAGAGTCTGCAAAGGGATATAGACAGGTTAAGTGAGTGGGCAAGAAGGTGGCAGATGGAGTATAATGTGGGGAAATGTGAGGTTATTCACTTTGATAGGAAGAATAGAAAAACAGAATATTTTTAAATGCTGAGAAACTATTAAATGTTGGTGTTCAGAGAGACTTGGGTGTCCTGGTACAAGGAACACAAAAAGTTAGTATGCAGGTACAGCAAGCAATTAGGAAAGCAAATGGCATGTTGGCCTTTATTGCAAGGGGGTTGGAGTACAAGAGTAAGGAAGTCTTACTACAGTTGTACAGGGCTTTAGTAAGACTTCACCTGGAGTACTGTGTACAGTTTTGGTCTCCTTATCTAAGGAAGGATATACTTGCCTAGGAGGCGGTACAATGAAGGTTCACTAGATTAATTCCTGGGATGAGAGAGTTGTCCTATGAGGAGAGGTTGAGTAGAATGGGCCTATTCTCTCTGGAGTTTAGAAGAATGAGAGGTGATCTCATTGAAACATATAAGATTATTAGGGGGCTTGACAGGGTAGATGCTGAGAGGTTGTTTCCCCTGGCTAGAGAGTCTAAAGCTAGGGGCATAGTCTCAGGATAAGGAGTTGGCCATGTAAGACTGAGATGAGGAGGAATTTCTTCACGCAGAGGGTTGTGAATCTTTGGAATTCTCTACCCCAGAGGGCTGTGGATGCTGAGTCATTGAATATATTCAAGGCTGAGCTGGATGGATTTTTTGACTCTAGGGGAATCAAGGGATATGGGGATCGGGCGGGTAAATGGAGTTGAGTTTGAAGATCAGCCGTAATCTGATTGAATGGCGGAGCAGGCTCGTCGAGCTGTATGGCCTACTCCAGCTCCTATTTCTTATGTTATCATATTCACATGGTCTCACATCCCCATGATCCCTCCTATCCGCCCTTAATCTCTCCCTCCATATAAACTCCCCTACCCAGATTCACGGCCACTGCCTTGACCTTGTTATCTCATGTGGCCTCTCTACTCCCATCCTGTCAATCACGAATAAGGCCATCTCTGATCACTTCCTTGTATCCCTCTCTACCCATATTCCCCTTTTCTCTCCCAACCCCACTTCTTTCTGTGTTTGCGCCCTGGAAAAAACTTTCCCCCAAGTTACTTACAGTGGTGTAAGAAATACAATTTCTAGACCAAATCATAATCATGTATCCCATTCTGCAAAGCTTCAGGCGCTTGGCTAAAAAGCAAAGCGCAGACCTTGCATCTGTGAGAATACAAAGGGATCCAATATTCCATAGGAAATGATACGTCTGACATCAGGTCATCAGGCAAAGTGATTGGGAATATTGCAGAACAATAGAAGCATGAAACAGACACACTGAACACCAATTGTCAGAAACAGATAACAAGAAGTCCCAGGGTATAATGAAAGACTCAGGACCTGGACACGGACCAATCCTGTTATGTTATTTGCAGGAACTTTGTTCAGATAATTAGGTAAACTTTGTGATTGGTCTCCTTATTTAAGAAAGGACATAATTGTTTTAGAGGCGGTTCAGAGAAGGTTCACTCGACTGATTCCTGGATGAGGGGGTTATCTTATGAGGAAAGGTTGGACAAGTTGTTTACATTGGAGTTTAGAAGAATGAAAGGCGATCTTATTGAAACATCAGATCCTGAGGGCACTTGAAGGGGTAGATGCTGAGAGGATGTTTCCCCTTGTGGGAGAGACTAGAACTAGGGGACACAGTTTAAAAATAAGGGGTCTCCCATTTAAGATGGAGATGAGGAGGAATTTTTCTCTCAGAGGGTTGTGAGTCTGTGGAACTCCCTTCCCCAGAGAGCGGTGGAGGCAGGGTCATTGAATATTTTTAAGACTGAGTTAGAAAGATTGCTGATTAACAAGGGAGTCAAAGGTTATAGTAGGTAGATGGGAAAGTAGGGCTGAGGTCCCAATCAGATCAGCCATGATCTTATCAAATGGCATAGCAGGCTCGAGGGGCCGAATGGCCTACACTTTCTCTTAATTCGTATATTCATATAGAGGATGAGACATCTTAAATGTCTGCATCCGAACAATCCAAATACACAAAGATAAGGGCAAGTCCCTCCCTCACAAGCTAGATAGGATTGACAATAGTTAACCCCATAGAATAGGTTTGGACAAACAGTTAACACCATGGAATAATTCTGATGAAAGGTCTTCGACCTGAAACGTTAACTCTGTTTCTTTCTCCACAGATGCTGCTTTACTTGTTGAGCTTCTCCAGCATTTTCTGTTTTTATTTCAGATTTCCAGCATCCGCAGTATTTTGCTTTTGAGTTAACACCATGGAATGTAGATCCGAAAGATATCTGGAACAATGGTCAGCCTGGGGGGAAAATGTCCAGGACAGATAACATCATGGGACTAATATAGTTAAGCTACTAGGAGCAAAAATGCTTCAGAAAGCTATATAGAATCAGAGAATGGTTACAGCACAGAAGGAGCACATTCGGCCCATCGAGCCCATGCCGGCTCTTTGTAAGAGCAATCCAGTTAGTCCCATTCCCCCACTCTTTCCCCGTAGACCTGCAATTTTTTTCCCTTCATGTATTTATCCAATTCCTTTTTGAAAGCCACGATTGAATCTGCTTCTACCACCCTTTCCGGCACCGCATTCTAGATTATAACTACTCGCTGCATAAAAATATTTTTCCTCACGTCGCCTTTGGTTCTTTTGCCAATCACCTTAAATCTGTGTCCTCTGGTTCTCGACCCTTCCGCCAATGGGAACACTGGTTTAGCAATTCATCGCCAGATCTGGGTGGACCACATATCGGGTCCTGCTCTCCTCTGCCAAAACTGCTCACTATTCCAGGATCATCCTGGAATGCAAAGATAACCCTGGCTTCTCTTCTCCACCACAAACTGTCTTCATAAACCCCTCTCCACTGCCTCCTCCACCCTCACCTCCAACGAAAAGTGCGAGGAGCTCATGGACTACTTTGTCACTAAGATTGGGACCATCTGTTCAGCTGCCTCTGCCGCTTCCCTCCCTTCCCCAAGCCCACCAAGCCAAACTTGCCCCATGGTTCCCCCCTGTCCTAGTCCTGAATTTGCATCTTTCTCTAGTTTCTCTCGTATCTCTCATCATGCCCTCTCCGAGCTCATCTTGGCCATGAGACCCACCTCCTGCTCCCTCAACCCATGATAGAGAGAAACTATTTCCACCCATTGGGGAGTCTAAGACCAGGGGATATAGCCTAAAAATTACAGTCAGGACTTTCAAGAGTGAAGCTAGGAAACACTTCTACATACAAATGGCAGTTGATGCTAGCTTAATTGTTAATTTTAAATCTGAGATTGATAGATTTTTGTTAACCAAAGGCATTAAGGAATATGGGGCTAAGTTGGGTATATGGAGTTAGGTCACAGATCAACCATGATCTCACTGAACGGTGGAACAGGCTCGAGGGGCTAAATGGCCCACTCCTGTTCCTATGTTCCTATTCCTACCGAACTGCTAACCACCCGACTTCCCTTCCTGGGCTCCATGATAGCTGATATTGTTAATGATTCCATCTCCTCAGGTAATGTCCCCCTCTCCTTCAAATCTGCTGTCATCACCCCTCTACTGAAAAAAACCACCCTTGACTCCTCTGTCCTTGCAAACTTCTGTCCCATTTCCAACTCCCTTTCCTCTCCAAAGTCTTTGAAGGTGTTGTTGCCTCCCAAATCTGAGCCCATCTTTCCCGCAACTCCATATTTGAACCCCTCCGATCAGGTTTCCACACCTGCCGCAATACTGAAATGGCCCTTATCAAAGTCACAAATGACATCCTACATGACTGTGACCATGGTAAACTATCCCTCCTCATCCTTCTCGACCTGTCTGCAGCCTTTGTCACGGTTGACCACACCATCCTCCTCCTACGCCTCTCCTCACTTGTTTCCATTCTTATCTATCCAGTCGTATCCAGAAAATCACCTACAATGGTTTCTCTTCCCTCTCCCGCATCGTTACTTCTGGAGTCCCCCAATGATCTATCCTTGGCCCCCTCCTATTTACATCCACATGCTGCCCCTCAGCGACATCATCTGAAAACACGTCAGGTTCCACATGTACGCTGATGGCACCCAGCTCTACCTCACAACTACCTCCCTCAACCCCTCCACTCTCTGATTTGTCACACTGCTTGTCCGACATCCAGTACTGGATGAGCAAACATTTCCTCCAACCAAATATTGGGAAGACCGAAGTCATTGTCTTTGGTCCTCGCCACAAACTCCGTTCCCTAGCAACCAACACCATCCCTCTCCCAGAACACTGTCTGAGGCTGAACCAGATTGTTTGCAACATGGCATCCTATTTGACCCTGAAATGAGCTTCCAACCACATATCCGCTCCATCACCAAGACCGCCTACTTCCACCTCCATAACATTGCCCGTCTCCGCCCTGCCTCAGCTCATCTGCTACTGAAACCCTCATCCATGCCTTTGGTACCTCCTGACTGGACTATTCCAATGCTTGCCTGGATGGCCTCCCATCTTCCACTCTCCATAAACTTGAGCTCATCCAAAACTCTGCTGCCTGGATCCTAACACGCACCAAGTCCCGTTCACCCATCACCCCCGTGCTCCCGATCCGGGAACGCCTCGATTTTAAAATTCTCATTCTTGTTTACAAATCCCTTCATGTCCTTGCCCCGCCCTATCTCTTTAACCTCCTCCAGCCCTACAACCTTCCAAGATCTCTGCGCTCCTCCAAATCTTGCCTCTTGTGCAGAGGGTTGTGAATCTTTGGAATTCTCCACCCCAGAGGGTTGTGGATGCTGAGTCGTTGAGTATATTCAAGGCTGAGGTAGATAGATTTTTGGACTCTAGAGGAATCAAGGGATATGGGGATCGGGCGGGTAAATGGAGTTGAAGTCGAAGATCAGCCATGATCTTATTGAATGGCGGAGCAGGCTTGAGGAGCCTTATGACCTACTCCTGCTCCTATTTCTTATATTATTATGTTCCACTGGAGTATCAGCCTCTAGTACGTATTCAATTCCAGAAGTAGGGACAGAACCCACAACTTGCTATCTTGAAGGCAAAAGTGCTACTAACTGAGCCAAGCTGACAAATCAATACTGTACCAAATATTAATCGGACCCCTTATCCTTTAAAATGAAGAAATTGTAAAACAAGACCATGTTGAGTTTGTGAAATGCCTGCCAAAGTATTCCGGTGAGCTTGACAGGAACTTTGGCAAAAGATTTGGGCAACTCTGTGGAAAGGTTGACTAAGCTGCATCTAGTCTGTGAGCTGGTAGTGGGAAAAAAAAACAAAATATATTTTAAAGGTTAAAATATAAGAAGTATTTATAAGCTGTCATTAAACCATGCTTATAAACTTCAGACTTGTATAATTTAGCTCTCTCACAGCTCTCCCAGTTATTCACAATCTATGTACATTTTATTGGCCTTGCAGTCTAATTACAACTTTAACACAGCCCTGTCAAATATCCTTTTACAACTTTGCCAAACCCTTCCAATTTTGACATGAGAAGTACTCAGAGGTTTTTTATAAGCAATTTGGGGGTTTTCTGATGATTGTCTTTGAAGATAAGTTCAATTGAAAAGGAGCCAGTGTAGTGAATCATCCTGTAATATTGCCTAGTCAGTTAAGAATCTGCAAAAGGAACTCAATAAAGAAATTACATAGGCCTTGAGATTTCCTACTCGCAGCAAATCAATTGAACTTCTGTCAAGTTGATATTACACCCCTCCATTTTCTGATATATATTTTGTCATGATAAAGAGGATCATCTTGTAAGTGAGCCTTCACTTTATCATCACAAGTAGGCCCTCAACAATGCTGGAGAATAGTGACAGTTCTGCCCTTATAATAAGGTTATTTAGACATGGTGCTAGATATCAATGTCCATGTTTATATAGTGGTGGCTAATATATTAGGATTGCCCAACCTTTTCTCCTGTTTACCTGTCAAAGCATTTTTAAAGTTGTCCAAATCCAGCTATGGAATTCTCTTTAGTGATCTCAGTAAGTCAACATCACTCCAAATAGATACCAGACATCAAGATCATATAAAATCAGTTAAAATCATAGATTCATAGAGAGGTTACAGCACGGAAGGAGGCCATTCGGCCCATCGAGTCCATGCCAGCTCAACGCAAGAACAATCCAGCTGGTCCCACTCCCCCACCCTATCACCGAAATCCTGCAATTTTTTCCTTTCAAGTACTTATCCAGTTCCCTTTTGAAGGCCATGATTGAATCTGCCTCCATCACCCCCTCTGGCAGTGCATTCCAGATCCTAATCACTTGCTGTGTAAAAAAGTTTTTCCTCATGTCACCTTTGGTTCTTTTGCCAATCACCTTAAATCTATACCCTCTGGTTCTTGATCCTTCTGCCAATGGGAACAGTTTCTCTCTGTCTAGACCCTTCATGATGTTGAATACCTCTATCAAATCTCCTCTCAATCTTCTCTGTTCCAAGGAGAACAACCCCAGCTTCTCCAGTCTATCCACGTAACTAAAGTCCCTCATCCCTGGAATCATTCTTGTAAATCTCTTCTGCACTCTCTCTAAGGCCTTTCCTTAAGTGCGGTGCCCAGAACGGGACACAATACTCCAGTTGTGGCCGAACCAGTGTTTTATAAAGGTTCATCATGACTTCCTTGCTTTTGTACTTTATGCCTCTATTTATAAAGCCCAGGATCCCGTATGCTTTTTTAACCACTTTCTCAACCTGCCATGCCACCTTCAACGATTTGTGTACATATACCCCCAGATCTCTCTGTTCCTCTACCCCTTTTAGAATTGTGCCCTTTAGTTTATATTGCCTCTCCTCATTCTTCCTACCGAAATGTATCACCTTGCGCTTTTCTGCATAAAATTTCATCTGCCAGTGTCCACCCATGCCACCAGCCTGTCTATATCCTCTTGAAATCTATCACTATCCTCCTCATTGTTTACTACCCTTCCAAGTTTTGTGTCATCTGCAAATTTGGAAATTGTGCCCTGTACTCCCAAGTCCAAGTCATTAATATATATCAAGAAAAGTAGTGGTCCTAGTACCGACCCTTGGGGAAACCAGTTGAAATGAACTTTCTGTCCAGCTGTTTCCTGAATTAGGAGCAGCATATGTGAATGAATTAGAAGATTCATCCCATGCTTTAGGATTTTAAATTAATTTCAATACAGCAAAATAATTTGCTAATTCCTAGTAAATGCCTTGATGTCAGAGATATCAATCACGTCTACAAGCCTCCTGATTTTGTATTCAAATGGCTCTGAATAAATCAAAAATTGAAAGGATTGATTAGCTAACATCACTGTTAAATGAATAACAAGCTATTCTTGGCCAGTTTATAGTGACACCAATGCTTAGTTTTCCCATTATTGGTGTAGTTTAGACACAAACAGCTACTTAAATGGTTTTAGACAGACTCAGATGGAAGTGTACTCTTTGCACCCAGTTTTCCAATGGCTAGTTTATTTGCATAGCTTCAGATGCTGGAACACATTAGAGGTGGGAGCAGAAACAAAGTGTAAGTAAAAGTTAAAGGGAATGGGACAATTAAAGATTAGAATAGGGGACAATAATTCAAAAAGCCTTTGGAAGGGTTCAAAAGGCATCTTTACCCACTTGCAAAGGCCAAAGAGGGAGGAGAGTGAAAGTGACAGGCAAAAATGAAGGGAAAGGAAAATTCAAGGTGCAGGAACAAGTCTGGAGGAAAATGACCGAACAGCCCAGCATCTGACCCCATTTGTCGGCTGCTAAAGTGGAGGTGGTGCTACATGAGGAGCTTGCGACGAGGGCGGCCTTCTATTCCACACTATGGTACCATTTCCAGAGGTCAATGTGCCTGTAAGGAGTTGGAGCCACGTTTCAATCCACAGCTTACCATTTAATTGAACAGACTATGCCAGCCCAGTACTGCATGGTAATGTAGCAGGGATAAGTATTCAGATTAATTCTGAAAAAAAAAAAATGAGCACTGTGCTGAGGTTCCTGGGAACAGCCTCAGAAACTTCAAACAGCTCTTTTCATTGCCTGGAAGAGAAATTCTTCAGATAGATTCCAAAGAAAATGGACACAAAAATCCAAAAGAACTTTACTGAAACGTAATGGCACTCGACAAATTGGCATACATGAGCCCAACATGGCCCACGTAAAGCTGTCAGCTCCGATTTTCGGTTAGGGCCTCCAGTGGGAAAGAAGTCTAGTGGAGCATCGTTAACATACACTTGACCATTAGTATGCTTACCGACCACCCCACCCCGCCATCACCCCCAATTCCAGGGTCAGACTAATTAACAATCTGTGGGTGAGTTCCTTGTTGCAGTTTAGAGAGGCATGGTTGTTTTTAACAGCAAACAAGAACCATTGACATATAGTAAATTACAGAGAAATCTTTATCAAGTAGTTCTGGTCACAGACCACTTGATTTTGAATGACATTATAGGGATCTCTTGAGTAAATATGGTAGAGAATGGAGGCCCTCTTTCATACTGACGGCTGGCAGGTATCAAACAAAACCATCAGGATGTCTGGCAGAAGGTGGCAATCCTATTGCACCATTCAGCAGACCTCACTGCAGTGATATGAAAAGTGATATGAAAAGTTTAATGACTTCAACAGATTCAACAAGGTAGGAGACCCCATCATTGCCTTATATTAATGCTGTGTTCTAAGCATGCATGGCACGCAGAGTTATGTCCACCTCACAGTCTTACAGTACTTTGACTGCATCCCATGAATCCTTATTATGCAGCAGGGTACACTTCATAATAGCAATGTTCCACTGCATGAACTCCTTCCTTCACATCCTTAAATGCTTTACCCCTTGACAATTCCAACTACATTACCTGCGTGATGCAGGTTCATGGAAGTATGCCGATTACTGGATTGCACACTGACACATGGATATTCCTGTATGTCATCCCAGCAATTTCATTTTTTTCTTTTTTCTAATGTGCTTGTAGGAGAACTCAGAATATAACAAGAGAGAGAGAACCTGCATGGAGGAATGCAGCCGCCCCCCCCCACCCACCTCCCCAAGCTGCATCCACTTATTTCCTTTAAGAAGATAACTCAGGAGATCCTTGGCAGAGGTCATTATGATAGTTGGAGATGAGAAAGTAGGAGAGTAGCTCAGGGTTTGTATTAATTCTTTGCTGCTCATCCTTTTCGCTTACTGGCATCAAGCCATACACTGAAGCAATTCCATGTTACTCATTCTGCTAAAAGTTATATCTGAAGAATTCTCATTAAGATATCATTACAACACATGATTCACTTTTCTTTCTCTAAGTGTGCCACGTGAAGCACCACTGAGCAAGCCAGAAACTCTCAGCATGTAGCAGCACCAAATCTACCCACCCACTACTCTGTAAAACATCAATACAGGTAAATCTACCCTGGGAGATTTTGAGAGTGAGTTAGAGGAGAATGCACTGGCTAATACACACGAGAGAGCAGAAGTAGGAGAGAAGGAGCCTGCTGTCTGGAGGGCCAGATTGCATTGATACTCACCATGAAGTTTCTGGAGAGTCCAGGGCCATCTGCAATGGAGCCCCCCCCCCCCCCACCACCTTCCCATTTCAGAGGTTCTAAGGCTAGCCATAGCATCCCGAGTGAATGCTCAGATTACTGCCATGGGGGTCCTTGTACTGCAATGTACAATGGGTTCTCTCCTCTGCATTGGACAGGTTAGAGGTCACATGGAGAGAGTTGCTAATAGGGACTTTAACAACCTCATTGTTGCAATCAGGTCTGTGGATCCTTGGACATAGTGAGATGGTTCCCAGTAGCAAGTGCTTGCATGGAATAGGCACATATAATGTTGTTACTTCTCAGTAAAACAACACCTCTGGACTTTCCTGCTACCCTCTCTGAAATTCCATGTACCAGAAAGCCTGCACCTGGGTTACCTCAGGCTTATGCTCACAGGTCAAGGGTCATTTCAACTCAAGATCCTCTCACAGATACAGAGCAAAAGGCCAAATCACATACTCCTGCAACTGAGGGAGCAATACCAAGAAGCATAATAGGTTGTAACCAAGGGAAAGTACTGGGTACAAAATACTAGCTATACATAAAGATCAAATTTAAGAGAATAAAAATCATTTGCCTTAAGTAGTACCATGTCCACAGAGTGTTCTTGTTATAGTGTTGGATAATACTTCAGCAGGTGATAGGAATGCCATCTTTGGCAGACCAGTAGGAGATGAATGAATGTAGATGAAGGTGTATTTATTGGGGGCATGGTGAAGATATAGGGAAGACTTCTTAAGGTAATTCTGAGAAGGTCTAATTGAGGTAATTATGAGAAAGCCCTAGCAGCCAGCAAAGGTGGTTCAGTGGCTGTATTTTCAGCCTTCTGCATCTTCTCTTGGTCATCTCCTTGCTGCTCTTCATTATCTTCCTCCTCCAATTGTTCTATTTTGATGGCTTTTTGGATGACAAAATTGTACAGCATGCAATAGACTATGACGATGCAAGATATTTTGGTTGGGCTGTATTGTAGGACACTTTAGTCTAAGCTTTTGTCTTATTATGAGGTGTATGCATCTACCAGATTCTCCAGTGAGCCTAGGAGTGCTCAGCAACGACTCTGGTAGATGCATAACTCTCATTATACATGTGCTCAGCAATTGTACGTAACTGTTGTAGAGGAGCCATGAGCCTGGGTTGCAGGAGACAGCGTTGGTCTCCTAGGAGCCAACCTTGTACTGTTCTTTCACCATTAAATAATAGGGCATAGCGGATTGTCTTAAAATAAAAGAGTCAAGACTGCATTGCGGGAAGTGGAAATCCACCTGCTTGACCTCATGTAAATGGTCACTGGTGCGCTGCACATTGATGGCATGGAGGCCCTTATGATTCAAGAATGGTTATTGTGTGCAGGAGCACTTAGGGCTACACAGATGCCATCAATATTGCCTTGGACTTTGGGGAATCCTGCAATTTGATAGAATGCAATGTGAGTACACTTCACAAAACGTCATTGCCTATGAAGCACTTTGGGACGTCTTGAGGACATGAAAAGCGTTATACAAGTGCAAGTTCTTTCTAGCTGGTCATCCGTGGGGAAAGTGATAAGGTTGCTATTTCTGGCAAAACAATGCATCTGCCACCTGCTTGAAACATCTGTGCACGACTAACTGACTAGACGTTGCTATGTCTCCTGTGGAAGCCTGGAATGAGTCTGAAGCCTAAAAACTGAAGGCTACAGTGCCCTTAACAGCCACAGGCAGTGTTGTGCTTATCCTGTAGTTCACCTGCAGGTCAGATTACAGCATGTGGCACTATTTTATCATAGCCTGCTGATGAATCCTAGCCTCCACCGTTCCTCAGTCTGCCGTTGCTTCTACATGCAGTTGAAAGCGTAAAAGCAGGTAGGTGCAGTCTACTTCTGGTCCAATGTGACATGCCTGGCATCCCTCCATTCCTCCTCCCCTTCTTCTTCCTCCAAGTAACATAAATATTGAGGGATTCCCACAGGGACACCCACTGCCTCAAGCTGTAGCTGGTGAACAGAAAATGGGTAGCTCAAATCTACGCACTATAAATGAACCACAAGAGTAACTTGTAGTAAAAAACAACTGAAAAGCACAGCTGAAACTTCCAGACTGTACCTTTATATAACTTCATATTCAACACTAATGAGAGGCCAGAGTTGCAAACGAGGTCAGAGTTGGAGGAGGGTTGGAGGGCTCGAGAGAGGTTACAGAGATAGGGTGTGGTGAGGCCATGGAGGGATTTGAAAACCAAGATGAGAATTCTAAACCCGAGGCCGGGAGCAAATGTAAGTCAGCGAGCACAGGGATAGTGGTGAACGGGCCTTGATGCGAGTTAGGATACGGGCAGCAGAGTTTTGGATAGGCTTAAGTTTATGGAGGGTGAAAGATGGGAGGTTAGCCAGGGGAGTCTGGAGATAACAAAAGCTTGGACGAGGGTTTCAGCAGCAGTTGAGTTGAGGCAGGATGGAGAACGGTGATGTTATGGAGGTGGAAGTAGGTGGTCTTTGTGTTGGAGAGGATATGGGGACGGAAACTCAGCTTTGGGTCAAATAGGATGCCAAGGTTGTGAACAGTCTGGTTCAGCCTGAGACGTTGGCCAGGGAGGGGGATGGAATCGGTGGATAGGGAATGGAGTTTGTGGCGGTGGCCGAAAACAATGGCTTCGGTCTTCCCAATGTTTAATTGGAGGAAGTTTCAACTCATCCAATATTGGATGTCGGACAAGCAACGTGACAAATCTAAGGTAGTGTCGGGATCGAGAGAGGTCATGGTGAGGTAGATCTGGGTGTTGTTAACATACATGTGGAATCTGACGTTATATCTTTGGATGATGTTGCCAGGAGGCAGCATGTAGATGAGAAATAGGAGGGGGCCAAGGATAGATCTCCGGGGAACTCATACTTTATACTTCAAGGTGTCTAAAGTATTAAAAAGAAAGGCAGTCATTTCATGCTATTTTTTTCTGACTTGGAGCCAGAAATTTATAAGTACCTGCCAATCTGCAAACTTTCTTTACCAACGGCAATCAACCTTTAATTGACTAAAGGATGTGCCTTTTTACATGTCAGTTTTACAACCATAAAAGGACAAGACAAGTTAAACTAAGCTGCAACTCCGAAGCAGAATAATACATTGCATATTACACAGCAAAATGTTCCTATTATTATAAAACAGTGTATTACCTGACTTACTATGAGCAACTTACAGGGGATTCATTAATATTAAAAAGCTGACATCATCTGTACGGTGAACAGAGGATTACAAACAACTGATGCAACAGTTAGTCGCCAATCATGAATGCTGCTACAATACGAGGTGCTAAGGTAGTAAGGGATAAGAAATGGCTGTTTTTAGACCCAATTTCACATTCCTACTAAAATTGAGTTCATTTTTTCAGAAGGATAAAGTATTGAACTGCTTTTTGATTATACATCAGTATGTTTGAGGCTGCTGTTGGCCAGCGTAGGTAAGAAACTGTTACATTTAACTTCACTTCACATGCCTTCGTATCTCTGCAAACACAAACTCGATTAATCCAAAGCAAACTGCATCTTCTAGTAACTTTATACATTGCTATGGAAATGTAATATTTTCTCATCTTTGTAAAGGACTCTACTCCAAAATGTACCTAAACATCTGTACATAAACAATATCAGAAATGTTCCAATTTGCTCAGTCTTTGTCTCTCTGGATTACAAACCTTAATTGATCTGCTCCAGCTCTGTACCTTGAGACTCGAGCCATCGACAAAGGGACAGATAAGGTATCTAGCCAACGCTTCTCATATTTTGGTTCATTAGCTGAAGGTGAAGAAGGTGATGATGGTGCCTGCACAGAATAAATGAGACACATCAGAAACACCATCGAATCTGAACACTACTGCAATGCATCGAGTATTGGTTTATGTCTGGAATAATTCACAGCACCTTATATTATTATTCTCCAGATTTCATGAATAACCAGTTACACAGATGAAATTATAAAAACAACCAGTCCAGAGGATTGTGACTTATCGCTATTATATCAACTAAAAATTCAGAAATGTATACTAACTAGTTTCTAAGCATGTCTAGTAATATATATTCACACATAAGTATAAAGCTCACATATTAAATGTTTTACCCATTCTCTACTGAATTTTCATATTATCAACCTGTGGACAGCCTTCAAGAAAAGATCGTTAGAATAGGAGAAGGTTAACCCTCTTTGTGTTTAAGTTTTAAATACAGTTCCTGACAATGCTCCCACCCCCCAATGTAGAATTGAATAATATAAAACTTAAGATTTAACATTGAAGCTTTTTAGCAACTTTGGGTGATATAACAAAAAAATACTCAGTCTTTTCTGAGCACTGGTCGACTATCGTCTTTAAAAAAGCATTTGCTCTTTCATTGACTTGTTCTGTACAGTGGCTCCGTCATGGCTTGCAGGCTGTGAATGCCATTGACTGATTCAAGGATGAGCTCAAATGAAAGGTCATCAACCTGAAACATTAACTCTGTTTCTCTCTCCACAGATGCTGCCTGACCTGCTGGGTGTTTCCAGCATTTTCTATTTTTATTTCAGATTTCTAACATATTTTGCTTTTGTTGAGGATTGGCTCGTTGGCCTTTGATGGCTTTTCCTCCCTCAGGGTTCCCACTACTGTCCTCTGCGAGCTCATCTGCCCGAAGCCGCAGGCACTTTCCGGAGGCCACCAGGTTACTTAATCGCCGCTTGCCATTGACCAGTACCATCTACGGTCATTATGGCAGCAGGTTTAAGCACCTGATCCGACTACTTTGGTGAGCTTAGATTCTTGTTAAAACATAAGTATGCGTGTGATATGTGACGCAGCGATAGATTCGGATAAGAAGTCAAGAAGGAATTATTAGAAACCTGTATAAGTCAGGGCAGAACAGAGCACATATTGATAGATTGTTCTTTTGTACAAAGCAGCAATCATGTTACATATATCAGCAGAAGAAATACATATGCACCACAATATGCCTTTACTGGACTTGCAAACACTTTAACAGACAAGCCCTTGATTTCAAGGCAGCTGCAATGTAAGTAGCTGTGTTCTGTAGAAATCTGTATTATTATTGTGTAACATCTTTCCGTGATTATGGAAAATAAAATGTAATAATTGATTTAATTGATATGTTAAACATAATAATGTATGTATACTAAATCATGGAAAAAGAGCAAACTTTAAAATTTAAAATCTTCAATACTATCGCATTCAAGATTGTTGACTTCTCCCATCAGTCACTCACGGCAAGTACTGCAGGTCATACTGGAGTATTAATGCACATCCCAACATCATTAGTCCTTGACTAGAACTCTGAGAGCTGATTAAAGTATGAGGCACAGCTGGCTGCTTTAATGCCACTGAGGTCCTATATTGCAGCGTAAAACAAGCCGGAATATTTATTATTAGTAGTTGCAGTTAGATTTGACCCTGTAACCCATTTTAAATGTTACATCTCAGCTCCCAATGTAATGGGAGTTGTACATTTTTATCTCAAACAGCTCTTTAGTTGAGTTGTATCTGAGATGCCATCGCTAGCAATTTAAGAGCTACCACCTTCGATCTCCTGATGCTCGTTTTCAGAAAAGGGATTCTACCATGAATTAAAGCCTGCTGCCTCAATCAACATGTGAAAATCTACATATTAATATTTTGAGCTAACTAACGCAGATGTCAGGGAATATTTTCTGCTCTAAAGTTCAAGATAAATGATTTCACTAAACTGTCATTGGTTTATAATGGCAATTTGGAAAAAGTATTTTCCTGTAACTTTACACAGACTTTCATAGCACATTCTTCCAATAGCACACTGTAGTCAAAATGCAATGAAGGTTAGTTTACCTAATGAATGGCACCATCTTCAACACATACATTTTTCTGGCATCAAGATGAAATATCAGAGTATATTGCAGTAGCGAATCAAATTCTCTTACTATGAATCACCTCATGTTTTCTGTACTTTAAGACTTCGTGTGACAAATGTAAAAATTCATTATAATTGTAATTCTGAATTCTCTAAATTTCTTCTGTCACCTTAATCAGAAAATATATCTTCTTTAATGAAAAAATCTTTCTACTTCCTTGATTCATCTTTCCTGCTTCTGTCATTCCATGAGAAAAATGTAGCATATTCATCATGAGATGATTAAATGTATCCTTCATTTCTTTTGCTTTTAGCTATTGTCTTACTTTTCCTAACCTCCCTGGCTCTCTGTTCTTTTCTTTATTTCTGTATAATTTTCCCTCCTTATTTTACTATTTATTACTCCCAGTCCTTTTATTCTTTTCACTATCTCGGCTTTTTCCTTGTAAACAATATACATTAGATCAGCTGGCCAGTTCAGACATGGTTACCTTCTGATCATTTACCTTCAATTTTCATCCCCTTTTCTCTTGAAGGCACTGACTCATGCTGGGGTAATGTTCACAGTGAGGGTTTTGAATTGACCAGTTTTACAATGGCCCAGTGGGGTTTTAAAACTGCCACTGGTTGACAGTTTTAACCAGCAATATAGTGGATGGAACCAAAATTTTGTGGGGGATGGGGAGGGGGGAGGAGTGGTGCAGGAATCTTGGAAAGAATGTCTGCTTTCAAATATTTTTTTTAAATTCCAGTTCTCTCCAGGCTGAGATCATGGCCTGGACCACCAGGTGGGATCCACTTCTGCCGTTTGATGACAGGGTATGCCTAGTCTCACCAGGCTTACCGCCACCAATCCCGTTGAGAGACAGGGAGCTGGGAACTCCCGGCGTTGGGAGTCCCGGCAACTCGTTATGCTGCTGTCCGTATATGGGGCGGGTGAAGGCTCGACCTTTTACAGCCTGTGGAAATCCCGACATGAGGCTAGGACCATGTATTTACAGGTCCATACGTAATCTCCTGTCAGAGTTACAGAGTAAGCGTGTCAGAAGAGCTGTGGATACTTAGGCTTGTTGCTTTCGGGAGAGAACGTTGGGAAAAAAAATTTGCACTTGGAGTGCAACATTTTCTCTGCTCAGGAGTCAAAATAAAATATGCTTTGTACATAGCTGTAAATTTGCAACACCTTGCAATAGAATACAATACAGCCAGCGTAAACTGTCAACAGTGCTCTTAATGGACAGGACTCAATGGGACAGGCTGCCTTTCCCCATTCTGTGCTTTCAGATGCTCTCACACTGCTAGAAATAATAAAACGTAGGAAATTATACAGGTCTATTCATGCTGAGATGAGTAATATCGTAATGTTATTGTTATGTATGATGTGTAAATGACACAACCACCAATATATATTTCGGACTTTTATGCTGCACATACAATTGCTTATTTAAGGAGCCACACAAGTTAAAACTCTACATCAAATTTATTAGGAATGCTGGATTGTTGTAGTTTGAAAAACAACCCAGTTTTATGATTCATTTTTCCCCTACAGATCGCTGCCTGGAATTCCTGCAGGGTTCTCCGGCGGGAGATCAGCAGAACCCCCACGGAAATGGCCTAAACTATTAAAAATGACCACTGGTGGCATTTCTCCAAGGTTTCTGCTGATTTTCTGCCAAAGTCACAGTGGGGGATCAGGAGAGCCCCCATGGGATCTCAGGGCCCATACTTGCAAAGCGACTCACTCTTCTTACAAAAGAAACATTTTAAGTGAATAAATTTGCAACATCTATCAATCGAAATTACGAATTATGTAACGAGTTTGAAAGTGACAGGAACGGTTGTCACTAACCTGTGAATATTTGACTTGATTATTATCCTTTAACCCACACGGTGCAGTGAGTCCTATGACTGTGCAAACACATTTGAATTTATAAGGGGGAAGTTAATTTTATTTGATAATTAGCTGAAAGAAAAGATAACTTTATAATGTTTGCTAACATGAAAAATTGCTCAGACATTTTGAGGACTATGATATGGACATTTGAGGGTGCTATCTAATCATCACATTTGGAGAGCAGTGTGCATGTTGCAACATATTATTTAATGCAACCAAGATCATGGGTTCTTTCCTAGCTAATAATAGCTATGTCTATTTTGGTCACACTTGGTTACAGTCACGGTTAGACTGTTGCATATTTCATTCAAAATTAATTCTGTTTCACTGGATTGACCGTGTATGAACTAAATAAAGAGGATCATGAAGGATTAGTGAATTATATTAATTTCTAAGTTACAGTGAACTCTGCCTGAAAGACCATCTGCACAGTCAGACCACGTAATGTCAGTTCCAATAATAAAATATCAGTGCCAAGGGACTGTGGTTATGATTTTTCCTATGATGAACAGGAGTGACTTTATCACCATCTGTAGTGGGTGAAAAGGAAAATTTCTAACCCAACCTCAGAAATTTAACACTTAAATGACCACACAAGGGAATTTACAATTTGTAGTATATCTATGTTATTAAGATAGCATCTGTGTACATTGAATAGACAGACTGTCTATGCAGCAAGCTGTTAATTTTACCAAAAGCAAAATACTGCGGATACAGGAAATCTGAAATAAAAACAGAAAATGCTGGAGAAGCTCAGCAAGTCAGGCAGCATCTGTGGAGAAAGAAACAGAGTTAACGTTTCAGGTCGAAGACCTTTCTTCATAATTCGTCAGAAGTAATTTTGGTTAATTCCTTCTTGCCGTATCTTTTCTCTTATTTAATCCTCCCACCCATTAAAAAAATGTTTTCTTCCTCAGGCACAACAGCATTTGTTGGATGCTGGACCAAGTGGGCAACCTATTCACTCATCTCTGCCAAGGCTACTGTGTAAACTTGCTGTGCAAAATGGCCATGTTTCAACCATCTCAAGTTCCAGCTCCTTCTCTCATTGAGGAAGTGCTTTACCTCTACCCTCAGCCTACTCCCAACAGACAGGCTGAGAGTATAATGTGGAAAACTGGAGGCTTCCCACCACTCCACAGCATTAAATCAACACATCAACATATTTGCTGCCATGCCTAACAATATTTTCTTATTTTGCAGATGACTTACACAATGTCTGAAGCCTGACATGATACAACAGGACTCCAAGCAGTCGGAACAGTGAAGAAAGCTGCAGCTATTTACATTGTTGAGCTATGAACAGCTTCTGGTTGGACTTATCTCTGCTAGTAGCTCTGACTCGTGAATTTGGTGATGAGACAGTGTGAGCACCATCTTAACTCTTTGCAAATTGACTCTCCTAAACAAAAGCTCCTGTCTTCTTGGTGATCACACTCAGTAGAGGAAAATGGGTAACACCTGGCAGTGATGAATTTTTATCATTAATTATAGGCAGAAGTCATGTCGCGATGTATATCAATGTCACTTCTGATTACCAGGAGAGAGACAATTATATCTGATCTCTCCATTATGACAACCTCACATCAAAACTGATCATTGGACACCAGTTTCACTGTATTCCATTTGTCACATCAGAATTGATTCCCTCTTTTAATTCAAAGTCAGGTATGTGGTGCACTGTCTGCAGGTCTATACATGCTTTATCTTCTGGAGCAGCAGATCAGCTGCCTCAAGGGATTTGGCTGCCACTGCACTTCCTGATAACCTTCTCACTGCTTGTACCTGCTGTAGGGAGTGCCAAGTGATATGTATGGTACTTGCAAATTATTAACTGAACATTGTATTATCCCCCAATGGGAGCAAGTGCATTGTAGCAATTACACTCCAATGTCTCCTCTTGCAGTGCTTTTGTTAGTCTTAGATGGAATATTCCAGAGAGTTTGGAAATAAAAGCAGCTAGTTATTACCACATCAATTTGAGTGTTTATAGGGACATAACATCAACGGCATGCTCCCATCGAATATTTAGAATGTTTGCATTAAATCTCTTTTCACTTCACATTGATAGATTTTTAATATTGTAAGTTACAGCAAAAATAAGTAACCTTTGGATTTATCCATATTCATTTGTCTAACCATACCATCACTTTCCAGAAAACTACCTGAACACTCATTCTCCCCTTCACAGGTACAATTGGTGAGGCACTCTTTCCCTTCTAAGCCTCAGTACACAGATGCACTCTTTCTCTCTACCCCTAAATCTTCCCAGTTCACAGATGTACTCTCTTCCCCCTCCAAAAACCTCCCAGTTCACAAAGGCACTCTCTTTTTCCCCCAGAACCTCCCCATTTTAGAGGCACTGCTCCCCAAACCTCCCACCCCCCAAATCTCCCCATTCCCCAAACCTCCCCATTTTAAGAGGCACTCCCTCCAGGTTGAACCCTACCACTGGATTCAGGCAACATTATATAGAATTTACAGCACAGAAACAGCCATTCAACCAGTGTTTATGCTCCACACGAGCCTCCTCCCTCTCTAGTTACTTCATCTAACCCTATCAACATATCTTTCTATACCTTTCTCCCTCATTTACTTATCTAGCGTCCTCTTAAATGCAACTATGCTATTCACCTCAACCACTCCATGTAGCAGTGAGTTCCACATTCTCACCATTCTCTAAGTAAAGTTTTTCCTGATTTCCTTATTGGATTTATTAGTGACTATCTTATATTTGCCTAGTTTTGGACTCCCCCACAAGTGGAAACATCTTCTCTAAGTCTACTCTATCAAACCCCTTCATAATTTTAAAGACCTCTATCAAGTCACCTCTCAGTCTTCTTTTTTCTACAGAAAAGAGTCCCAGCATGTTCAATCTTTCCTGATAGTTGTACCCTCTCAGTTCTGGTACCATCCTTGTAAATCTTCTTTGATTACCCCGATATCCTTTTGTAATATGGAGACCAAAACTGTGCACACGACCCTAAGTGTGGCCTAACCAATGTTCTATATAAGTTTAACATAGCTTCCCTGCTTTCACACAATGTGCTGGTGTAAAGTGAAATCAGTCATTCAATGATATTCACTAACAGATCAGGAAAATAGATAGCCAGAAAGTGAAGACTTCTAGAGATCTGGCACCTCAGCTTGATTCATCCCTGCCAAGGGAATGATTGATCAGCTGTTGACCCCTGAAGCTAATGAAGAAAGCAGCAGGTGTAGTAAGAGTTGTATGTGATAATAACTTCTGAATGAAAATAAAGATAAAGCATTCTTATTCTGTGCTTATTCCTTTCTTCAGCAGCACCTGTCCTTACTTGCTAAGCACATACACCTCAGCCAGGTCACACCCAATCAATGACAGCATTACCTCTGCGACTAAGCCCCTCTGCTGGATACATATGCAATTACATTATAGTCTTAAATAAGGCTGCATTTGGTGACACCACAATTCCCAGTCAGAGTATAGATGATTGGGTAATTCCCACATCAATCACGCACGGAGCCCGCACTGCTGTAAGTGACTGGGATAGATATTACGCACAATTATTCTCCACTCACTGCATTTTGCTGGAGAAATAACTCTGTTTTTATCGGGAGACCTTGCTGTAATTTCAGTCCATGAGTTCTTTTTGCTATTGTTTGTGGACACACTTTTTAGTCTCTGTTTGTTGTTTGCTGAGTAAATAAACTGTTTTCTGTAAAGCAGACTGTTTATTGTAAAATAGACTGCTGTAAAATAAACTGTTTGCTGTAAGTCCTGCCATTAGTCCTGCCCCGCTTCCAACTCATTGGCTGACACAGTGGTGATAATACGCACTTCGCTTAAATAATACAATACGTTTTCTGGGTCAGGTGCGAAAGGGCTCCACAGAGAGAGGTATGCAAATCTGCAATATAGCCGAGTGCTCTGGAATCTTCCCTTTTTATATTGTGGGACAGGTTAGACAACGACAGACAATCGATGTTTGAAAGTTACATTAAGTGAATTTGTTTCTGAGTGTCAGAACTTCTCCAGTGGCTAGGGAAGGTCCACGCAGGCTGATAAACAAGAAACAGCATTGACAGGCAGTTCAGGTGGGTTGAGTGCTCCACTCATCCATGGTGAGAAATGATGGTGGCCTCATTACCTTAAGGCACTGCTGCCAATGTTGGACTATAGTAGGCAGCAATGCAGTAAAATAAAATGGGCATCAGATGCAGCAGTAAGTACAATTTAAAATCTGACAAAAACAAAAGAAAACATTTCTCAAATCAATATTATCCTGAGCATAGTAATGTATTCCAATGGCAGCAGGTTGGAAACAGGGGCAAGGCTCAAGATAACTTAGAACTCAAATTCAGAGGAAAGACCTGCAGTGCTGAACTTAACACCTTTGGAGTAAAGACAGCTGAGGGAAAATACCACCAAAGTCTTTGAAATGCTGAGAGCCACAGAGAATGAAGATAAAAGTAGGTTATCTCATATCCTATTAAGATTTGAGTAACATGTATATGGCCTGCAGAGTACACAAGAACATAAGAAAAGGCAAGGATAAGAAAAGGCTATTCAGCTCATCACTCTAGTACTCGAATTCACCCAGCCTAGTATCTGACTACATTTTGAATGCCCTTAATCTCTTTGATCTGGTAGATTGTTCCAAGTTATTATTCAGCCTTTGAATAAAGGATTTTGTTCAAATATCTGTTTTAAGTTTACTTTTCACTAGTTTAAATTTATATCCTCTGGTCTGATTTATCTTGAAGTAATATTCTGGGTTCACCTTATCTATGCCAGTTAATACTTTATATACCTCCCTAGCCTCTTTTGCCTTCATCCTTAGCCATTTCAATACCATTCATGGAATGCGTGTGTCATTTTTATTATTCCTACTAGCAATACTTTACTTTTATCTGCATTTCATTTCATCTGCTATTTCATATTTTTTTTACAACTCATTCTATTATTTCTGAGCTGTCTCCTCCAACTCCAGTGCCCCTCTTAGTTTGGTATCATCTGCAAATCTGACCACTTTGCATTGAGTTTCTGAATCCAGGTCATTGATATAAATTCGAAACAGTCGTGGTCCCAACACTGAGCCCTGAGGCACCCCACTCATTACTTCCCACCCACCCTGATGTTACTTCTCTAACTAATACCCATTGTTTCCTATCCTTCAGTAAATGTCTTACCCACTCCCAGGGTTTACCCTGAATTGCTAACACTTTGAGTTTAACTAATACATTTTCATGTGGATCTTTGTTAAATGCCTCTTGGAAGTTTAGGTACACCACATCATAGGGCTTCCCACAGTCCAATTGATCTGTCATTCCTCAAAGAAGTCCAGGAGGCTGTTCAGGCAGGATGTTCCCCTTCTGAATCCATGCTGACTGCTATTAACTGATGATACCAGAACTGAGAGGATATACTTATCAGGAAAGACTAAACAGGCTAGGGCTCTTTTCTCTAGAAAACAGAAGGTTGAGGGTTGACCGAATAGGGGTCTTTAAGATTATGAAAGGGTTTGATAGGGTAGACGTAGAGAAAATGTTTCCACTTGTGAGAGAGTCCAAAACTAGAGATCATCAATGTAAGATAGTCACTACTAAATCCAATAGGGAATTTAGGAGAAATTTTTTACCCAAAGAGTGGCAAGAATGTGGAATGCACTACCACAAGGAGTAATTGAGGCAAATAGCATAGATGCATTTAAGGGGAAGCTAGATAAGCACACGATGGGGAAAGGAATAGAAGGGTATCCTGATAGGGTTAGATGAAGTAGAGAGGGAGGAAGCTCGTGTGGAGCATAAACACTGGCGTAGGCCAGTTGGGCTGAATGGCCTGTTTCTGTGCTGTACCATCAATGTAACTCAATGTAACTAAATAATTGTGTAGATAATCCTCAAGTTTACTCCTGATAATCATTCTAACGTTTTGCATGAAATAGAAGTAAGATTGACCGTTCTATAGTTGCTTGCGTCTGTTTTATCCACCCTTTTGAATATGAGCACCACATTAGCCTGTCTCCATTTTATTGGTATCGCCCTAGTGTCCAGTTACTCCCTCAGAATGGTTGTCAACATTTCACAAATCTCCTCCCTAATCTCTCAGCACTCTGAGATAAATACCATCAATCCCTGGGCCCTTATTTGTTTTGAGCCCGTTTAGTCTATCTAGGGCTGCTAACTCATTCGTATTATGGGAATTGGATTCAGCACTCCAATAGTACTGCAATTGGCAGAGGAGAAACAACAAAACCAATCATGTTAAATAAAGTGCAAATCATGTTGTCAGGTTCCACTGGTACCCAAGACATTGGCCCTACCAGCCCGGGAACAGTTACCTGGGACTGGCAAGAGAACAATTCCTAAGAAGATTGAGAGACATTGTGACAGAGCTGTGCTATTGTAGTAAAAGTGTCCTGAAAATGCATTTGCAATAATTCTACTAATTTCTAGGAAAACAAAAAAGAGTTAATGTTAAGAGCCAAGGTGTTTCAAGATACCATTATGTATGAGGAGGACAAAAGATCTTTTGCAGTTAACATCTAGTTCCAATTAATGGCTAGAGCTTGGCAAACCCAGGCTTATCAAGGCTGAATATTAGAAAGCCATATTTTTGTTGACAAGAGTGGTTGGGAGTGATCTAATCCTTATCTGGATTTCCTTTCCATTGTTATTTAAAGCCAGAGAAAGTGAAAAGAGATTTTGCAACTAATGAGCAGACCTCGCTTTCATCAAGTAATTAAAATTTGCCTCTTATAAGTTTTGAGATATGTTTGTCTCAGGTATTGATCTCAAAAAGGAAATCCTTGGGATAAGAATCACTCAGATTGGCTAAAAGATTGCATCAAAGGAGGTTTTTTGAGAATAAAAGGTATAAAAGATGGTGTTATTGATAAAAAAAAGTGGTCAGTGAGATTAGAGGCATCAGATGATGTAAGATCGATCGAAGTGTTTTGATGGAATGGGATGTTACAGGAGTTCTTTCACCCCCAAATTCCTCAGGGCATGATCCTGTTGGTTATGCCACTTGCCTGGCCTAGACTCCACTGGTGGGGACCATATCTGCCATTGTGGAGGCCAGTGAGATACCTCACCTCACTGGTACGATAGGTCGCCATCTAGCCTAAGCAGTGGAAACTCCTGGTGTAGGGAGTCTCCGTCCCCAGCCATCATTTGCCTTGTATTTTAAGGCAACCAGGAAACTCCCAGAAATGACAGTGTCCTGCTGTACCTGAATCTCGACTAATTTCCTAAAGGTTCTGACCAGCCTCCTGTTGGAGTTACAGTGGGCACGGGGGCATGGGTGGACACAGGGGCATGGGTGGGCAGGGGTTATGGGTGGGCAAAGGTTGGCATATGTGGGCTTGGGTTGGCATAATTGGGCATGGAAGGGCATAGGTTGGAATGAGGTTGTGAGTCATGGGGGATGAGATCGGGGGTCAGTCAAGGGGGGTTGTCAGGATCGGGGGTCATCACTGGGGTCCGCGATTGTAGAGGGGGAGGGTCGGGGGTGGGAGGATTGGCGTGGGCGGGGAGGATCAGGGTCGGGAGTGGGAGGATCGGAGTGGGGGGAGGATCGGGGTGAGAAGATCGGGATTGGGGGTCGGACGGGAAGGATCAGGGTCAGGGGATCATGGTCAGGGGTCGGGGATGATCGGGGATCAGGGGGTCCGTGATTGGTGGTCAGCGGTCAGTGATTGGGGGGGGTCCGCGATCGTTGGGGGGTCGGTGCAGGTAGGCTTATTGGGCCTGGGGGAAGCACTCCTGCTCTTCCAGGCCCACAAACTGTGCCTTTCTAGGCACCTTCCTGTTAGTCTTAGGCCTTTCACCTCATTTCACGAGGCGTAAAACAGAAGGCCTGGGAATCCGGCCCTCTGGGGTTGAAATCGGGAATTGGTGAAAAATGGGGTCTTAAAGCCTCCTTGAAAGGTTTTATGGCCCGACCTGCCTCCTGGGAGTGGGTTGGTTGCCCAACCCTTGACCCGCCCCGGTGAAAACCAGAAATGGGCGGGTTGGAGGCGGGTCTGAAATGGTGGCAATTTTCAATGCCCCCCGCCCCCAACCCACCCGTTATTTAATTTGAAAATTGAGCCCAATAGGTCAAATGATCTCCTTCTGTGCCATAACTTTCTATGATTCTATGGTTCTATAAAATGTCAGAAGGAGGAAGAAATTCCAAGTCAATCAATTCTACTATACAAACTCAGGACAAGGTTGTATGAACTATTAGAATCATCTCTAAAGTTACAGGCTGTCATTAGCAAGCTTACAATTTTTAATATATTCAATAGATTTCCTATTCAAAAGTCATAACTTGTCTACTGTGCACGATTGCTGGGAATTTTCTCACGGATTCTCCCGATCGGCCACCAGGCGGAGACCCTGGATAGGCATGTAAACTGGGTTGCCGCCATTCTACTGCCAAAGTTACGGTGGCCTATAGGGAGAATCCCTAAGGAAATTCCCAGCGGCAGTCCAAACTAAACTAAATTTGCTGACTTTATGTCAATCTTTGACATTGAGTATTATGTCAACTTATGTAATATATAGAGCCCAGCTGATGCTGAGTTACTGTGAGAGGCCTGAACTGCCTTTGTAACCTTAGATATTAATTCTGTCAGTTAAGAATATTTATCTAAGTGCCTTGTACATCATTACTGTTTGATATCAAAAGGCTGCTAATGATATTATCATAACTGTGTTAATAAAGAAATGCCATTTCATGATTTCATGGTATGATTTCATCTTCATCTCTGGCACCTGTCGGCCCATGGCTGCCGGAAACTCCATGCCAGTCCTCCATTGGGGAAGGGGCTGCCCAGTCACTCCCCCCTCTCTTTTGACAAGAAAGGTTAACTCATTCACCGAGTAGTGCACTGGTCTTCTAAAGGGTGCTGATTGTGTAAAGGTTAATATAATTTGGACCAGTTAATGTAAAACAGTTCAAGCGGGCCAAATTTTGTCATCTAATACTTTTCTAGACGTAGACGTTTAAGTCCCAGGTATTTTTTTGATGTGGAGTTAAGGTGAAGGGGTTAAGGTCTGGGGCTCTTAGATTAATATTCCTTAAAAGGATTGTGGGTTTACCAATTCCAGTGTTTTTAAACCATCTTCTTCATTAAGACCTAGCGACATGACCAATAATCCATGCAGCACTGCCAAAGTCTGTAAAAGTCACCTTGGCTCTCAATTTCTATGCATCGGGCTCTTTCAGTCTAGCAATGGTGACATCTGAAGTCTCAGCCAGTTTGCTATACATAGATGTGTCAAGGAAGTCACAGGTGCATTATTTAGCACGGCCAACAACTTTATCACCTTCACCACTAACCAGCAACAACTGTATGAAAGGGCAATACAGATCTTCTGGCTTTCAGGATGTCACTGATTGTACCAATGTTGCCAATCAGGCGCCCTGTGCATAATGCTGTGTCCCATCTGAGCCAATTGGGATTTTAGTCTCAGTGTCAAGCTGGTAGGTGACCAACAGCTCAGAATACAAGGCTTCCCTGGAGCTTTCACAATTGCTATCATTTGAAGACTGCATCCATTTGAAGCGGAAGGAAAAGTAGAAGGTTGGCTCCTGGGAGAGCAGAGCTACACTCTGCATCCTTTGTGCCAACCACAGACAGTAGCACAGGGCAAGTACAATAAAGGTCATGCTACAACTAGGTGATTATTGAACATACCATTTTTATCTTAAAGCAGTACTTCAGATATCTTGACCAATTGGGGGCTCCTCAGTATTTCATAAGCAACTGTTGTCTGCTGCCTGCTCCTCAACTTTATGCCCTGCAAGGCTGCCTCACTCTGGAGGTCAAAGAGCAGGATACTGAAGCCATGACAAAACAAGGGGGTGAAAGTGAAAAGAAATAGCTGCTAAATCAGCAATGCATCATTATAGAATCATAGAATCATAGATGTTTACAACATGGAAACAGGCCCTTCAGCCCAACATGTCCATGTCACCCAGTTTATACCACTAAGCTAGTCCCAATTGCCTGCACTTGGCCCATATCCCTCTATACCCATCTTACCCATGTAACTGTCCAAATGCTTTTTAAAAGACAAAATTGTACCCGCCTCTACTACTGCCTCTGGCAGCTCGCTCCAGACACTCACCACCCTTTGAGTGAAAAAATTGCCCCTCTGGACCCTTTTGTATCTCTCCCCTCTCACCTTAAATCTATGCCCCCTCGTTATAGACTCCTCTACCTTTGGGAAAAGATTTTGACTATCTACCTTATCTATGCCCCTCATTATTTTATAGACTTCTATAAGATCACCCCTAGACCTCCTACTCTCCAGGGAAAAAAGTCTCAGTCTATCCAAACTCTCCCTATAAGTCAAACCATCAAGTCCCAGTAGCATCCTAGTAAATCTTTTCTGCACTCTTTCTAGTTTAATAATATCCTTTCTATAATAGGGTGACCAGAACTGTACACAGTATTCCAAGTGTGGCCTTACTAATGTCTTGTACAACTTCAACAAGACATCCCAACTCCTGTATTCAATGTTCTGACCAATGAAACCAAGCATGCTGAATGCCTCCTTCACCACCCTATCCACCTGTGACTCCACTTTCAAGGAGCTATGAACCTGTACTCCTAGATCTCTTTGTTCTATAACTCTCCCCAACGCCCTACCAGGTGTGCCAGGTACTAATTCAAGATGGTGTCCTATGAGTGTCAGAGGTGCCCCGTTTCAAAGCTACAATCCGTGTCTTTAAAATAACCTTCCCAAATCCACCTCCACCTCTACTTGCCAGTTGCAGTTCCTCAAATACCTTCAATTCCTATGTATTAACTGTACTTCTGCTTCACTTCAAACAATTACACATCGATGGTCGGCACAATATTCAGCAATGCAATCTTTGAATTCATTCTGTGGTATATGACTCTAGTTATTGTGCTTTGTGATGGTGCTTCCTCTTTGTGCTACTGAATTGTGTGCAGCACGTAACACCTAAGTGATTCTTTTCTTGAAGGAATAGGTGCGATGGGTTTCTCTGGCAGATTGGCTGGCTGCAGAGTTCCTCTGACAGATTGCTCGGATCCTGCAGGCCAGAGACCTTGTGGTGTGCACTGCAATCTGGTGCTGTTGTGGCTGTCTGGACCTACCCATTTTCTGCCATCAGCTTTATTGCCAGCCAACTCGCTCCATGGCCACTGCTGCAGGGCTCTCCCACAACATGCCTCCTAATCTGTCGGAGAGCACTTTAGGCAGCCGTGGGGGTCTGTGAATCTCTAACTCAAGACTATTTCTATACAATATCCCAGCATGGTGAAGCCAGGGAAGAATGCATTTTGAAGATTTGAATCCAAAGCCTCTAAAGAAGCAATGTGAGCATTCATGACAGATGCTACTACTGTGCCTTTGACCTGCACCATTGATAGTTCCACCGCAGATGGCGCAGGAGTTGCCATATCCTTCATTGCAGACTTCAGTGCAGATCAACCTTTCATCCGTGACTGTGCAGATCTGGGTAGTGTCATCCTCCACATTCTTTCTTCAACCTAGCAGAGTGTTTTGCATGGATACAAGCGTCTCATGTAGACAATCCTGTTCAGACATTGATCTCTATTTGCAATCAGACCCTACAGGGCCTGGATCCCTAGGTGTCACAGCAGTGGCAAAAACCACACTGGACCCCTGGTTAGCAGATGTCAGGCCTTGGGTAACTATCAATAGTAAATTAGGTGTTATGTGCTGCACACAATTCAGTAGCATAATTTCACTTTGGTGGGAAGAATAGAAAAACAGAATTTTTTTTAAATGGTGAGAAACTGTTAAATGTTGGTGTTCAGAGAGACTTGGGTATCCTGGTACAAGAAACACAAGTTAGTATGCTGGTACAGGAGGCAATTAGGAAAGCAAATGGCATGTTGGCCTTTATTGCAAGGGGGTTAGAGTACGAGAGTAGAGAAGTCTTACTGCAGTTGTGCAGGGATTTAGTAAGACCTCGCCTGGAGTACTGCGTACAGTTTTGGTTTCCTTATCTAAGGAAGGATATACTTGCCTTAGAGGCGGTGCAACGAAGGTTCACTAAATTAATTCCTGGGATGAGAGGGTTGTCCTATGAGGCGAGGTTGAGTAGAATGGGTCTATACTCTCTGGAGTTTAGAAGGATGAAAGGTGATCTCATTGAAACACATAAGATCATTAGGGGGCTTGAGAGGGTAGATGCTAAGAGATTGTTTCCCCTGGCTAGAGGGTCTAGAACTAGGGGGCATTGTCGCAGGATACGGGGTCGGCCATTTAAGACTGAGATGAGGAGGAATTCCTTCATGCAGAGGGTTGTGAATCTTTGGAATTCTCTACCCCAGAGGGCTGTGAATGCTGAGTCATTGAATATATTCAAGGTTGAGATGGATAGATTTTTGGACTCTAGCGGAATCAAGGGAAATGGGGATTGGGCGGGAAAGTGGAGTTAAGGTTGAAGATCAGCCATGATCTGATTGAATGGCGGAGCAGGCTCGAGGGGCCGTATGGCCTACTCCTGCTCCTATTTCTTATGTTCTTATGATCTAATGTTCTTATCATCACTTGCTCTTCCTTGCCTATGCACTGTGACTCATTCTGTACTTTCTTCTCAATCTTGCTATCTCATGTTAAATTTGCTGATGACACAAAGGTAGGTAGGAAAATAAGTTGTGAAGAGGACATAAGGAGTCTGCAAAGGGATATAGATAGGTTAAGTGAGTGGGCAAAAATTTGGCAGATGGAGTATAATGTGGGAAAATGTGAACTTGTCCACTTTGGCAGGAGGAATAGAAAAGCAGTATATTATTTAAATGGAGAGAGATTGCAGAACTCTGAGGTACAGAGGGATCTGGGTGTCCTAGTACATGAATCACAAAAAGTTAGTATGCGGGTACAGCAAGTGATTAGGAAGGCAAATGGAAAGTTGCAATAAATTCCCCTTGCAATAAATGGAATCATTTATCGAATCGAGTGATGTCACATAAGATGATATTGTGCCCATGTGACAGTCACTCAGAAGGACATTTATTGCAAATGGAATGGAATATAAAAATAGAGATGTTTTGCTACAGTTGTACAGGGCATTGGTGAGACCACATCTAGAATACTGTGCAGTTTTGGTTTCCTTATTTAAGAAAGGACATAATTGCTTTGGAGACGGTTCAGAGAGGGTTCACTCGACTGATTCCTAGGATGAGGGGGTTATCTTATGAGGAAAGGTTGGACAAGTTGGGCCTGGAGTTTAGAAGAATGAGAGGTGATCTTATTGAAACATGTAAGATCCCGAGGGGACTAGAAGGGATAGGTGCTGAGAGGATGTTTCCCCTTGTGGGAGAGACTAGAACTAGGGGTCACAGTTTAAAAATAAGGGGTCTCCCATTTAAGACGGAGATGAGGAGAAATGTTTTCTTTCAGAGGGTTGTGAGTCTGTGGAACTCCTTTCCCCAGAGAGCGTTGGAGGCAGGGTCATTGAATATTTTTAAGGCTGAGTTAGATAGATTCCTGATTAACAAGGGAGTCAAAGGTTACACAGGTAGACGGGAAAGTAGGGTTGAGGTCACAAACAGATCAGCCATGATCTTATCAAATGGCAAAGCAGGCTCGAGGGGCCGAATGGCCTATTCCTGCTCTTAATTCGTATGTTCGCATGCTCCAGGGCTTGTGAAACAGTGATGGTTCTTAGTTGAGGTGGTCTCTCTGATACCGGGTGCTGTGAGGTGCAGGGCTGTTCAGGAATACTGTTGTAGCTTAACTTGACTGAGAAAACAGAAGAGAACAAAGTATCAAATGCTGGCTGAAATAACCCTTTCAAGCACTGCTATCACTGAATGATACTCCGAGTGATGTCACTAAGGTGATATTGTGCCCATGTGACAGTCACTCAGAAGGACATTACATAACATGAACATTATGATACTAGCCATCAGCTCAAGAGAAGCCTTTAACTTCACTGTTCCTCCAGTAGCTCAATGCTCTCTTATCCAATGATATCAGGAATGGTCTCCTTAAATGGGGTCAGGGGTTTGAACTGAATTGCTCCCCTGCCTGCAAAGCAGGTTTCGGGCAGGTGGGCGGGGGGTGGGAGAGTGAAAAATGCACTCGCTGGCCTAGGTTTCAGGCTGGGGAAATTTTAACCCGCGGGTCTCATTTAAATGCCGTTGGTCCACTTCAGGGGCCAGAGAAGCTGCTGGCAGGTCACTATCGGGCAGACCTCGGCTGCCCACTGGATTCCAGGTAAGTGATGGGGAGAGTGTTTCGGGAAAGTCTCTCAGGAGGGAAGGGGATGTAATTGCGGGATAGGGGAAGCTGTGACTTTGCTTGTGGGTCCAGGAACCTCCTGGACCCAAAAAGGGAATTCTTTGACTTTCCTGGAGGGCCTTTTCCTCCTTCCCAACAGCTGCCGATCTGCTTCAGCCTGGCAGGAAAACCACTGTGGCTCCCCCGCTCAGGCCCCAATTAAAGTGCCATTGGGGCCCTATTGATGTCATAGGATCCAATTAGCATTTTTATATGAGGCACCCATCTGAGTTTGGTGGACGCCATATCCGCTGCCAAAACCAATGGCGCTAAAGTTGGAATTTGGCAGGAACGGAGCAGGAAATGGAGCTTTTCCATTTTAATTGCTTGGCCACTCTGTTCCCACCCAGCGTGATGAGATATCACAAGTACATGCAGCTGCCCAGTTTCAATGCCACACTGCATGCTGCAAGTTAAACAGGCACCATCTGGCTAAACTGACTGCAAGCATTCCATGTGTAAAGCAAAGAACTGTTGGTTGATATTTGTATTTGCTCATTATAACTTTTCTTTACAGTAGTATCTTCATTCCTGCTAAATATTCATTGCCCTGATCCTCTCATGCACTGCTTCATCTCTTAATGGTTAGCATGGTTCAGCAGAAAAGGATTTGAAACTTTGTCTGGGCAGACTTTCTTGCATGTCTTCTTCTTGGCAGGTGCTTGTCATGCGTAGCAGTACATTTTCCTTGTCTTGGCAGGTTTCTTAGGTCTGACATATTTTTCTGAATATCTCTCCTCAACTGTCAGATTTGGCAGATGAAAGTGTCTCTTTTTGCAATTTTACCCTGTGCTTGGTGCACCAAGTACTTCTGGGGAGGATAGCCACCCTTGCCATCAATGAGTTCCCTCTTTTCCCTCACTCCGTGCTTCGAGGGCCCATTATCAAATCTCATTTCTCTCCATCTGACAAAGCATGCCACAGCAATATTGCACCAGTAACAGCTGCCCAGTTCTTCTCTGTGCTGCTGCAGGAGCTTAAATAGCTGTTTAGCGTTATTAATAGTGCTAACCCGCATTGTTAATCTTCCCACTCCACTGTGTGCGAGGTAAAATGTATGGATTATCACTGCTCCATAAAACAACAAAATCAGGGGTTAATGAGGATACTGTGTAAAGCTCAAAAATTGTAAGTAACACTCAGTTAATCCTTGATCTGCACATCAACTTATAATTTCCATGATCGATCAATCGATATCTATCTACCTATCTAGCTATCCAACTATATATCTATAGAATTAGCACATCATTAACTGAGGAACTATATCGATACAAAGTTTACTAGAGATGAAACATTAACTGCTTTGAGACTCCAACAGACATTTTGAGAAAATTAGAAAAGTACCAGATTACCTGGAACAATCGTTACAATTTCTTTAGCCTCTTTTCCATGTAGTTAGTTGGTTTTAAAGCTATTCGTTTTTTTCTTTACTTTGCCAATGTTAATATAATAGGTCTTCCCTAATAAAGAACACTGTCTTGGTTCTAACAATGCCAGTTCCTGGTTCTCAATTATTCCTTTGAACTTTGCTAGTGCTAGAACTTGGCCCACTTCTTTTGCACTGAAGATATGACTGAACATATTTGACAAGTTTATTTCACAAGGAAATAAAATGGGCTGAGTTTTGCTCTGAGCAGCGAGTGAATGGTGCCTGCTGTTCGGTGGACTTGCACTTGTCCACAGACTTTCCATGGGCTTTTGTACAGCAAGTTCCTCTCATGCGACCCTCAGTCCAGCACAGCGCCCTCTCCTGGGCATCTGGGGCCTGTGTGAACGGGGCAAGCAACTGTCTATCCCCTTAACCTATCCCCTTAGCCAATCAGCATGTTAATAAGCCATGCAGAATCAGAACCAGGAAGTGTAAGTTGGAATAGTGAATTCATTGTCAAATCAGGTACAGAAAGCAAAATAAAGAGAGGGTAAGAAATATTGAATTAAAAGATTGAGATAAAAGAGACAGAAAGAAAAAGTAAAATAATAAATATTATTCTTTTTTAAATGTCCAACTACAACTAAAATCTTCATGACTTCACACTTGTAAAATTTAATTTTCAGTGCCAGTGAGGTTGTTTGGCAGTCATTAAGACTTACCACGCTGTTAAAAGTTTGCTTAGATTTAAAAAACTTGACGTACCTTTTCCTGGCAAGATTACTTAATTTCCATCAAGGCAGTGCAAGAACTTTATGTACTGATGCATTCATTTTAATTGTGAGTCAGTTGGGAGATGCAGTTCTCGCGAAGCTTACAGAGGAGCAGGGCATCTGGTAGAGGAACTTCTGGATTTCCGCGTTTGACTGGACATATGCGGTCGCCAGAAGTTGTTGTACCAGATGCACAGAAATAACGGTGATCCCTGTTAGCCCCTCTGTTATTTTCAGAGCAAAATCTGTCCCATTAAAGTTACCGGCTCCCAAACCTTGGGCCTCCACTGATGCCTCAGTTTAAAAAAAGATACAGCCGTATGGCCAGATTGGGAGTAAAAACAAAGCCTACTCAAGAAAGCCGCAGGGAGGACAAGGAAACTGGACAGATGTCAGAAAAATTCTACAGGCAATTAAACCTTACACAAGAAGAACCTTAAGAGATAATAGATATTATCTATTCACATAAGCTAAACACAACTCCTAAAAAAAACACATATTAATACAACCTGAAAATCATCAGGGACATCCCCTGCAATCATATATTGACAATTTGAATAGACATTGCTTTGCTAAAGAGATGAATGGGGAATGTTTGTGTAATAAATATATAAGAAGATAAAAAAGAAAAAGCCATTAGTCCCAACAAGCCTGCCCTGCATGACCCTATCTACCCACTTTATCATCATATCCTTCAATCCCTTTTCTCTCCAGAAATGCATCTAACTGTTTCTTGAACTAATTTACAAAGGTTAATTTTGAGCTGCCAGCATGGAACCTTGTCTAAATTTTAATAGATACAAAAATTGTGGAATCATGTGACTAAAGTCCTGCTATGTGCTCCCACTGGGCAAGGATCTGACACTATGGATTTCCCTGGTAAGTCTATTTTGCAAGTCAGACTATTGCCCTTTGTGTAAAAAAATTCTGCCTCATATCCCTTCTTATTGTTACTATGCCAATTTTTAATTTGATAAGAACAAAGAACTGTCGATCAATATAGTTTGCATCTCTACCAACTCCCACAGTTCAGTTTTTTAATGCTTGCCATTCACATAGGAAACTTAAATATAGATTTCCAGTGTGTCGTGCAAAAATTCCTCAAATTGTTTGCTCAGTGATTAACTAGTAAGAGTGAGAAACTAGATACACAAAAATGGAAGATTATAAGTCGATGGATGTCTTTGCAAATGGAAATCCATTTCCAGTGGTGTGCCACAGGGCTCAGTATTGGGTCCCTTGCTGTCTGTGGTATATATTAATGATTTAGACTTGAATGTAGGGGACATAATTGGTAAATTTGCAGACGATACAAAAATTGACTGTGTAGTTGATAGTGAGGAGGATAGCTGTAGACTCCAAGAAGTTATCAATGGGTTGGTGGAGTGGGCGGAAAAGTGGCAAATGGAGTTCAACCCGGAGAAGTGTGAGGTAATGCACTTAGGGAGGGCAAACAGTAAAAGGGAATACGCAATAAACGGGGATATATTGAGAGGGGTAGAGGAAGTGAGAGACCTTGGAGTGCATGTGCACAGGTCCCTGAAGGTGGCAGTACAGGTAGATAAGATTGTGAAGAAGGCATGCGGAATGCTCTCTGTTATTAGCCGAGGTATAGAATACAAAAGCAGGGATGTAATGATGAAACTGTATAAAACGCTGGTGAGGCCACAGCTGGAGTATTAGAGTTATACAGCACGGATAGAGGCCCTTCGGCCCATCGTGTCCGCGCCGGCCATCAGTCCTGTCTACTCTAATCCCATATTCCAGCATTTGGTCCGTAGCCTTGTATGCTATGGCATTTCAAGTGCTCATCCAAATGCTTCTTGAATGTTGTGAGGGTTCCTGCCTCCACAACCCTTTCAGGCAGTGAGTTCCAGACTCCAACCACCCTCTGGGTGAAAAAGTTCTTTCTCAAATCCCCTCTAAACCTCCCGCATTGTGCTCAGTTCTGGTCACCACATTACAGGAAGGGCGCAATTGCTCTGGAGAGAGTGCAGAGAAGATTTACAAGAATGTTGCCAGGGCTTGAAAATTGCAGCTACGAGGAGAGATTGGATAGGCTGGGGTTGTTTTCCTTGGAGCAGAGGAGGCTGAGGGGAGACTTGATTGAGGTGTACAAAATTATGAGGGGCCTAGATAGAGTAGACAGGAAGTACCTGTTTCCCCTAGCGGAGAGTTCAAGAACTAGAGGACATAGACTTAAGCTGATTGGCGGAAGGATTAGAGGGGGCATAAGGAAAATCTTTTTTACCCAGAGGGTGGTGGGTGTATGGAATTCGCTGCCTGAATTTGTGGTAGAGGCAAGGACCAGCAACTCTTTTAAAAAGTACCTGGACCTGCACCTAAAGTGCTGTAAGTTGCAGGGCTACTTTGGGATTAGAATGGGCACTTGGCTGTTCTTCGAGCCGGCCCGGACATGATGGGCCGAATGGCCCCCTTCCATGCTGTATCTTTTCTATTGATCTATGGTTCTAAGAATATGTTTGTGTTCATGATTTCAATCAATTGAAATTAATGCGTGCAATATGTAAAAAGCCATGGGAAAGGTGACACTCCTGCTATTGGCTTGGAAGAGAGTTTTTATTCCTGAATCATTTTAAAAGCCTGTGAAAATAAAAACACTGACTGGTGACTAATTAGGAGGCTTTTACCGCATTAGTTGTGAATCCTGACATGACTTTAGCAATCCCAATAGCAAATAATGTGAATTCGTGACACTGTGTGCAACACAAGCGCACGCACACACATGTGCATGCTCATGTAACTGTATAAAACTAGTCATAGCATACTAAAGAACATCTTGAATATTGACCTCCTTGTCCTGAGTTTCGGTTTCACTCATTTGTGTTCCAGTTTTAAGCAGCTGTCATCCTTCACCACACCCCCTGAACTGACAGCAGTGACACTAAATGGAGCAAGAAATCAGGGGTAAATTTTATGAGGCCAAAAAGTCATGATGACATGATGCTTCATTATTTGTTGGTGAGACACCATACTAGGTCATTGTAGGTCATCGTAGCAATTGGTTGCCAACAATTCCCTTGGCAATGGGGCTCATGTAAAATGGATGTAATCTAACTCCATTTTTTGAGTTCTGTCTTTTGTCCTTGTACAGCCTGAAAATTTTCATATGCGATTCCTATTTAAACAGTGCCTCCTGAGAACCCTAAAATATGTATGGGTCAGTTTGCTAATTAGTTTTCTGAGTACTGCAGTTTAGTAAAGGTGATGTTTTAATAGTGGAATATCAAGAGGTGAGCAGGGATGTATTGCCATGGGCCATGCTTCTCACCACGCCACATCTAACTATGGAGCCTGTGAGTCTCCAAACTACATTTGGAAATTTCAAAACTGATGTGTTTCATGTATTCCAAATGGATGCATTTGCAATGTTGCATTTGAGAGCTGAATTCGCCAAATTTTTTCAATCACTCTGTAACTATAAACAAGCTAGAACAAAAGAAAAGATGAAACAAAAAAAGGTAATCAAAAAAAGGCCCATCAAGCTCCCTTCTTCCATGGGCAACGTGTAACCATAATATCACTGAAAAATGAATGAACAGAAAATAATGGGCTTTGTTCCTGTGATTTCCCAACATAGGCCCCCTGTGCGTACCACTCCCTGTGGTCGATTTTCAGGTGATCGATTCCATTGGGTGGGATGGGGCTAGTGAGGGTCCACCGCCCACCCAATGGAATTGGTCCATGGCCCTCCCGATATTCATGGTTGAACCTCAGTTTTAAACCTTAAATTTACCTTTTTTTCTGAGCAGCCTCTTTAAGTACCACAAGGCCAAGTACCAGTGCATGGTACATGCTCCACCAATTGGTACTTAAAAATTGCATTGCCATCCTATAGAGATCATAGGACCCTGATTTTCATGGACTAATGAGGCTCCGGCAGGTGGCTGGGCCACCCATTTCAAAGCCCATTTCGAAATAGCAGTGCCTGGAGCAGCAGCAGGAACAGGGTAGTAAGTGCTATACTGTAATTTTTACCACAATACTGCCCCGTTCACCCCAGGGGGTGAAGACAAAGATCACTCTCTCTGCTTAGCGCACAGATCATGGGATTAACCATATTTTTTAAGGCAGCAGCCATGATATTTGTTATTTCTATTTACTCGAGCAGATAGCTAAGTTCATTAACTATTGTAAAATCTATGTTATGTTATTGATTCTATTATTTTATTGTTTAATACATATATTTGGCAGTTAAAGTCTAAGTCACAGTTTAGTCTTATTCTGCTACCTTCCAAAATCAAGAACTCCACATGAGCTTGCGTGATAAAACCAGTACACTGAAACAAAGTGAAGAGAGTTCTCTCTTCGATCCCTGGGTGCACTAATAATTTACCTAGTTATCTGGGCAATTTAAAGCATTCCCAGGAACCTAGGAAATGATGACACCCCTACAGGAGTGATCAATGATGCTGAATTCCATCCCAAAAAAAAGAGTAAAAGAAGCTAGAAAACCCTAAAAACTTCACAGTCACCTCCTCAAAAAGTCATTGGAATAAGTCAGGAAGATCTACTTCTTTGGCTGTTATTTAATAGTTTGTTTTACATATATACAAGTAGTCTTCTAGTCTACTTCCGATTATTGATGCCATTAGTTTTCCCATAAACTAAGGGCAGACTTATAGGTCTGCAGTGGTCAGGTATTACTCTGCCACCCTTCCCAAATATGGAAACTAGATTTCCCTGTTTCCTGTCTGTTGGAACCTCCATGGTATTCGCAATGCGGTTGATGTTGTGTATATGGACTTTCAAAAGGCGTTTGGTAAAGTTCCACATAATGGGCTTGTCAGCAAAATTGAAGCCCATGGAATAAAAGGGGCAGTGGCAGCATGGATACGAAATTGGCTAAATGACAGGAAACAGAGAGTAGTGGTGAACAGTTGATTTTCGGACTGGAGGAAGGTATACAGTGGTGTTCCCCAAGGGTCAGTACTAGGACCACTGCTATTTTCATATATATTAATGACTTGGACTTGGGTGTACAGGGTATAATTTCAAAATTTGCAGATGACACAAAACTTGGAAGTGTAATAAACAGTGAGGAGGATAGTAATAGACTTCAAGAGGATATAGACAGGCTGATAGAATGGGCGAACACATGGCGGATGAAATTTAATGTAGAGAAGTGCGAAGTGATACATTTTGGCAGGAAGAACAAGGAGAGGCAATATAAACTAAATGGTGCAATTCTAGAGGGGGTGCAGGAACAGAGAGACCTGGAGGTATATGTGCACAACTCGTTGAAAGTGGCAGGACAGGTTGAGAAAGTGGTTAAAAAAACACACGGGATCCTAAGCTTTATAAATAGAGGCATAGAGTACAAAAGCAAGGAAGTTATGTTGAACCTTTATAAAACACTGGTATTGTGTCCAATTCTGGGCACTGCACTTTAGGAAGGATGTGAAGGTTTTAGAGAGGGTGCAGAAAAGATTTACTAGAATGATTCCAGGGATGAGGGACTTCAGTTATGTGGATAGACTGGAGAAACTGGGGTTGTTGTCCTCAGAGCAAAGAAGGTTGAGAGGGGATTTGATAGAAGTGTTCAAAATCATGAAGGGTTAGATAAAGTAAATAAAGAGAAACTGTTCCCATTGGCAGAAGGGTCAAGAACCAAAGGACACAGATTTAAGGTGACTGGCAAAAGAGCCAAAGGCGACCTGAGGAAAAACTTTTTACACAGTGAGTAGTTATGATCTGGAATGCGCTGCCTGAAAAGGTGGTGGAAGCAAATTCAGCCCTGGCTTTCAAAAAGGAATTGGGCAAATACTTGAAGGGAAAAAATTGCAGGGCTATGAGGAAAGAGCAGAGGAATGGCACTAACTGGATTGCTCTTACAAAGAGCGGGCATGGGCTCGATGGGCCGAATGGCCTCCTTCTGTGCTGTAACCACTCTATGATTCTAGCCTATGATTTTAAGCTAAAACACTAAGGACTCCATACGGAGCACTCCTGCTGCTCCAGGCCACCAAGGAACCTTTAAAAGTTTTTTTTAAATAAGGACTTACTTGGACCTGGATCCTTGCTGCAATGAGCTTTTGCTGATGGACTGCAGACTGTGCGGGCTGGAGTCAGGCCCACGGGTAAAATAGCGTACGCATCCCGATGATGTAATTCGGACCCGGCACTGCCATTTAAATTAAGTCCCTGCTCCTCTGGTGCAGGCATCCTTTGCATACCTGAAGTCAGGTAGGTACAAATGATGGGGGGACAGGAACATGTTGGGAACGCAGTGCGAACTGTCTCGCCATCTTATACCCCCACAGCCCCATTCCAGCCAGCCAGGGGTTAAAATCGGCCCTAATGTGTTTAATTTTGTATGGTAAATTGTTTGTTTCTTCTATGATTAAAAGCTCTAAAAAGTACCTATTTACCTATGTTCTTCTGACTCCAGCCTTTTATTCATCCCTCCTTCCCTTTGTGCTCCCTCAACTGTTGGCTGCATTGATTCTGCTCTCTGCAGCTCTCTCCCTAGACCCCCTACCTATAAAAAGCATCTCAAAACTAATTTCTTCAGTTAAGCTTTCCACGCCCTCTCCTAATTTCTTTTCTCCTGGCTCAGCATTTATTTCCAATGCTCATCTGTGAAGGGCTTTGGGATGCTTTTCTCCATTAAAGGAAATTCGAGCTCTTATTGTTATTTGCTCTTTTCTTTTCATCTTCATTTATAATTCTATGTGCGGTCCTTAGGGTTTTGGCTTCCTTCTCAATCCTTAGGCACTGTATTCTAGCCATTAAAACTATTGATGAAAGGTTTTGCAAAAAAAAAAGCTCCCTGATCCACAAAGGTAATCTCCATTATTTAAGCCTGACTTACGGTTTTCCACAGATGATGGTTCTTTGGTCGTAGCAATAGAGGAATTATGAGTTTCCATTGATCACCTCTGTCCATTAACCTTCAAGTTCAATCCTAACCAAATATTTATCCATTTCTTTATTGAAAGTGTTAATCAATATCACATTAAATGTTTTGCTGTTCCACTAATCAGAAAAGAAAAAAGGCTTATTTTCATCTGCTATCTCTCTAGAGATTTGATTATTCTAATGCTTGTTCCCTCTATGTTCTATGCTCACAGTGGAAGTTACATGGCCTGTTTGCACCTACGTCATCTATGCTTTTCATCATTTTAAAGACTTGAGTCATTTCCCTCTTCAAACTATTTTTTCTCCAGTGACCAAGTGCTATATTGTGTATTAGTCTCCATTTAAGCTATTACATTTTTCTTCATGAAATCCAACTCATCTGACATTCTCATCATTGGTAGGTGCTGCTACCAGAGAAGTAGTCACTCATTGATCAAAGAGCGTTTTATATCTTTTTTGGTTCTAACTGCATAATGATATTCTATGACATAAATTATTGATATCTAATCAATTTTATTTTAACACTAGACAATAACTCTGGAATAGGATTGACACATGACTGTATAATATAAACCATTCCAACAACCTAGAGTGCCACTCGTAATCATCAGCTGGGTGTCAGACATTAAAGAGGTTTCAATCCATGAAACCCATGACCTATCAGAGCGGTAGGTAGGTCCACAACACATGTGTCATGTCGTGGGAGTTGGGTTTGTGACCTTGCTGTATTACAATTATTCCAGAACAACCCAGCTCCCATTTCTGCAACATGCCCTGCTTTCTTAAGAATGATCCTCTGTTGCCTGCCCATGAGTCTAAGGTATTTAAGGAAGAGTGTGAGCGAAGCACCCAATAATCCCTCACAGCCCACACCCATTGGCATCATCTGCCCCAAACTTCCATTTCGCCTTTAGATCTGTACACTTCCTAGCAACCCTTTCACGCACAGCTTGACCTTAGAACCATAGAACCATAGAAAACTTACAGCACAGAAGGGGGCCATTCGGCCCATCTTGTCTGCACCAGCTCGAAGAACAACCAGGTGCCCAATCTAATCCCACCTTCCAACACTCGGTCTGTAGCCCTGCAGCTTACAGCACTTTAGGTGCAGGTCCAGGTACTTTTCATCCCAAGGGCTGAGCAGTTCTCTAACTCGGGTTCTTTTCCCAGTTGTGCTCCATAGCACAAGGTCCACATCAAGATTTAACTAAAATATTTAGCTGAAGGTAGTTCTCAGATGTGCTGAGATATCCAGAGCCAGGATTGCCTCATGATCACATAACATATTAGAATTGTAACATTTCAACAATGGCAATTCGTCAACAGCGAGATTTTCAAGCTTCCTTTACATATTGGCCGAGATCTTGTTGGAGTGGGGCATCAGTGGGGTGAAGAGGGGGATTTCAGGGGGGGTGAAGAGGGGGACACCGGAGCAGGGTGCAAAGGTAGGTTCATTTAGTGTTTTCACTTCCGTCTATGGTTTTTTATTTAATTTATTTAGTTTCTTTTTCCCTGGTCCGGCCCTTCATGTCTGGTTTCACCAGGCGTGAATCAGAAGCGGTGGGCAAGCCGCCCAGGTAAGTTAAAAATCTTTCTAAGCACTTACTCTGTCACAGGTAAAGTGCCTTAAGTACCTCAATGAAGTACATTTGGCTCTTTAACTATCATCCCACCGGCTTTAATTGCCGGCGGGATTTCCGTTTTCCGGTCGCCCGCATGCATACAGTTGAGTCCCTGGGAAACTCGGAAGTCGGCGGGTTGGAACAGGATTTCTGCACTTTTCGGAGCCCCTCCACCCCCAACGCACCCTCAATTGCCTCTTAAAATCACCCTCATGGTTCCCAAAGCTCTCCACCACTGGGGTTTCCCATACCTCGTGTCTGGGTCAGTTGTAGATTAATTGATAGATTTATTGCTATGATTAGTCAACAACACCATTATTGTTATGTCATATAATATCAAGATGGTAGAAAGCCAACAAGGTCTTTATTCGTCTATCAATTCACATGTTCCTATGATTTGGTTCCAGTCACAGACTTTGAATGGAAGCAGTTTGATGCTGAGCGAAACATTCAGTTTATCCAGTATTTGCTGTTAAAAAGCAAGAGGAATAAATCAGTACTGAAGCAAAGGTTCCTTGATAATGCAGCTTAACCTTGTCCTCAAAAGAATCCCCTCACTGCACCTAGATTACATTTTCATTGTTCACTCGCAAATCTCAGACCCTCTCAGGATAAAACTGCTGAACCAGTGCCATTTAATCCTGAATTAAGGGCAGGATTCTGCCATGCGTTGTCCACAGGCAACAAAGTTGAGGCTGAATCAGCCTCCCTCATAACGCTTATGTAAAAAAAAAATGAAAACACAATGAAGTAGCATTGGTTTTTATGAAAACAAATCTGCTTCTAGTTCTGCAAACTCAGCAGCAAAGATAAAAAAGAATGCTCATCAAAGGCCTTGTGCCTTAAAGCCGGAAGTCAGATTCGAATAGTTCAGACATACTTCATTCAGCCTTGGAAATTGTTTCACTCACTATGAAATTATCACTTCAAGGTGCATAGAAAATGAAATATTCGTTGATACATATTGAAGAAAAGACAGTCAAGAGCACAAAGTTTCCTATTAACAGTGCAACCGCAACTGGTCATATCAGCACACAACTAATGTTACTCGGAAAACGGGTAACTTTGTTAAGAGTGCTGCTTGCAAAGTATAGGTCCATGAACACAGCAATTCTATTATCTTCATAATATTTTAATATGTCACAAATACATAGTTGTGGGAAGGTGCCAGAGAGCAAATAATCCTCTAATAACTACAAGCCTGTCACCTCATTTACTTGTACTGGTGCCTATGTTTAATACCTTTTTAACCAGAAGGTCGACTTTGAAAATCAGACAACACTAGCTTACAATACATAAAACTGGACACTAAACTGGGCAATGGATTTATTCAACTAAAATAGATAGACTCTTGGAATGTAATCATCTAAGTGGTGTACAGCTGCTTTAAACCTTAAGGGTGAGAATGAAAATACGACATATTCAGGTGGTGAATGAATGTTAAGTCTTGTTACTTGAAGAAGTCGAATCTGGAGTAATGTGTGCAATTTTGGGCACATCACCCTCAAGAGGAAATTGTCGCATTTAGAAAGAAATCAGATAAGAGTGAACAGTTGATTCAGGAACTTAAGGCTCTAAATTGTGTGGAAAGACTTGCATTGGTAAACTTGTTTTCAGTAGAAAAGGTGACTGAGAGGAGACGTGATCCCTCTCTTCAAATGGCATTGAGGCACTGATAGTGTAGCTTTTAGCGGATTTAGTATGTCAATACATAACCAGAGTATATAGCTTTAAAATTAACAATCTCAGCTGAGAAAAGAAATTAACCCTACCCCAAAGTAATGGATATGTAGAACAAAGTTCCAGAAAATGCAGTTTAGGCAGAGTCAATTAACTAATTCAAGGACATTGGGAAGTTACACATTTTAGCATCTTCCTCCTTCCTATAGAACAATAGCTCAGATTGGTGTACAAGAAGTTAAGGAGGATGATAAATAGGAAACAGGAACGGTGAAGGGAGAATCAAACGTACAGTCGAAGAGCTGGGTTTTCAAAAGGCTTTTAAGGAAGGGAGAGTGGTAGTAAGACAAAATGGTTTCGGGAGAGAACTCCAAAGAACAGAACATAGTGGTGGTGAAATTTGTCTCGGCAGTTGTGCAGAGTGGGCGTTAGTGCATCGGCAGCTCGTTTTACATTCCGCCCAATTTTCTTTACCACAATGGAAATGAAAATTGGGCAGAGTGCAAAATGGACTGCCAATGATTGAGACCAATTTCACTCCCAGTGACAGAAGAAAAAGCTGCAAATATGGAGTGGAGGGAGTGAGGAACAAGCAATCGTCCAGGTCAGAGAAGCTGAGAGCAAGAGCTGGGACATGCAGCTGGAAGAGATCACTTTGATAGGATGGGGCAAGAATGCAGAGGGATTTGAAGCTGATGTTATGGATCGCAAAATCAATGGGCCTGAAATTCTGGGGATCCCACTTCGTTGGTGCAAGTGCGATGCCGCGGAACCTCCATCTGTCCAAGCACAAGGTGCTGGAACACATCTCAAATTGTGATGATGGGGTCATTTTCATGGTTGGGACAAGTTGCCAGTACCTGCAAGGGCACTTCAGCACCACCCATTCCAATCTGTCCTTGAAAAGCTGATCAGCCCATAACTGCTCCACCATTGATCCCCTTGAGGTGTACTTGGGCCAAAGATTCAGAAGCATAAGAAATATTCCCTTCCAAAGGGAGCTATTGCAGGCACAGGATTGATTACCCTGGTCTACAGAGCTCGTTGGGCCTTTCCAAAGGCCTCAACAGGAGAGTTTTATTGAGGCCACATAAGTGTAGACTGGGCAGAATGCCCACAGTTGCTGGGAGCTCACCAGACACATCCCGTTGCTGTAAGGAGACAGGTGGAAGATCTAGCCCAGCCCTTCTTTACCGGAAAATGGTAGAACCTAAGCAAATGGACGGAATCCTTGACGAACCAAGAACCGCCCATTTTTCGTATTGCAATCCGGAAATTGCTGGGATCTATCTTAGCCCGGACCAGAATTTTGTGCCCAATGTGCTTCAAGTCAATGTGTAGGAGCGTCTGAGAAGATTACCTGACTTTTGGCAGCAAAAAAGTCCACCAGCTCCTTGTATTTGATGTGAATAAAATTATCCGTCTAGGAATGTGATTCGAGTTTTTAGGGGTATAAGTATTGATTGAAATAATCTAATATGTCACAGGGCCCAATGACTGCTGTTCTGCTGGAATGAAGTGTGGAGAGGGTCTATTGCATGTGGAGGCAGGAGGCTGAGGTTGATGTGAGGATAAACGAATATTCTATAGTTTCTCTTGATAATCTTTGGGAATCAAAGAGCAGAACTTTCCCTCAGAAGTCCATGATAGAGTAGATTGTACATGGCCTGTGGAAGGAGCGTTCCGTGCGTTCTTATGGTCATTTTAATTCTGCAAGCAAATCTGCAGCCTAACACTGCAGAGTGAACGATGTTGGAGTGACAACATTTCTATATCTCACATAATTCTTTCTCATCATTTTCTCTCTGCAGAATAGACTTTATTTTGCGAGACAAGGGCTTACTGACAGAGTAAACAACTAAGTTTACTGCTGGATGCATTTTCCAATCCTAGCATTAAATTCTTGCTGTAACATTTAAATATTCAGCTCATGATATACTGCTATTTTAACAACAGAGAATAGGTGAACTAATATCAAAAAGATGAGGAAGGGAAGGCTGGCTTGGCAGAAAATTGCAGGCCAGATGGGAAAATATAAAAACAATTATTGAAATTCCCCAGTGTCAACCTGAATAGGAATCAGCTGCATGCTCATACAGCAGATGAAGTGAGGCTAGGGAATTTGACCTATTAACAAAGCATCAGCTGGTCATATCAGCAAGAGCTGATTTTACCAGACGGAACAATTTGTTAGTGACATGCATATTGGTGGTGATAGATTATTGGTAGTGTGAACAGGAGATGGTTTTGAAAAATGACTTTCCTGTTACTGATTTTTGACATTTTCTGATGAGAGTTGTGCTCGTTCTTAAGGGATTGAAGAGTAGCTCAACAATTCAATCATTCCATGGTGTGAGGGGCTGAGGGTTACCAGATCTATGTTAAAAACAGAAATGAACTAGTAGTGTGGATACGCTGAACCTGGAAAATTAGGGGACATAAACCAGAGAAAGCTCATGTGCCTTGGGGTTAGTGGACCACCTGGGTGCAGCACATTCTGGAAAATTGGACTGCTCAGAGCACGTACCTGTAAGAGAGCCCACCCAATTTTCCATGCATTAATGGATGGTAAATTGGGCAGGATCCTCCTCGCCCAATATTCCTGTAGTCACTGCTCCCTGGTGATCCAACAGCCCCAGGCGCAGGACAGAAGGATTTGTAACTTACGGATCAAACTATCTGGGCCCGATGTGTCTTGATGCCTGAAGAAGTGATGGACTGGATTCTCTTCTCAGTGGAGGAGTTCCTGAGTTGGGTTTTCATCCCCCCAATACGTGGCCGAGTTGTGGAACCCTCTTACCTCCTGGTACCACGAGATAGTGAGCCTCGGGTACGTTGAGCTAATAATGCCTAATCTAAACCAGGAGCAAGGGACATGGAAGGGGTGTGGTACAATGGCAATGGCCTTTTAGCTGAGGTTAAAAGGTGAGACCATTGTAAGGAAGTGAGGGAGATCGAGGGGTGGCCACCCTGCAGCTTGAACTCAACGACAAAACGCGCGATCTTCCACAGTCTTTGCATCGCCATGTGTGTTGCTTGTGAGTATCTTTTCCCTAATAAAAATCTATTAGCAAAGACTTTACGTCTAGAATCTTCATTCCCTGGCACAAAAGTAACAGCTTTAAGATAAAAAGAAAGAAACAAAGAAAGATTTGCATTTATATAGTGCCTTTCATGACCTAAGGAGGTCCCGAAGAGCTTTACAGCCAATGAAATACTTTTGAAGGAAAAGCAAAATACTGCAGTTGCTGGAAATCTGAAATAAAAATAGAAAATGCTAGAAATACTCAGCAGGTTAGGCAGCATCTGTGGAGAGAGAAACAGAGGTAACATTTCAGGTCGATGACATTTCGTCAGAACTGTCAACGCTCACGGCAATGCAAAGGCTGTGGAAGGTCGCATGTTACAATTGTTGAGTTCAAACTGCAGGGTGGCCACCCCTCGATCTCCCTCACTTCCTTACAACGGTCTCACCTTTTAAGCTCAGCTAAAAGGCCATTACATCATATCCCTTCCATGTCCCTTACTCCTAGGTATACTTTTGAAGTGTAGTCACTGTTGTAACGCAGGAAACGCAGGAGGCAATTTTCGCACAAGGTCCCACAAACAGCAATGTGATAATGACCAGATAATCTGTTTTTAGGTGCTGGTTGAGGGATAACTATTGGCCAGGACACTGGGGAGACCTTCCCTGCTTTTCTTCGAAATAGTGCCATGGGATCTTTTACATCCACCTGAGAAGGCAGATGGAAACTCGGTTTAACGTCTCATCCGAAAGATCACCTTTAAAGCATACATTTCAACAACAGGGTAAACGTACTCTGACTGAAATATTAAAATGAACACATTATTGTGCATTGATAACCTCTCAATGATAAAAGATGAACAAAATGGCTTACAGTATTTGTGGAGTTTCCATTTAAATGTAAACCGCTGTCAAACAGAGGAGAAGATGTCCCACTGCTGTGGTCACTGGATGGCCCTGGTGAGCCTACAAAATAAAGGAAGCAATATAGCATTTTTAATATTGAAGAGCTGTCAAATGATGAGAGAGATTATAGGATTTTATAACCTTACCCATTAGTACGGTCGCAAATTAGTCAATGTGTTTATGCGGCCAGAACAATTTATATTTTTCTTATGTGAAGGAATTTTTTTTTTTATCTCCATCGCCTTTTAAAACACAAACTCATTTCCAAACCATTACAATTATTAAGCAAATTTAATGAAAAATCAAACTCCATTTTGTTACTGTGTCTCGCAGTCTTTTCATTTCACTTTCCCAACAATCCTTTTTGTTTTCTTTCAGACATCACTTTTCCTTTTCTGAACTATGCTGACGGCTATGTAAAGGTAGCCTCATGACAAGGAAAATATTTTGGGTAATTGCTAATGTGCGACTGGAGGGTGACATTTCAATTCTTACGTCGTAGCCACAACATACTTAGAGATATGGGAAAAGTATATTTGAGGATTGCAGTGGCATCTTATCAAAATCAAAAGAAAAATTATTTTCAGTTGAGTAACAAGCTACGAACTAAACTGTTCATTCTCTGTATTCATCAAATTATTTTCAAAATACTCTTCACAAAACTTTACAGGAAATTGTTTTGTTGACGTGTACGCTTTCAGAACTTGGAAAAAGTATTTCAATGCTCACAGGTTATCAGTCAGTAGCTGTTGACAGAAAAAAGGCAACCCTTTGATCTGTATAATCAATAATAACATACACCTCATAGAGTGGAGTCCTTTTCCAGTCACTGCCAATTGACAATTTACCAGCTAGCAAAAGTGCAAGTGGGTTCTCACAATGTCAGGGTTACACTCCAATATGGGTCTGACACCTACTCTGCAGAATGGAATTTCCCCAGGAAAATACTGAACGCAACATACAGTAACATTATCTAAAATTGGCATTCAATGCCAGTTCTGGTTCTAGTCATTTCTAATACAAAACCAGTTATCTAAAACTGTAGAAGTTTACCCCATGAAAGAAGGCCATTCAGCCTATCATGTCTTTGCTAGAGCAATCTAAAACTAATACCACTGCTCTGCTCTCTCACCATAGCCTGTCACCTTCTTCTATTTCATTGTTTATCCACTTCTCCCTTAAAAGATGCAATAAGCTCCACCTCAACTACTTTCAGTAACAAAGCATTCCACGTATTAATAACTCCCTGTGTAAAGAAATTTCTCCTAATCTCTCTCCTCACTCATCTTACGAACATTTTAAATTGCTGACCACATCTCCTAACTCCCTGACCAGAGGAAACAGACTTTCCCTCGTCACCCCCTCATAGCTTATCATAATTTTAAGAACCTCTGTTAAATCTCCTCTTATCCTTCTCTCCTCCAGTGGAAATAGTCCGAATATCTCGTGTCTCCCCTCATAACAAAGGTAGACATTTAGCACGCTGGTCATGATAACATTTCTGCTTCTTCTACATTTCCTCAGTCTCAACCAGCTTCGTTAAGAGTGTCCTTAACAGGTAAATTGGAGCTGATGCTGTGACTCATCAGAAACTGAGCTTGGGTAAACCCATTCTCTAAGGGTTTGCTCCAGTGCACTACTAAAGCTGTGTTGAAGCTGAACAATATCACTCACCCTCCTAATGATGTTCTTGATCATACCATTTTTTCGAGCAAGAATATTTCATCGGGGTAAAACAGGCTAGAAGTGGCATGCTTAAAATTCCACTTTCCACAAACTTACAGAATTCCATGTTATCGTAACAAAGTTCTTTGGGGTAAAAATTTATTTGCGTCCAAAAATGGGGGCGCAGGGATCACAGGGAATGATTCGGGCCTCATTATCATTGAGCTGGGGAGATGCGGACATCTAATGGGCACCCTCAGGCAGCTCACCGGATTAGAGGCCTCAAAGATCAGGCTGCTGTTTTGACGTCAGCAGCCATCAGGTAAGTCCTTAATGAGAATCAAGAGAAGAAGGTGAGCAAGAGTCAGGTGACTAGGAGGGGGGCGGTCGGGACAGGGGGGTGATCGGGAGGGGGGTAACCCAGAGGGGGGTGACCGGGAAGGGGAGGTAACTGGGAGGGGGGTTGAATGGGAAGGGGGGCGATCGAGAGAGGGGGGTGACCAGGAGAGGGGGGGGTGACTGGGAGGGGGTGACCGGGAGTGGGGGGTGACCGAGAGAGGGGGGCGACCGGGAAAGGGGGGGTGACTGGGAGGGGGGTGACTGGGAGAGAGGGGTGACCGGGAGAGGGGGGTGACCAGGAGCGAGGGCGGGGGGTTGGCTGGGAGAGGGGAGTGACCAGGAGTGGGGGTGATCGGCAGAGGGGGTGTCCGGGAGGAAGGGTGGTGGGGGGAGGGGTGATTGGGAGGGAAGGTAGTGGGGGGAGGGGCGATCGGGAGGGAAGGTAGTGGGGGGAGGGGCGATCGGGAGGAAAGGTAGTGGGGGGAGGGGCGACAGGGAGGGAAGGTAGTGGGGGGAGGGGCGACCGGGAGGGAAGGTAGTGGGGGGAGGGGCGACAGGGAGGGAAGGTAGTGGGGGGAGGGGCGACCGGGAGGGAAGGTAGTGGGGGGAGGGGCGACCGGGAGGGAAGGTAGTGGGGGGAGGGGCGACAGGGAGGGAAGGTAGTGGGGGGAGGGGCGACCGGGAGGGAAGGTAGTGGGGGGAGGGGCGACCGGGAGGGAAGGTAGTGGGGGGAGGGGCGACCGGGAGGGAAGGTAGTGGGGGGAGGGGCGACCGGGAGGGAAGGTAGTGGGGGGAGGGGCGACCGGGAGGGAAGGTAGTGGGGGGAGGGGCGACCGGGAGGGAAGGTAGTGGGGGGAGGGGCGACCGGGAGGGAAGGTAGTGGGGGGAGGGGCGACAGGGAGGGAAGGTAGTGGGGGGAGGGGCGACCGGGAGGGAAGGTAGTGGGGGGAGGGGCGACCGGGAGGGAAGGTAGTGGGGGGAGGGGCGACCGGGAGGGAAGGTAGTGGGGGGAGGGGCGACCAGGAGGAAGGGTGGTGGGTGGAGGGACGACCAGGAGGAAGGGTGGTCGGGGAGGGGCGACCGGGAGGAAGGGTGGTGGGGAGAGGGGCGATCGGGAGGAAGGGTGGTCGGGGAGGGGCGATCGGGAGGAAGGGTGGTCGGGGAGGGGCGATCGGGAGGGAGAGTAGTCGGGGGAGGGGCGATCGGGAGGGAAGGTAGTGGGGGGAGGGCCGATCGGGACGGAGGCTAGTGATAGCCGCGATGGGGGAGGGTGATGGTGGCGATGAAAGAGTTGGAGCAACTTTCAGCCCTGCACTTGTAGTAACTGAATAAGTGTTATGCTGATAAATGAAACCCGATGCATAATCTTTCACTAGATTGTCTTTTGCCTGGCTCAGTCTTGGCCAATAAATGAGCTCAAATTCTCCTCACTTGTATTTCTCATTGCCAAGATGTCCCATTTGAATCTTCTGTAACATTTCTTCGTGTAGACTTTGAGAGATTACAATTCTGATGCTCGGAATATTAGACCCATGATCCTTGGGCGCTCATCTCTACTAATCCAGAAATCCAGTTTCCTTGAAGTGTAACTGCTTTCACTTGGCCATCGATTTTATATCATCTCTTGGAGAATCTGCACATCTCTTTAGATGTCTTTAGATACTGGTGTGCACACATATATTATTAGTTTATCTTCACTGGAACTCTATCAGTCTTTATTGTGGGAAATTCCATCCATTAAAATCAGTGGACAATGAAATAAAAATAATCACAGGCTGCAAACTCACAATCGGACTCTCTGTGAGGACTATCAGATCACAGGATCACCCTGTCGTATTTCCTCAGTGTAGCCTTGTTCACATTACATGGATATTAAGGCAGCTGCTCCCAATTTCCTACCACTCCACAACTGCCTGGTACAATGTTTGAGACGGTGGTCTACGGTGGCTCCAATTAACGCTTTTCCCTCCCTCCCCGTGTAAACCAATCTGGCTGCCGCTCGACACCTCTTCTGGATGATGTGACAGACATTAGAAACCGACTGTGCGGGAATTCCAGGTACTAACTCTGTCTTACAACTATAATAGTCTCTTCAGTGTAACTTTGATAAAACCCAGTTCAGTTTTATCCTTTTTATGTCAGGGTCACTTGAACTGTCAAATTCTATCCATTGATCCTTTTTTATATTTTGCAGAGGTTTGTCACGTGCTTGTTCTCGCTTATCATCAATATCTTGTGACATAGGTTCAGTTACTTTTGACTGCAGTCACCTCAAAATGGGCATAGTGCTCAGAATCTCCACAAATGTAACAACAGCAAGTAATTAACTTACGTTAGGTATTTTGTTCCGAAAAAAAATGGGCGCCCAAATTTCCTGGGTTTGTGGCACATTTTTTGGCACAGTGAGAGTGGGGATTCCACCTCAATTTTACACCGTCAGAAATTTCACTGGAAGTGGGGGGGGGGGGGGCAAACGTAAAAAGCACGCCATCCCCTCCCTCACCCAGAATTTCCACCTTACCAGGTGCACCCAGCTTCGGGACGAGTCAGTGGACAGATGGCTTGCCCCAAGTGATGGAATGGGGACCTAGGAATTTCAGGAGTCTGAGTCTTTAATTCTTCTCAGAGGAAAGACATCATGGGGCATATTATCTTCTCTTAGTGTTCCTTCTCACTTCTTCCCCTTTCACAGGCTCACTTTGATGGGGTGGGGTAAAAATTAAGAGGGATTTGAGGCTGTGGTTGAAGATCTTAAAAGCAATGGGCCTGAAATTCTGAGTGTCTTTCTCCCCCAGTAACTGCGGCAGAGCAGAAGCCCTTGTCTCTGAAGCACAAGACCATGAACCCCATCCCAAGTTGGGGCGGTGGGGGGGAGGTGGAGTTATTTGCATGAGTGGGATGGGCTGCCAGCGCCTTTAAGGGCACTTCAGCAGTGCCCACCCCAATCCACCCTTGAAAGGTGAAGCAGCCCAAGTCACTCCACCATAAGGCCTCTGAGGCTGTTCCTGGGCTCAAGAATTAGCTGCATTACTGAACTCCTTTAGCCATTCTGTTGTTAAAATTTGACATGCGCGGGACGATTGGAGGCAGGAGATCGTGTGATGAAACCTCCAGGAATGTGTCCCACCAGAGTTGGCAACCCTATTGAGCCTATTTAATGCATGGAACACAAATGGGTAATTCTATACAGGTCTCCTGTTTTGCTAGAAACACTTTGGAATATTCATTATGAGCACTGGTGATGGATAATACAATTACTGACTGGGGTAAATTGAGTTAATTCTCTAAGTGGTATCTTATTCCCACAAATCAATCATTCATCTACTAATTTCTGATTGTCTGTTAGTTTACATCTGTTTGACACAAACTCAGAGAATATGTCCTAAACTTCACTTTTTGAAATCTCTCTAAATCTAGTCAATTGTAATGATTGGATTAAGTTGCCCAAAAAGGATCACACTACATGTATTATCTGTGATTATTAATTTTTACTCCTGATTATAAATATAATTTTTTTAACTTCCACTTAATTTATCTCAGCACTGTCCATTATATTCTTATGTTGTCATATGTCCCCAAGCAGTCACAGGGACCAACGTTCCGTGCCAACATACCCCCCCCACCCCATCCAAATACCAGGTGGAGAGCACCCAATGTGTGCCCAAATTTGATGGACTGGATCATTTACGTGGCCCAATTGCTACCCATTGCAGGTCCCCCTTTGAGATTAGGGTTAGGAAACAGAAGTGCAGCTGCAGGCCCAAGATCCCGAAGATCGAAGGCTCCTTGAAATAAAAACAAGGCTGTTCACCTCTTCGGCCTTCTTCACCTTGGTGCCTGTCTCCCACATAAGCTCTGATCAGAGAGGGGCGCAGGTACAAGGTCCACTGCCAGGTTTTTTAGGTGACCCTGCATCTGGGCACCCTTGCAGGGCAATGGCAGGGCTGGCATTGCGCCCTCCTGCCTCATTTCCATAGAAGTGTTTGGCCTGCACTTATTGCTCCAATCCTTAAGGGAAGCTCTGGAAATCCCAGGGCAACATACTAGTGCACAAATGCTTAACTTGTTTGGGGAGATGTTAACCCATTAAAAATAACAAGTGTACAAATAATGTATAAATGCAAATTGTTATCACTGCTTATATGAAATTCCTTGATCTGTTATTTTAATGAAGGCATGGGTTGGCGTTTCATTAAAATAGTGGACAGAGGAATTTCAGATGAACGTTTTAACTACTAATATTACACTTTACGATTTTTACTCACTTGTGGCTGGCAAACTCCAAGTGGCATAACAAGAACGCATCATATCTCAGCATGTAATTGAAATATATTTACAGAGATGTTTGAAAAGAACTAAATAAAAAAGGAGGACATTTCAAATATATAGGCACCAAGGTGGGCAGCTAACTGAGACAACTGGTATTTATAATAACAATCTGTGTAGTGCTGCCTCAAGCCTTTCTGTGTCGAATTCAATGAGGCAATCTTTTGAAAATGCTTGTCTCAATGCTGTTCTTATTTAATGGCATTAAAGCAGAAAAGAACAGTAAACCTATCTCTTATTCTTGTCTCTTACCTAGTGGGAGCTTAAGGAAGGAAGGGGCTTCCCTGAGGTACTGAACGGTGATCGTAACTTCATCCCCAGCGTTTCGCAGTAGGTGCACCTGTCAATGTGATGTATAACAACAGGTTTACTGCAAAGAAATCGCCAGATATAGTAATTATAACAAAAATATGACAAGCCTTGCACTGTATTTATCTTCATCACATGTCAAATCTCACCTATGTTAGCATACAGAGATTAAGCAAAAGCAGGAACACTGAACTAAACAATATTCTTCAGATGAATGAAAGTGATGTGAAAAGCAAAGTGATGGGGTAGACATAAAATGGTGGGCTCGAGCCTCGGGCCTCAGGCTCCATGATTGGCCCTTACTTCAGGCCCAGAACAGCCGAAAGGAGTTTCCACCCCATAGAGTAGTTCCTTGAACTGAAATAAAGGAGCATCAGCTAAATGTTCAGGGAAAGAATGGATCGGGTGTATTCAGTTGTGTGTTTCTGAAGAATGTTACTCATCAGCAGTCCTTACATGTTACTGAACATGAGTCCAATTTTTCAGATCCGCAGCTACAGCAGATAAAATAATTAATTGAGCAGAACACTATTTATGTTTTGTTGCATCTCTCTCTGTCTTCTTTTAAAGGCACTAATTACAATATGAACACCTTGAAAGATAAGAGTATATCTATTGTGTAGTAATTATGTATTTGAATACGGCAACAAATTCAGAGACAATGGGCCCGATATTACCAGGGCGGCGGGTTGGCGGCGGGTGGGGGGCGATTGGGCACGTGGGTAACGCGCCCGGTAAAATCAGTCTGCCCCGAACGCAATCGCAGGCTGATTGAATCCACTTACCTCTTGTTCCGGGTTCCCCACTGCTGAGCTGCGCGGCGGGCGGGCTACGCATGCGCAGTAAGGTCTGTCAGCTGGAGGAGTTCTATTTAAAGGGGCAGTCCTCCACTGACTGATGCTGTAAGAAATAGGAAAAATTACAGCATGGAGCAGCCTGGGGGATGGCTGCTCCCAGGTTTAATTATGCCTCACTCCAGGTATCATTGGATGGGGTGAGGAGGAGGGGGAGGACAGAGATCTTCCCCCATGGCGGGCGGGAGGAAGCGGCCTGTCTCTGCCACCAAGAAGGCCTGGCTCGAGGTGGCAGAGGAGGTCACCTGCACCACTAACATATCGCCCACCTGCATACAGTGCAGGAGGAGCTGCAATGACCTAAGTAGGTTAGCCAAAGTGAGTACACTGACTCATTCCCCTACACTCTGTCTGCCACATCACTGCCCCCACCCCACATCTCCTTCTGCACTGCCAACACTACTCTGTCACATCACCCCTCACACCCACTCAAACCTCATCATCATCTTACCTGCACTTACTCACCTCGCCAGTACTCATCCCGCCACTACCACTCAACCCAATCTTCATACAATCTCATGGCTCTATCTCATACTCACCCTCTCATGCATCTCTTTCACAGTCAGCCTCACTCAACCTGCCACTACCTGTGCTGCAGCCACAGGGCTTGCATCACATATGTGCAGTAGACAGTGTAAGGCAAACGTGTCGTGAGCATGAAGGGGATGCACAAGGGTGTTTGAGGGTTTGTCATGGTTTTTACTTATATTTAATTTCTGACCAACTCACATTACGTATTATATTGGCACCACTACTGCCACGTCTTTGCGAATCTTGTCTGGTTTGTGCAATAATGCCCTTTCCTGAGGATCACAATGAAGACCCACAACTGATGTCACCCATTGTGTCACTGCAGAGTGGATGTAGGTGTATTTGCAGGGCTCTTTTGTGCAGACGGCTGAGAGACGTCGGCGATGTCCCCGGTGGTACCCTGGAAGGATGTGGAGGAGTAGTTGTTGAGGGCAGTGGTGACTTTGACAGCGACAGGTAAGAAGATGGTGCTCGGGCCAGCCGGGAGCAGCTCGGCATGAAGGAGGCTGCAGATGTCCATGACTACATGTCGAGTGACTCTGAGCCTCCGTGTGCACTGCTGCTCAGAGAGGTCCAGGAAGCTGAGCCTCGGTCTGTGGACCCTGTGGCGAGGGTAGTGCCCTCTGCGACGCATCTCTCTCTGCGGTTGACCTCCCTCCTGCTGTGCAGGTGGATGTGTCACAGCACTCTGTTGTGGAGCTCCACATGTCGGAGGTGGACAGCGTGGCCGGCGAGGCTGGTGATGCTGTTCTTCCTCCGAGGAGGTCATGACTGCAGCTACGGCGGCCCCCACCCGGAAGATGTACATCTGAGGGGGTCCGCAAGGTAGGTAAATGTGTCTGGACACCGGGGGAAGTGTGCAAGTTGGTGAATTTTATTGTTAGGAGGAGGGTGGTGGAGGCCAAACTATGTCCAAAGTGACAGAGTGACCTCCTGCAATGAGTGAGGGTCTCCCCCCCCACCACCTGTCAAATGGACCATTGCAGCTGTCACAGGCTGATGGCTGCAACACGTCCATTTCAACTGGGAGTGTTTCCCCCAGTATGGGAAACAGTCCCAGTTGTATGTAAAATCCCACCCCTCCTAAAATATCTCATTAATCAGGTCTGTAAACTACCTGAAATACCAAAATAAATACCTTAAGTGGAACCCCGCCGGCTTTAATTGCTTGCGGGAGTCCCACATGCGGGGGCTGCGCGCGCATGTCAGTGCGTCTGTGGGGAACCCGGAAGTGGGCGGGTTGGAGCCGGGCTCCCGACCCGCCCTGGGAATCGCCGATTTTCAGAGCCCCCCCACCAGGAATGCACCTGATCGGTCCTTCACCATAAGATGGAATCTGACTATTCGGATCCCTTCTAAAAATCAGACTGCCAAAAAAAAAATCAACTCTGTCACCTTTTTCATTTTTTCTGTCTTTCCTATTGGTATTATTGTTCAGAGGAATAGATTAAATGAGGGGCTCGGTCCCAAAGTACAAGAAAACTGAATGAACACTCACAATCACACCTTGAAATGGTGCTGTCGGGTACCAGTGTACGAATGCTTAACGCACTTAAGCCCCTCTTTCAGGTTTTTGAGCGGAGGGGTTAACCCATTTATTTTCAGTGGGCTAAAACCTGTGCTAAAATAGTGGAGTTAGAAATTACAGGCAAACATGTTAAGAGTTTGTACACTAGTTTCCCACACTATAATCTCAAGGCCCCTGTGTTAGTGGTGGTATTGATTGATGTAAATTTAGCTTCCTGTCAGAATCAGTAAAGTCTCCAAGCCAGCACCTCAGATGATATCAGGATTCACAATTCAACTAATAAAACTCAGCGGTTTAAGAATCAACAGAAGTCGACAGAAAAAAAAGGTACAAGTTAAATATGAGACTTTCTCATGCTTTGCCTTTTAAAATGCAGTTCTCCCTTCTTAACCAAAAACTTTCAAATCAAATGTTATTCTATTGCTGCTGATGATAGCATGGACTTCTCTCTCTCTAACTCCAATAAAGGGTTTTTAACAGACATCCATAAAAGACCACAGACTGTCACTGGTCACATTTATTGCAGAGACCTTCTCCCCCACTGTCTCCAACCCCACACAAAGAAAAAAGACTTGCATTGATACAGCATCTTTCACGACCTCAGGACATTCCAAAGCGCTTTACAGCCAATGAAGTACTTTGAAGTGTAATCACTGTTGAAATGTAGGAAACAAGGCAGCCAATATGCGCACAGCAAGTTCCCACAAACAGCAACATGATAATGACCCAGATAATCGTTTTTTCTTAGTGATGTTGGTTGAGAGATAAATACTAGCCAGAACACCAGGTTAAACTCCACTGCTTTTCTTCAAAATAGTGCCATGGGTTCTTTTATGTTCATCTGCGAGGACAGACAGGGCCTCGGTTTAATATCTCATCCAAAAGACAGCACCTCTGACAATGCAGCGCTCCCTCAGTACTGCACTAGAATTTTTTTTAATATTTGTTCATGGGATGTGGGTGTTGCTGGCAAGGCCAGCATTTATTGCCCATCCCTAATTGATCTTGAGAAGGTGGTGATGAGCCACCTTCTTGAACCACTGCAGTCTGTGTGGTGAAGGTTCTCCCACAGTGCTGTTAGGTAGAGAGTTCCAGGATTTTGACCCAGCGACAATGAAGGAACGGCGATATATTTCCAAGTCAGGATGGTCAATCTAGATTATGTGCTCAAGTCTCCGGAGTGGGGCTTGAACCTACAACCTACTGACTCAGACACATAGTCTGTTTCTACCTCATCCCCAAGGTGCATAATTAAGACTGTGCCTGTAGGTCCATTGATTCAGCTTGTTGTCCTCTTTTTTTTTCCCTCAGCTGAGGTTTCCCTTTGCTGATTTTACGCTTTTTGAAGACAAACCATTAAGGATCAGATATAGGAGGAAGCTTGTGACAGAAAAAGTGAAAGACTGAATGGAAAAAGACTAAAAGGGAGCAAGATTGTGAGATATTTTGTTTTCTTTTGGGCCAAAGCTGAAAAGTAACTCATCCTGACCGAGTTGGCAAGGGCACTTTTCTTCCATTCACCTTTAATTCACCAAACAAACCAAGCACTGAGAATCATTACATGTAAAGTATATATAACAGGGTATACTTTCCTTTGTGTGTAGAGTTAAGGTAAAAGACTTTTGTTTAAGTGTCAGCTTGGCTCAGTGGTTGCACTCTCACCTCTAAGGCAGAAGAAGGCTGTGGGTTCAAGTCACAGTCCACAACTTGAGCACATGATCTAGGCTGACGCATTCGTCCAGTACTGAGGCAGTGTTTCATTAGAGGTGTCATCTTTCAGATGATGGGCCAGAATTTCAAGTGAATTTGTGCTCAGAGACACGAGCAATCAGGGTGTAAAGCCAATTTCCACCCGAAAAGATCGTGGACATTTGGATTGTGTGTTACGTACATATTTATGTTCAGCCCAAATTTCCTCAATCTTTTACGTCCATTCATCGAATCCTGCCCCTGGATTATATTATTATAACTCATTATAATGGCTCCCTGCCCATAGTAAAGTCTGGGACATGTGAATTTCCTGCAAAATGAGTGTAAAATTATGCCCAGAGTTTTAGATGCAGCAGGAAACAAAGTCATATTTTCTGGGTGTTTTATTGCGAGTTTTAAAGCAATCCTTTTTATTTATCTCACTGAGATCTGCATTGTACTTTCTGTTTTTTGAATGCATTTTTATGGCACATTAAAAATTGAAAAGCTTCTACGATTTCATTTTCTTTGCTGTGCCTGATGTGCCTGATGTGCAGGAGATGATTAGATGACTTCAAAGTTTAATTCTCATACCCTAAAGAAGGAATATATGGATCCCGATATTAGTGGGGAGGCGGAATAGCAGCAGGGGGGGGTTGCGATTGGCGTGAATCAGAAGCGGTGGGCAAGTCGACCAGGTAAGTTAAAAATCTTTCTAATCTCTTCATCTATCACAGGTGAAGTGCCTTCAGTACCTCAATGAGGTACATTTGGCTCTTTAACTGTCATCCCGCCGGTTTTAATTGCCAGCCGGACTTCCGTTTTCGGGTCACCCGCGCGCACACAGCTGGGTCCCTGGGAAACTCGGAAGCCAGCGCACCCCATCGCACCCGCATTTGCCTCCTAAAATCACCCCCATGGTGTTAGTTGTATGTATTCCTTATGCCCCGACTGTTTATGCTGACTTCTGCTTGTTTACGCCGAATTTTACGTTCTGGTGTATGCTAATGAGGTTGGCAGGGAAATTCAGTGTAAATTTACGTCGGCAAAATGGTCATGAAAATGGGCCTGAATTTTGGCAAAACTTGTCGATTACACCCCCACAAAAAATTCCAGGCCAACATGTTAAATTGAGGGACTATTTGGCAGTTCAGGTGTATTTAAAAGATCCCATTGCACTATCACTGGTTTCCCGCCTCATATTTATTCCTAAAATACCACCACCAAAAATAGATTAATTAATCATTTATCTCCTTGTTATTTGTGGGACCTTGCCGTTGCTGCGTACAAAATGGCTGCCTTGTTTGCCTATATCATAACAGTGACCTCACTTCAAAAGTAATTCATTGACTCTGAAGTGCTCTGAAATATCCTGAGGATGTGGAAAGTTCTTTATAAATGCAAGTTTGAGGGATGAAGACTGAGGGGTGGTCCAGAAGATTGAGAGGTGATCTGATTGAGGTGTTTAAAATGTTAAAAGGATTTAATAAGGTAGATACAGAGAAACTATTTCCTTTGGTGCGGAAATCAAGAACAAGGGGACATAATCTTAAAATTAGACCTTGGTCATTTAGGAGGATATTCAGAAAGGTTAGTGGAAATTTGAAACTCTCTCCCACTAAAGGCTGTGGATGCTGGGTCAATTGAAATTTTCATGGCTGACAGAGATAGAATTTTGTTGGGTAAGGGTATCAAGGGATATGGAGCAAAGGCGGGTAAATGAATTTGAGGTACAGCCATGAACTAATTGAATGGTGGAACAGACTTGAGGGGCTGAAAGACCTACTCCTGCTCCTATTTTCCTACAATGTCCCAATCATACAATGCATGCTTTACTATTAAGTGAAAGCATTAGTCTCTTAACCGTGAATCCTTTGTCCTACTTATGGTGGTTTGATTTATTCTGTCTTAACGTTATTCAGAATTTGGCCATTAGCCCTCATCCTGCCACCTTTTTTTCCCACTGGTATTTACATTGCTGATGCGTGTCATCAAACACTTTGTAAGATTAGTGATGATGTCAAGATTTATCCTGACTTGTCTCATTCGGGTGCGTGTTGCACTCAATAACGCGAGTACAACTGTATGTATCACATAACTGGGCAGCACTAACGTGGGCACAGCCAACACAATGCCCACTCCCCTTGCCACTAGGACAACTCGATTAAAAATCATGTCCACTGACCTTTTAAGCTGTGGCTCAAAACAGATACCTTGCTTTGGAAAAGTGTTAGTGAACTATATTCAATGATACTACAGCCTTTCACCCTTATGCCATTCCAGATTTCTTCCTTATTACATTAAATTAGAGAATATAGCCTTTAAAAGTGTATCGACCGGTTATCACTCACCACTTCTTCATGAGTAGCATTTTCAACATTAATGCCATTAACCTGCAAAAAATATATATATATTTGCCATATATAATTTTAGGCTTGTGAAATATACACAGCAACTCTTAAATAGAGCAAAGTATAAATCCAATATAAATGTTTTACTAACTTGCAGCATCGCGTCTCCAACGAATAACATCCCAGTCTGGTCAGCTATATACAAAAGAAGAAAGTAAATGTGTATGAGAAAGTGTGGTGGAGAATAATGTGTAGTGGACAATACGGGCAAGAGGCTTCTTAATGAGGGGCGGTTTAGAGTCCAGTGTTAATTCCCTGCTTTGGGAGGGATTGCCATTTGTTTTCTGCATCAGGAGCGCTACCCAGAATAACTGGGTCAATCTTGACTTTGTATGATAGTTTAAAATGGGTGATAGCGAGTGGGCAGCCCGCTTTATATCGCTCCTGATTTTTATTTCCATTGACTTCATGTAAAATGGACTGCCGACTCGCTATCACCCGTTTTGTCCCTATCGCACAAAGTCAAGTACCACTCCATTGACTTCAAAAGGTGGACGTTTCGTTCATAAGACTTATTTGGAGACGGAGGAAATTGATTGTTCCTTGTAAACAGTAAATGCCGTTTACAGTCTAATAAAACAAGTTCACGTAAAAGAAAAAAGCAGCTCCACATTTCCGCACATACCACCAAGAATGGAAGCAACAGATCCACACCACATTGATTAGCTTTTTGCGGAGCTGTACAATGTATTGTACACATTACATTATTTTTTGTCCTGCAGGAGTAAGCAAATTGAATAAATGCTGAAAGAGAAGTGCAAGATTATTTGATTTTCAACAGGGGAAAAAAAACATAAATCAATCCAAAATTCCCAATGCTGTTTATTTTCATGCTTGCAAACAAAAAAAAAATCAAAGTGGTAAATAAATTGAAATAGAGTTTTACTTCTGAAATAGAGTAACCAAATCTCAAAGTCTTCTGTTTCCCTGCTATTTTTCTTGTGACTGTATTTGCATTGTTGATTGTTGTTAGTACAAATTAGATATTCTCCACTATAATGAACCACAGTCATTTGGGAATTATATGACTGATCATTGGCATCCTCTTGATATCATGGGCTCGATTTTCAAGTCGAAATGCGGGTGCATTGGAGGCGGGGGCGGGGGGGGGGGCGGCTGGGAAAATCAGGAAAATCCCGAGCGGGTAAGGAAGCCGGCTCCAACTCACCGACTTCCGCATCTCACACAGACACATCTGTGTGCGCGCGCTTCTGGAATGTGTAAGTCCCGCCGGCAATTAAAGTCAGTGGACTGATATTTAAAGCACTTAAAGGTCCTTGAACTTGTTGAAGGTGTTAATTTCATGGTGATTGAGGCGGGGAGTGATTTTCAGTCAGCATCAGCATGTTTCCCGTGCTGTGGGAAACACTCCATGTTTTAGGAGACGTGTTTCAGCCAGCAGTCATTTGAACATTTAAATATCTGTTTGACAGATGGGGATAAAAGGTAAGTTATTGCAGCAGGGCACTCAATTCTCTCAGACAAGCTTTGGCTGGGAGTTCTTTGTGTTTAGGCTGAACATTTTCACTTTCCACTCAGACTTGTTTTGTTGACACATATTTACCAACTTTTCGGACCCCCTCAAACTGACACCATCAGGTGGGGGGCTCAAAGGCTGCGTTCACCATTACATCCGAGGACAAGCAATATCACCAGCCTCGCCAGGCATGGCGTGCACTTCCGCCACTTGGAGCTCCACAACACAGGGACCTGTACAAGAGCACAGAGGGGAACAACAGAGGGAGCGACGTCGCAGGAGGCACTGCCCTCGTCAGAGGATCTACAAACCGAGGCTCAGCTTCCTGGACCTCTCTGAGGAGCAGTGCATTCGGAGGCAGAGAGTGAGTCACAGGTGATCGCACACATCTGCAGCATCCTTCATGCCAAGCTGCTCCCGGCTGGGTCTGGCAGCATCTCATTACCCGTCGCTGTTAAAATCACCACTGCCCCCAACTTCTTTGCCTCCAGATCATTCCAGGGTGCCACCGGTGACATCGCCGGGGTCTCTCAGTCGTCTGTACAGAAGTGCATAAGGCAGGTCACCGACGGTTTGTTTCACAGGGCCTCGCAATACGTCAACTTCCCCATGGACGACCTCAGCCAGACAGAGAGGGCAGTGAGATTCCACGCTGTGGCTGGCTTCCCACGGGTGCAGGGTGTAATCGATTGCGACAATATAGCAATCAGAGCACCTCCACATGAGCCAGGACTGTTCATCAACAGGAAGGGCTATCACTCCATCAACACTCCGCTCGTTTGTGACCACCACAAAAGATTCCTTCACGTGTGCGCCAGATGCCCTGGCAGCTGCCACGATTCCTTCATTCTGAGGGAATCCAACATTCCGGCCTCTTCCACAAAATGAATGCCCTTAAGAGCTGGCTCCTCGGGGACAAGGGATACCCCTGCACACGTGGCTCATGACACCTCTGAGGAACCCCATCAGTGAGCAACAGTGTCGATATAACGACATCACCACCAGGTTTATAATTGAACATGCTATAGGGCTGCTCAAGATGCGATTTTGTAGCCTCGATCGTTCTGGGGGAGCGCTTCAATACACATCAGCGAGAAGGGTCGTATTATAATAATGTGTTGTGTCCTGCACAAGATGGCGCAACAAAGAAAGGTACCGGGTGAGAAGGCCCCAAGTCCTCATCCACCATCCACATCTGCCATCCCCGTTGAGGAGGAGCAGGAGGAGTGGGAGGAGGAGGAGGAACCCATGGGCAGAGCAGCGGCTCATCTGGCTGCTCGTGAGGCCAGGGAGTCACTCATTTGTGAACGGTTCTCGTAAGATCAGAAAATGAGAAGCGTCCAGTCCTCACATCACCTGGAACGAGCAGCACCAACACCAGCAACCCCCCTCCCTGCACAAAACAGTCCTGCAACTACACATACACCCAATGTAAAGTGACCCACTGGGTGGCATCAAGTGTCGCCATTCATGGTGAAGCACATGAAAGGGCGCTATCATAAAAGACAGTCAAGAATGGGCAAGACATGGTAGTAGTGATGAGAATGATAACATTTAATGTGACTTTAACAAAAACCAAATATAAATAAAAAACATGACAGTCTGTCAGACAGCCTTGCGCATACTCTTCGTGATCACAAAACCGTAGCCTTTCTCTTCCGACTACTTCTACATGGTGCATCCCTTGTGGCTGCAGCAAAGGTGGTGGCAGGTTGCTCATGTTCATGCCCTGACTGATTAGATGCTTTGGGCCTATGACCTCTGGTTTTGGAGCCTGTGAGGGCCCCTCTAAAGACTGCTCCACCTGCACCTGTGCAGGGGCTGACTCGGCCGCCTGGAGAGGAGGCAGCATTGTGGGTACTGGTTGAGAGGGGGGCAAACGGTGAGACATGGGAGCGCTTTGAGTGGCGTCCCCACTTCCATGTCCCCTTTCGCCATCATCCCTCTCCTGGGCCAGGGCCACCTCACACCTACCGCTCTGGTGGACAACAGTTTGGAGGACATGTGTGATGCCTTGGAAGGCCAGTGTTAGTTTACCTGTCTGCCTGTTTAAGACGGCAGAATGTTGTCCACCCTGAGTCTGAACGGCCGTTGTCAGGGCCTGAATGGACACATTTGTGAGCCGTGCTTGAAGCTCAATGGAGACTAGCCTTCTCTCCATCGCAGACATTCCCGCACTTACCTGTGACAGTATTTCAGACATTCCCGCACGTACCTGTGCCGCCATTCTGTAAATGCAGGAGTTGGACTCCTCCATCATCTGGGCTATTGTGGAGAGTGCGCATGGCACCTGTTTCAGTACCTCGCAAATGTGCTGCTGTCCTTCAATCATTCTCCTTTTAAAGGATGGCCCCCAGGGTTCAGCAACTGCGTCCAGTTGAGCAGAGCCTGGAGGAGTGCTCCCACCGACGCGGACTCTCCACAGCTGTCCCTGCCACCAGTGTCTGCTCGTGCTCACTTGCGTGTGGTGACTCACCAGGTGCCAACCTAACTAACTTACTATGAGGACCCATCGAGTTGAGTATCTGCGCTGGTGGATGGCTCACTAAGATGTGACGGTGCACTCTCAGAGGCCGGCAGGTCCTCTGAGGAATCGCCCTCTGCCATCACTGCAGTCGTTGAACGGCCTGTAAGAGAACAGAAGGCAATATTAAGCATCATCACAGATGTGTCATGTTGCGATGAGCATACTGAGGTGTTCAACATGGCAATCATTGTTAACATCAATTCATGTTGTGTGTGATGAATGTTAAAGTTGTGGCCCCCTCCAGTCCTCGCCCTCCCGCGCGGATTTTGCGCTCTCTTCTCCTAGAAGGGGAGAAAGTACAGACGTGTGAGTGAGTGATGGTGAAGTGGTCAGCTGATGAATGCATTGGTTTGGGTGAGGCTGACCATGAAAGAGGTACATCAGAGGGTGAGTATGAGACAGAGACATCACATTGGACGAGGATTTGGGTGAGTGGTAGTGGTGGTAATGGGGAGGTGAGGAAGTGCTCAGGAAGTGAAGGTAAGTTGAGGATGAGACTTAAGTGGATGTGAGGAGTGATGTGATAGAGTAGTGTTGGCAGTGCAGAATGAGTTGGGGAGGGGGCGGTGTTCATGTGCACCACGCCAAGCAGGAGAATCAGCAAATGTACTCACTTTTGCTGACCTAGTTAGTTCATTGAAAGGCTTCATGCACTGGACCCAAGTGCGGGAGATGTTGCTCCTGCTGGTGACCTCCTCTGCCACCTCGAGTCAGGCCTTCTTTGTGGCAGAGGCAGGGCACTTTCTCCTATCGGCCGGGTAAAATAGTTCCCTCCTCCTCTTCACCCTGGCCAGTAGCAGTTGAAGTGAGGCATCGCTGAATCTTGAAGCAGCCTTGTCCCTGTGCTGCTCCATATTCTGTGTTGTTGGTCTTTGCTCCAGCATAAGCCTTTAGAGCAATGGCCCTTTAAATGTAGATGCTCCAGCTGACGGCCTGTCATGCGGGTGCGCAGTCCGCAAACTCGGAAGCCACGTTATGGGCCATCAATTAACTTGTGATCGCATGGGGAACGGTAAGATTTTAGTATCCGGGTTTGCATCGCACCCATTGAACCCCCTGCTGCCGTCCCACCACCATTTGAAAATCGAGCCCCATAGGAGGGTTTGGAGCCACTAAGGACAAACAGGCATTGTACATAACGAAACGCCTACTCTCCGAAGTTCAATCAAATATTGAAATTGTATGGAATTAAAGGTCACCAGCAACATTAAAACCAGTGTTGTAAAACCAACAATTAACAAAAGTATTTTTTTTAACCAGGCCACATTTTGCAATTTATTTAAAAACAATTGAGTCCAAACTTGTAATCACTAACTTATTTGTTTCATACAAGCATTGAAAGACAGCCTGGCTGAGGGAGAGGAGGAAGACCAAAACTGTCCAATACACATAGTTCAGATTAAATTAATTAAAAAATAAAGAAAATACTGCATCTTGTCACGTCAGATGTCTCAAAGCATTTTACAAAAAGCAATCAGATGAATTTTCAGTTAATCTGTTTTTGGTGGTGTTGCTTGAGTAGAATGACAATGCATTTCCACTTTAAAAGAATGAATCAGGTGATTAAGACTGGAATACTTTTTATTTACGGAACAAGAAACATGTCACCTGACATGAGCTTGGACCTCATTCTCAGTCTCTGAGGCAGTTGATAGATTCAGGAGATTGACTAGACTAGACTTTTTTTTGATTGCTGTTATTTTAGTAAAGCTAGTTGGAAAATCTAGGTCACAGTTGTGAGAAGTGAAGACAAATGCAGTTAGTTTCTTCTTGTAAATAGATCTGTTTAAAACCAAGACATTCCTCATCCTCGTGTATATTGTATATTACAAGCAGAACTCTCAGTAATAAATGGTTTGTTGGAATACTAGAACAGGATTGCAATAGAAGTTCAAAATTATGAAGGGTTTTGAAAGAGTTAATAAAGAGAAACTGTTTCCACTGGTGGTGGGTCGGTAACCAGAGAACACAGATTTAAAATAATTGGCAAAAGAATCAGAGGGGAGATGAGCAGAATTTTTTTTACGTGGCGAGTTGTTATGATTTGGAATGCACTGCGTGGAATGGTGGTGGAAGCTGACTCAATAGTAACTTACAAAAGGGAATTGGATATATACGTGAAAATGTAAAATTTGCAAGGCTATGGGGGAGAAAGCTGAGCAGTATGATTAATTGGTCATCTCTTCCAAAGAGCCAGCACCGCGATGGGCTGAATGGCCTCCTTTGTGCTGTAAGATTCTATGATTCTATGATAGTCATATGTTCTGATGTCAGGACTAAACTAAAACTGCAGTTATCCATAGAAAACAGAATTTCTCATAATGCTTAAATTTAACCCACAAATAAGTATTAACTTCAGCCAGCCATTGTGGTCAGCTCAAAAAGAAAAGTTTTCAGAGTCCAGGACCACAACAAGCTTCACAACACAAAGAGGTTGGCGATGTACAAGTTAGTGCTCTAATTTGTGGAATAGAGCAAGAAACTCTGCAAGTTTATTAAAAAATCACATATGAGTTGAAACATCAGAAAAATAACAAACAGTAACGCAAAAATATCAACATTTTGTTCCACAATGTGTTCGGGAGATTGGGCTGCTGAAATGTGAGTTTGTAAAGATTGTAATTAAGGATGATGATGTCCCTTGCAGCGTGAATATACCTCACAGAGTTTCACTCTCAATATTTCCTAAAGTGGAAGAGGAACTAAAAAGAATGAGACTAGCTGGCAGCAATGAGGAAGTCATTGAATCTACAAAATGGTGTTTGTCAATACTAACAGTTGGAGAAAGACTGCGTGTTCCAGGAAAAGAGGTGATTATAACTAATGCACAGTCAAAGAATCCAGCTCACTGAGAATGGGCTCCACATTTACATTGAAGCAGTTCAGCCCAGCAAGCCAGAGCAAGAGTTCGACTGATACGAGGAGCAACAATTACAGACAGAATACTTCAAATGACTATCAGGTATACCAACGATGGGTGGCCTATGTAAAGCATTCCTGATGAATTGAGCACATATTATAGGTTACAAGCAGAACACTCAGTATTAAATGGTTTGTTGGAATACTAAAAAAAAAATCAAGAAAAAGACAAGAAGTGACATCACAGAGGAGAGCTGCGGGTAAATCAGTGTAAGTATTTAGTTTATTGTTAAGTGTTTTTAATGGTTATTGTGTTTAGTGGTTAGTGTCTTTACTGGTGGTTAGTGATTTTAGTGGTTATTGTGTTTAGTGGTTAGTGTCTTTACTGGTGGTTAGTGTTTTTAGTGGTTATTGTGTTTAGTGGTTAGTGTCTTTACGAATGGTTAGTGTTTTTAGTGGTTAGTCTGTTAGCGTTGGTTAAAAAGCCTAAAAACTAAACAGCTAAAAAGAGCAGGAAACTAATTTAAAGTAGATAAATTAATTAGTTTTTTAAAAAAACTAAAAATAAACAAAGTCAATTAATTACATGAAAACTTTAACTAAATATAAATGGGGATAGGCTGTCAGCCAATATCTATTATAAGCTCACCGACTCCCACAGCTACCTTGATTACACTTCCTCCCACCCCGCTTCCTGTAAGGACTCTATTCCCTTCTCCCAGTTTCTCCGTCTCCGATGCATCTGTTCTGACGATACCACCTTCCTCACCAGTGCTTCAGATTTGTCTTCCTTTTTCCTCAACTGAGGATTCCCCTCCATTGTAGGAGACAGGGCCCTAGACCGTGTCCGTCCTATTTCCTGCACTTCTGCCCTCACTCCTTCCCTTCCCTCCCAGAACCATGTTAGGGTCCTCCGTGTCTTCACCTTCCACCCCACCAGCCTCCACATTCAACGTATCATCCTCTGCCATTTCCGCCACCTCCAGTGCGATCCCACCACCAAACACATCTTCCCTTCCCCTCCCCTTTCAGCATTCCAAAGGGACCATTCCCTCTGTGATAACCTAGTCCACTCTTCCATCACTCCCAATACCCGATCTCCTCCCCACGGCACCTTCCTGTGCAAGCGCAACACCTGCCCATTCACCTCCTCCCTTCCCATTGTCCAGGGCCCCAAACACTCCTTCCAGGTGAAACAGTGATTTACTTGTACTTGTTTCAATTTAGTATATTGTATTCCCTGCTCCCTGCTCCTCTACACTGGGGAGACCAAACACAGATTGGGTAATCGCTTTGCTGAACACCTCCGCTCAGTCCGCAAGTGTGACCCTGATCCGCGGGTCACTTGCCATTTTACTTCCCCTTCCCACTCCCACTCTGATCTCTCGGTCTCTTACACTGTTCCAATGAAGCTCAACGCAAACTCGAGGAACAGCACCTCATCTTTCGTTTAGGCACTTTACAACCTTCCGGACTCAACATTGATTTCAATAACTTCAGATCATAACCACTGCTCCCATTTTCTCGGTCAGCTAGACTGTTAATGGTTCTGCTGCTGACATTTACAGCTACTCCTGACCAATCTTTTGTTTCTTTACCTGTCTCATTACCACCTTCCTTACCTGCTCTTATTTCTTATGTTCTTTTGTTCTTAGAACAAGATTGTAATCCCTTTTACATTGAGGAGAAAGAAGCCTTGAGGGATATTGTCATGAATTCAAGTGTACCATCAATATCTTCTTGCATTCAGTAGCTTCGGTTAGTCTGTAAGTAATGTGAATTTCTTACTTTTATGGGAGTTGACTCACATTGCCCCAAATTTTACTTTTTGGATAGTGTAATCCAGGGATGTAATAATTTCATCCTCTTGTGATTTGGATTAGGCATGCGTGCCTTTCGCACATGTATTTCACATATGTATTTCTTCAATATCTCTGTCGGCAGACCAAGTGCACACTTGGTGAGATGAAACCTGATACAAATCGCTAAGTTGCTTTATTTCACATCAGGTCAATGTACAGAACAATGGTTACGATCAGTTTACTTTATTTCGATCAATGCAACTTGTTTTCACGTAATAATATAAAATAGTGCACACACCACATTTTCCACATGAGTGGATTATCTTACTTAACTTAAACAAAATGGGGTGAATTTTCAGGCTTCCTGTCTGGTGAACAATGGTGGACAATGACCCAACATCCCACTGGCACTGTTGCTGTGGCCACAGCAATGTTCCCCTGGGCCTATCACTGGATGGCCAGACCGGCCCCCTTGGTAAGGCAGTAGGCCTATTTAAAATGCTAATAGGAGTCCTGTGACATATATAGGACCCCAATTGCCATTTCTGGATAGAACTGAGCAGAGAACTCTTTGGTGCCTCTGTCTTGAGGGAAGGCAGAGCCATCTCCTGCTCTCCAACTCTAGCATCAGGATAATGATTATCACTGATGTGCAAAAAAACAGACCTTATGTAATTACTAATATCCCTTACTCCCTGGAAGAGAGTATCCAGAATATCCTGCAAATCTTCCTCAAAGATCCTCTGGGCATCGTGTTATTTGGTAGATGTTACTCTCTCCATTTCACCATCCAAGGCCTGAATGTCACCAGTCAAAGCCTCCACACTGGAAGTGATGACTTGTTTCTAGAACCCTGTGTTCTGTGTGGCAGAGATTCCTACAGCTGCCACTCACTCCAAGCTGCTCTGCATTTTTGAGAAGCCCTCTTTGACGTTCTGCAAAGGAGGACACTGGACTTTGCCACCAGCTGTGCCATCTGCTGCACTTTTGTTAAGAGGCTTTGCAGTTCATTCACATTAATTTGATGTTCTGCTGGCATCCTGTTCATAGTAGGACCCTGATATCATCGCCCAAATGCTCTTGATCTTCATCCAAGGGCTGACATTTCCTTAGCCTTCGTTCAGGAGCATCCTTCTCCACTTCCACTACCTCTTCCTCTGGCTTCCTTGTGTGTCATGCAGCACTCAGTGCTACTCCTCCCCTAAACTACCCCTGAGTGACTATCTTGGCGAGTGAGTATGAGTGAGAAGGTGAATGACAGTTTGGGTGAATTTCTGCTGGTTGTCCCAAGGGTGCTGAGGGTCCTACCATTGGGTCACTTTCTCTCTCTCTCTCTGCTTCTTCTTCTCTGTGGAGAGAAAGAGACAGAAATGCAATGAGTTTCCTGCTAGCTACTGTCTCCTTACTGTTCTGCTCATGTTAAGGTCTCGTCAGAGTACAAGTGTCAGAATTGTGAAATCTTTGCTCTTTGAATATAAGTACTTGTTCTGCAAAAACCAACTGTGGGTACAGGACTTCCCATGTTACCTTTGCCTATCACCTCAGCTGAGTGGGATCCCAGTATCTCAAATGCCTCCTCCTTCTGCTGGGTTAATGATGAATATCTGCTGCTGCTCCTCCTGTAGCTTGTTGATCCGACAAATCATGTGCAATTTTTTTCCTACATGAGAACAGAATGGCAGTTACTTTCAGTCATAGACTGGTAATTTGACAACTACTGACAATTTGTATCACAGGGGCAATTTTCATCTTGCCTGAAACATGGAGCTAAAAATGTATGGGAAACAGAAGTGACTTACCGCTGATTGCCCCACTCCCATTCTGATTTTCGGGCGGACCTTGATTTAAGTGGCCAGGGTTCCAGCCATAAACAGGTGGGGGCTTAATGGATATACGCTAATCGACGTCAGAAGATGTAGTCAGGACCCCCAACACTATTTCCATCTTGGCACATATTGCTACCACCAGTTCCTGACCCCACCCACAAACCATGGCTGATACAAATCGGGAGACAGCCATTTCCAGCGATATTTAAAGAGATCCTCAGCTGCTGTCAGGCAGCACACTTTAGGAAGGATGTCAAGGCCTTAGAGAGGGTGTAGAGGAGATTTACTAGAATGGTACCAGGGATGAAAGAATTCAGTTAAGTGGAGAAACTGGAGAAACTGGGGCTGTTCTCCTCAGAGCAGAGAAGGTTAAGGGGAGATTTGATAGAGGTGTTCAAAATCATGAAGGGTTTTGATACAGTAAATAAAGAGAAACTGTTTCCAGTGGCAGAAGAGTCGGTAACCAGAGGACACAGATTTAAGGTAATTGGCAAAAGAACCAGAGACGACATGAGGAAAAAAAAATATTACGCAGCAAGTTGTTATGATCTGGAATGCACTGCCTGAAATGGTGGTGGAAGCAGATTCAATAGTAACTTACAAAAGGGAATTGGATAAATACTTGAAAAGGTAAAATTTGCAGGGCTATGGGGAAACAGCAGGGGAATGGGATTAATTGGATAGCTCTTTCAGAGAGCTGGCACAGGCACAATGGGCTGAATGGCCTCCTTCAATGCTGTAAGATTCTATGATTCTACAACGTTTAAAAGTTTTGGGAAACATTTTGCTTGTATTATATTTAATATTTTGTTACTTAGACAATTTCAAAGCGTTCGTAATGACTATAAAATGATCTGAACTCTTAAGGAGCATCTAGTAATGCATTTTTTCCTTCATGTGGGTCCATCTGGCAATTCTACTGTGACAAGAGGAGGAAGAAGAGCAGCAAGTAGGAGGATGGAGCAAACAGAACTGTAGCTGCAGGGAGACCAAATAGAAGGCAGGGTATGTTCGCAGGAATCCTTACCCTCCCACCAGAACTTACAGGTCCAGGAGAACAGACCTGCAGTTCTTTGAGGAGCAGAGCATAAGGAGGCTGTACTTCTCTCGGGCGGCTGTCACAGAGTTGTGTCACCTCCTGTAACAAGATCTACAACCAACCACCACAGCTAGCACGGCATTGCCTGTTGCAATCAAGGTCACTTAACAAACCCTTACTGCAGTTCTGGGGTTAATATCGGCCTACAGTCTGTAAAACTTAAAATATAAATGAATGGCAACTTGCTGCCATCGTACTTACTTTTGCTAATCTTGTTAGATCATTAAACATCTTCCTGCATTGGAGGAGGCCTCTGGGGGTTAGGGAGTTGCCACTGACTTCCTGTGCCACCTCCTTCCACATGGTCCTGGCTGTTGTGTTGGCAGGTCTCTGGCCATCCACTCCCACTATTGCATCCCTCCTGTGCCTAATTTCAGTCAGGAGAATAATTATTCCACTCTGTGAAAAGTTCGCTGCTCTCCGCTCACATGTTCCTGTTGAAGCCATGTCTTCACCTTCCTGCACGCTGGTGCTGTTTTAAGATTTGTAGGTTGAGTCTGTTGTTAGTGAATCTAAACTTGACGTGTTATCTCTGACTCACTGCAGTTGATAGTGTTGCGCCAGTGTGAAGAGCAGAAAAATCAGAGTCTGAAGTGAGAACTTCCAGTAGCAGGATTATGAGAAAAACAATTTGTTAGGAGACAATGACTAATTAGTAACAGGAAGTAGTGTAGGGGCAGAATAATCCTTTTTTATCAGACCAATGGTCGTCTCCCCCACAGCACAGTTAGCACATATTTATTTTCATTACCTTAACAGAAGGGAGGTACGACGCAAATGCATTTCCACCATAAGGGAATTCGTCAAGTTTCAAGCTGTTGGTAGATTCCAAAGACTAACTGTTGTATGAAGTAAATTGAAAAGCTTCAAGTTTCTTCTCATAAAGCAATCTGTTTAAAATGAAGACGGGCCTCATATAAAGGAGGCTTCGACACTTAGGCCCCGATATTTACAGGGAGGTGGGGAAGGTGCAGGGGGAGACCTGAAAGCCCGTGGATGAAGAGATTCTGCTGATATTAACATGTGAACATTATAATTTTCTTCTTCCATTTCACACCCGGTAGCCGACCAGATTGACAGGCTAGCTGGCTGTTCGGCAGGAGGCCACAGCCAGGGACCCTCGGGATGGTCCCCAGCAATTGGGAGGGAGGGAGGGAGAGATCGGGGTTTGGGGACGGAGCTTGGTCGGCGGGGGGGGGGGGGGGGGGGGGAAGAGTCCGGCAATCGGGAGGGAGGGAGCTTGGTTGGGTGGGGGGGGGGGGTCAGAGCAGGAAGATTAAGATGGGGGGTTGATGGGGGGGAGAGGTCACCGATCGTAGCAACGAGGAGAGGTGGCGATCAGCAGATAGTAGGCCGAAAGCTTCCTTGAGGGACCCAGGGGGAGCACTGCTGCTCCTCCCGGCCCACAAGGAGTGCTCTAAAAAGCACTAATCTGCTGGAGTCGGCAGCTCCCACCTATATTTCACTGTCAGGTTTCCCTAGCCCTGGGAAACCCAGCCGGCAGCTGTTAAATTTAAATCAGGCTCCCAATTGCACTGTGGGAGCCTGGCTTAAATACGAAAATGAAGTTTCCCGCCTCTCCAAGATGGGACACTCACAAGCCTTGCAATCCATCGCCATGAAAATGGCAGCAGGTGTGCACGCAGCAGGTTGAGGACGCATTCCCCGATTTCTAATTAAAAATCCTCTCCTGCCCATCATGATGCGGGGTTTAATATCGAGGCCTTACTGTCTGCTGCTTAGTGGCAGACGACAAATCAAATGAAGGCTCTTTCCACCAGTTTCCCGCTCATTTTCACACTGGTTCCAGTTTTCCAGCATCACTTCTGAAGTGTCTGCCATTGAAGTGAGGTAATAATGATGAAGTGATGTTTTATGTCACATTTTCTGTCATTATCCCCTTGGTAATACTGGACCCTGGAAAAACACCTGCGTTCAACAGGCATGCAGTGTTGCTAGGAGAAATGCAATGTGATAAAGAATTTAAAGTTCCATGGCAGGATCCAAGATCAATTTCGGGCACAGCGGATTGGCAGTTCTACATCAGCAGATTTTGCTACTTCAGCGGAACCGAGATTTAACTTTTTATTGTGGCCTGTCTGTTTAAGTTACTGCAGGTGTTCATCTCCTACAGCAGTGGTTCTTTCCTATCCGTCCCCATCCCCCCAAACAATGGGAAGCTCCTAAGCACGGGCCTGAATACCGCTGTGAGCCCACCTAAAGACATTTATTGAGGCAGACCGCAGAAACTTTGACAGGGTCAGCACTAAGTTAGTCGGGTGGGTGGAATAACAGCTCCAGTAAGCCTCCAGCAGAAAATCTCAACCTATAATATTGAGATCGGAATGTTGATCAAGATACTGGGAGAGCTCCCTGCTCTTCTTCAAATAGTGCAATGGGATCTTTAATGTCAACCTGAACAGGAAAGAAAGACTTTCATTTATATAGTGCCTTTCACGACCTCAGGACATTCCAAAGCGCATCACAGCCAATTAAGTACTTTTGAAGTGCAGTCACTGTTGTAATGTAGGGAAACGTGGCAGCCAATTTGTGTACAGCAAGGTCCCACAAACAGCAATGTATAATGACCAGTTAATCTGTTTATTAATGATGTTGGTTGAGGGATAAATATTGGCCAGGACCTCAATATAATATCTTATCTGAAGGACCACATGTATCAGCTGATTTCTCATCTTTCAGCTGTTTGTAGCTGTTGTTTGTGCAAGTCATCTGTCTTGTTGCAAAGCTTTTATCCTGGAATATAATAGATAGTGGGTGAGTATTGTCATTGAATTTGGGCCAACTTTTTTTGAGGTTAGACGCTATGTCCTGAGGTTCGTTGAGTAGATGGGGCTGAAGGATTCTGATATTGCATTCCTAGATTGGTTTGTGATAGCTTTTCTACTTTCACTTGCCTGGTGACATAAGTGTGACTCCAGTCCCACTGCCCTCGAAAGTGGCCCAGTAAACCACTCGGTTATATCAAACCATCAAGAAGAAGGCCCATCACCTTCTCTGGGCAACTAGGAGTGGGCAATAAATGCTGGTCTTGCCAGCGACGCCCCATCTACTCAACAAACCTCAGGACATAGTATCTAACCTTAAAAAAAAGATAGCTCTAATTTAATGACAATACTCACCCACTATCTATTATATTCCAGGATAAAAGCTCTGAATCAAGGCAGATGACTTGCACAAACAACAGCTGAAAACAGCTGGAAGATGAGAAATCAGCCACATCCGGAGAATGAATTTTAATAAAACACTGCACCATTTATGAGTGCAGGATAAAGATATGTACCTTTGTAATGCTGTTGCTGGAGCTCTAATAATCATGTATTCCAAGCAGCAAACAAATATGCAACAAGTACATCACTTCTCAACCAAATCTCTGTGAGGCATGTGGCTCATCAGCATACCTAGCTGGTCAGACACAGAACAGTCATAGTATTAGCAAGACTGAGAAGGGGCTGTGCTCTTTTGCTTTGATTGACATGGAAAAAGACAAAGAATGAAGCGTAAAGCATAAAAGGCATATACAATGCTCAATTTAACAAAGAAGAATTCCAAATTCTTCTCACTATTTAACACAGAAAAGGTCAAAACAGGTGGAGGGGTTTTCGCGAAGAAATAATGTGAAATTGGCGACACGTTGAAAATGTGCGCCCAAAGATGGAGGCCCAAGGCTCGCCCTCATCTCTCGACAGCCCCGGTCTTCCAAAAATAGGCCATCTCCGGCGCTGAGGAGGATCGCAGGTAAATCCTGGGAGGTAGGGGAGGCAAACCGGAGGGGATGAGAGTGAGACAGCAATCCACAGTATTGCTGTCTCACTCTTGTTCTCCTCCTAGCTTCACATTAAGGTAAGTGGAAACTAGAAAACATACCTCTTCTTTGATGGCCTTCAGTTGTCCCTTTAAGAATTGCTGGTTAGGTCGCCGTACACCCATAAAAACTGAACGGAGCATGCTTGGTGCAGATCGGGCGTGGGAAATCCAGGCCCGATTTTGATGAGTTTCTCCCTCGATTTATCCCCCATAAGTGGGCGAAACGAGATTGAATTTCTCCCCCATTATAATTCCTGTTACATGTCAGCCAGTGTCTAATTCAGTGCATTTCTGTTTTCCAAAATTGTAACTATACCAGCCATAGAGTTGATACCATCATTCCAAAAGATGTAGCAGCATAAATAAGATGAAACTATAAGGTAACAACTTTACTCAAATATTAGTGTATGGCACAACTTTCCAAAGTGTGAAGATTGACAAATCTGACCAAATACAGTACAATATAATGTATTTCACAGAGTCCCCATATACATTTCTACATTGAAACAGCATTCACAGCACCAAGTTTCACTTAGGAAGGTGGGGGGGGGGCGGAGGTGAAATAGCTGTTAGAGATAACATTAGAGATAACATAATGGCAGTAGAAAGAAGGGTCATAACCAACATATGCATCCATATGGATTGAAATAAAAGATAAGATCAGATCGATCACACTAATAGGGGTATACTACAGACCATCTAATAGTGGAAAGGAGATGGAGGAAGAAATATGTAAGCAAATATATGAAATGAGTAAAGGACATAGAATAATAATCATGGGAGATTTTAACTATTCCTAAATAAACTGGCAAGACGAGGTAGGTAAAGGAATGGAGTTTTTACAATGGTGGAGGACTCCTTTCTTACCCAATAAGAGAGGAAGCACTGCTGGATGTAGTAATGGGTAATGAACCAGAGCAGATAAGAGAAGTAAGCATAGGGGAACATCTAGGCAATAACAATCACAACATAATAAGGTTTAAGATAAAGATTGAGAAGGACATAAGTAAGATAAAAGCCAAAGTAATAAATTGGAAAAAAACTGATTTTAAGGGGATGAGAATGGAATTAGGTAAAATAAACTGAAAAAAATTACTGATGAACAAAGAAATAGAATAGCAGTGGGAAACATTTAAAACAGTGATCAATAGAGTCCAGGAGAAATATATCCCACTAAAAAGCAAGAACAAGCTAACCAGTAATGATACATCATGGATGAATAAAGAAATAAAGGCAAAATTGAAACTAAAGAAAAAGGCATACACTAAGTACATAGACAACAAAGGAGAGGATGACAAAAAGGAATATGAAAAGGTTAGGAAAGAAGTTAAAAATACAATTAGAAAGCAAAGAGAAATTACAAAATTAAATTATCAAGGAATATAAAAAGACGTAGCAATGTATTCTACAGACACATAAATCACAAAAGAAAAATCAGGATAGGGATAGGGCCACTAAGGGATGCACAAGATAAACTCACAGGAAATGACAGCAAAATGGCAGGAATATGAAATAATTACTTTGCCTCAGTATTTACCAGGGAGACTAAAATGGTGGACATGACATTAGAAGAGGAGATCAAAAAAGACATAAAGATATTTAAGATAGAAATAATTGATAAACTAATCAAACTTAGAGAGGATATAACCCCTGGTCCGGATGGATTGCATCCACGTATATTAAAAGAAATTAGGGAAGACATAGCAGAGTCACTATTACATATATATAATTCATTGGAAAAGTGAATAGTGCCAGAGGACTGGCAGACAGCTAATGTGATTCCTATATTTAAAAAGGGACATAGAACCAGTCCAGGGAACTATAGACCAATCGACTTAATGTCAGTGGTAAGAAAGATAATGGAATCCTTACACAAAGATGTAAAAGAAAAACATCTGGAAAACAAAAATATAATAAAGAATAGTCAACATGGATTTCAAAAGGGAAGGTCATGCTTGACCAATCTGAATGAATTCTTTGAAGAAGTAGCGGAAAGTGTAGACTAGGGTAGTGTAGTAGATGTAATATATTTGGATTTTTAAAAGGCCTCCGATAAGGTACCACATAGTAGACTCATGACTAAGGTCAGAGCATGTGGGGTCAAGGGACAAGTAGTAGAATGGTAGCAAGCTGGCTACAAAACAGAAAACAGTAAGTAGGGGTTAAAGGTAGTTACTCAGACTGACAAAAAGTGAGAATTGGTGATACACAAGGGTTCGGTGCTGGGACCACTGTTGTTCACCATTGACATAAACAATTTAGACTCGGGAATCAGAAGCACAATTTCAAAATTTGTGGATGACTCCAAATTGGGGGATACAGTTAATACCAAGGAGGACCGACAAAATACAGGAAAACATTAATAAACTTGCAGAATGGGTGTGTAATTGGCAATGAATCTCAATATAGGTAAGTGTGAGATATTACTTTTTTTAGGAAGAATATGGGGGGGGCACATACTGCTTTGATAATAAGAATCTAAATGGGGTAGAGGAGCAGAGGGGTCGCGGGGGGGGGGTGCGGGTACAGATACACAAATCATTAAAAGTACCAATAAGGGTTAATAAGGCCATAAAAAAAGCAAATCAAGTACTTGGGTTCATTTCTAGAGGGATAGACTTAAAAAGCAGAGAAGTTATGTTAAACTTGTATAGAACCTTGGTTAGATCACACTTGGAGTATTGTGAACAGTTCTGGTCTCCATATTATAAAAAGGATATCGAGGCATTGGAGAAGGTGCCAGAAAGATTTACTAAGATGATAGAGGTTATACCAATCAGGAAAGATTGAGCAGCCTGTGGCTCTTTTCTCTAGAAAAGAGAAGAATGAGGGGTGACCTGATAGAGGTCTTTAATATTATGAAAGGGTTTGATAGGGTAGACGTAGAGAAGATGTTTCCACTTGTGGGGGAGACCAGCACTAGGGGCCATAAATATAAAATAGTCACTAATAAATCCAATAGGGAATTCAGGAGAAACTTCTTTACCCAGAGAGTGGTTAGAATGTGGAACTCGCTACCACAAGGAGTAGTTGAGGTGACTAGCATAGATGCATTTAAGGGGAAGCTAGATAAACACATGAGGGAGAAAGGAATAGAAGGATATGCTGATGGGGTTAGATGAAGAGGGGTGGGAGGAGGCTCATGTGGAGCATAAACACCGACATAGACCTGTTTGGCCAAATGGCCTGTTTCTGTATATTCTATGTAATTCTATGTAATTACACTCCTCTTATACATTTCATTCTTGCGCATGAAACAAATCTCTACAGAAGTTGAACAAGAATAATTAATGTTACAGTTATCTTTCTTCATCATGCAGATCCATAGTGAAATGTTCATGAATATTTCAGTGGCATTTGAGACTTTGACACACCGTAATGACCTCTTAATAAAATGATTCATGTCCTCTATAAGAGGAGAAACGAGACACTGCATAAGCTAGAAGCCTGAAGACCAGCCAATTAAAAAAATTAAAATGTACGACCCAATGTTTTTTTCTAATGGTATTCCTGCAAACTGCATTTTGTTTTTATTTACAAGCAGTCTCTTCAGCTTACGAAGAGCTTCGGTTCCGTAGTTAAAGTAATACCCCACTCGTTCAATGATATGCGGATTGGAATTGGGAACAACTGCATTATTATGAAACCTCTTGAATCTTTGAAGCTGACAGAACATCTATGGAAGCTGTCAATTTTTACAAAATAATTGGAAGATCTCCATTTGCACAGATAGATGCCTCTCTGTGGATTTATCAAGATACAGTTGAAATTTTGAATAAGTGAAAGATTTCCACCCTGAAGCCAGCAATCTTTTGCTACATTTCGGCAGAACCATGAGGCAGTTTCTTTCCTTTTTGATGCTGCACATTTTGTAATCAGAATGACTGACAGAGAAGCATACACCTTATTAAATACAACACGCTGCACACATCAACCAAACTCATAATCTCACCATCCAGCGCAGCCAAGTGTTAAGAGTTTTCCTTTTAACAACTCCAGGAATTGTATATTACATAGAAATACACTCTGCAAACAGAGTGTTTAGCTGTGAGTTAACCCCGGACAGGCTCCTGTCAACCCTAGGTGGCAGAATAAACAAATGCAAAACAAAATATCACGTTGTTTTGGGTCGTCGAGCATAGCTCATTTCCAGAGTAAACTGAATGTACCAGAAGAGATTCTAAATTGTTTTACATATCTAGAATGGAATGCAATGCCAGACATACATAACAACAGTCACTGCACTTTGGAAAGTCGTTCATTTGGCCCCGATTTTAACTGCCCCCACCCAGCGAAAATTGGCCGGTGGGGGAGCAGTTAAAATAATGGGTATCAGTTACCCCCACCGATCCCACTTCCTTCCCGGCTAGTCCCCATATTTACCTGCTCTTTTGAGCAGGCGAGCAGGACATCCACAGGAAGGAAGCGGGATCCTGTTTTAAATATGCAGATCGGGTCCGGTGATGTCATCAGTACCTGATCTACAATATCATGCTGAGGCCTCAGTGGTGGGGGGGGGGGGGGGGGGAAGAGGGGCATTGTCGGCTCCCCCTTTCGGCAAAACCTACCAGGAGCCAGATCCTGGGCCACACCGATAGATTTAAAATTTATTTTTCGGGTTTTCTTGTGGGCCAGGAAGGGTTGAGTGCCCCTTTAGGCCTCACAGGGAAACCTTGAGGCTCTCTTCAACTGGGCTACCTTTTCCGGGCCGCGAATGCATCAAGACCCCCTCCAACCCCCAACCAGGATTGCTCCAAGACTTCCCTGCTGCCCCGATCGCGGCTCCAAGCCCTGAATCCCACTAACTGCCGGGGGCTATCCCTAGCTGCGGCCTCCTTTCGCCTGCTCATGTACCCGCCTGCCGGCCAGGCAGTCGGGCGGGAGACTGCAGCATTTTCTTTAAATGAGGCCTGCCCATTGAGATCGGCAGGGCCTCCACGTCACCGGCTATGCCGGGTTCGTTCGCCAATCACAAACTCCCTTCTCGTTAACATCGGGGCCATTGTGTGTGAAGTACTTTAAGACATTGCAGTGTGACAAAGCATAATTGAGAATAAATTCACCAATCCTGTGCTTTTGGTGAGTTGTGCTTGAAGGGAGCACTGGATGGTAAATCAGTGCTACAGTGTTGCTGCCCCACCTGCGTCCAACCTGTACTCACTTTGAATACGACTTCATGGCAGGAGTGCAGGATCTGTGAATTTACCCATAAAATTCAAGTATAAAAGGAAAACTCAAACAGTTCGTCTTTCACATCATCTAAACCCCAATCTTTCATACGTGCTTAAGCACACTCCAACCTTTATACTATGCAGTTCTGGTCCGGCAGTTTCATTCTATTTTTGGCAAGCCTTTTTGACAGCAAGGATTGAATCAACTGAATAAACTGAGTGACTGAAATGAGAAGCAACTCATATCTTGATTTGGTAATGGCCGAAATAACAAAGTTGAAATGGAAGCAGCAGCATCTCTGAGTGACAGTAACCATAACGTGATTAAATTTGACATGATCTGGGATACTATGAACCTAGCCATGGAATTATAGAAGGGCCAACTTTAAGGGAATGAAGGAAGAGCTTAAACAATTCAACTGGGGACTGGGGGAGGGAGTAGGACAAATGGAATGCTTTGAAGGACATGCTAATGTGCACGCAGGATAAATACATACAATAAGCACAGACGAAACAAATGCAAAATAAAAACAGAAAATCCTAGAAACACTCAGCAGATCAGGCAGCATCTGTGGAGAGAGGAAGGTAGGATTAATGTTTCAGGTCGATGACCCTCAACAAACGTGACCCCAAGTGAATTAACAAGATGATACAAAGTTGAAAAACTAAGGGAACCAAACTTTACAAAGCTTGTAGAGATAAAGCTGAAGAGTCCGCCAAGAAGAACAAAAGAACCTTCAAAAAATGTTTTAAAAAGGCTGTTGGTGGAGGGAGGGGGGAAAATGAGGGAACTAGATATGTCTATAGCTGTTGACAGCAAATGAAATTCTTCCAGCATTTATAATAGCAAGTGGTTATTAAGAAAGAAGTGAGATCCCTTAAGGCTGCAAATAGGTTAAAACTGAGCATGATCTAAAACTAGATAACATATTAAATGATTATTTCCTGGAAGTATTCACGAGACAAGACGTTAGCATGCCACCCATCACAGGGAGCTCTATAACTAAACTTGATGACTTTGATATTACTGGAAGGAGATCCTAGACAGGCTTAAATGCCTCAAAAGCAAATAAATCCCCAGGGATGGGCATACAGGTAACTGCAGACAGATGAATCTTACATCTATATCTGACAAAATAATTAAGTTGATCATTAGGAACAAGCTTGAAGATCACCAGCAGTAAATAGCAGATCCTGCCTCGCCAAACATCTTGACTGTTTTGAGCCAGTGACATCCAAAGCTCAATGGTATCGTGCATCTAGGCTTCAAGAAACCCTTTGATGAAGTCTTGCATGAAAAGCTCCTACATAAACTTAAGACAGTGAGTATACTTGGTAAAATGTGGAGGTGGATAAGGTATCGGCTGAAAGAGAGGAAACAATGGGAACTAATTTGAGCAGTGATATTGGTTTGGGAAAATCTACGGAGTGAAGTGCTTCAGAGATTGGTGATAGGGCCCATACAGTTTCTCCACCACATAAATGAGCTGGATGTGCAAATGCAATGCAAGTTGGTCGAATTTGCAGACGATACTAAATTAGGAAGGCCACTAAGCCTGGTAAAGCAGCCATAGTACTACAAAAGGAGCTAAACATAATTTGCAACTGGGCAGGACTATGGCAAATTATATTCAATACTAGACAAGTCCAAGGTGCTACACACTGGAAGAAAAATAGAGAACATACTTATTCAGTGAATGGTGTTGAACTGGGACTGAGATTGACCTGGAAATGATAATAGATTAAGCACTTATCAAGTCCAGTCATTGCACAACAGCAGCCAACAAAGCAAAAAGAATGCTTTGCCATACTGCCAAATCAATAGAGCGTGAGTCTGAAGCGGTGATGGTGAAGCTCTATAATGATCTGCTCAGGCCACAGCTTGAGTAATGGGGCAGAAATCACTCCTGAAATAATGGAGGAGCTCAACAGCGCTCTCCGTTGTTAGTGGCAAAATGGAGGAGCAAGTGCCGGCATTCGCACATGGTCAGTGAGACGCAGAAATCCGGAAGTGCTCCTAGTGGTTCACCAGAGATATGACAGCTTTGAATTAAAGGGACATCACTCACTGCAATCAGAGAAATCATTGAAAAAACGTAAACTTGTTATCTGGCCAGCTGGAAAGTAACTAATTACACCACCAAACAGGCACGCTTGAAAATACAGGTCTAAACTACGTTTTAACAGTAAGTTTTAATGACTGCCAAACAACTAAAAATTAACTTTTAAAACTGTGGAGTCTCATTGGTCCTTATTTTAATATGATGTGGAGATGCCGGTGATGGACTGGGGTTGACAATTGTAAACAATTTTACAACACCAAGTTATAGTCCAACGATTTTATTTGAAATTTACAAGTTTTCAGAGGCTTCCTCCTTCCTCAGGTAAATGTTTTAATAGTTTTTGATCATTAAAAAAATTAAATTAAAAGATTAATTTTTTTTTCTTTTTTAGTTTTCCCTTTCTCTTTTATTTAATTCAATTATTTCTTTGACTTTTTACAAAAAAAATTATTTTTTTATTTACAAGTACATACAGAATATGAACTTCCAATGAATGAAGCCTGCTTACCTGTTTGCGCAATGCAGGCTGAATCTTTGGGCGTGACTTCTCTTCCTGACAGATTTTGTGGGTGTATCTTTTTCACTTTTCCAGCCGCGCAACAACGCACGCTGCCCAGAGGCTGGGTTGATAGCGCACAATTATTTTAAAGTTCAAATTCAAGCAATTCGATGCCACAAAGCCTGCAGTAAGTAATTGCGTTAATTTCGTAATTTTGTTAATCCGGCACGGGCTCGATGGGCCAAATGGCCTCCTTCTGTGCTGTAACCATTCTGTGATTCTATGGTGATTCGCAGGAGCGACGGTGACCATTGCCTCGCTGCTCCGAGCGATTTCTGGCCCATTGTGTTCAATTCTGGTCACAGAGGCACAAGGGAAACATCCAAGCTTGGAAGCTGTGCAGAAAAGGCTCAAAAGTTCGAACCCTAACGTCAGAGGGCTGATTTATGAGGAATAGTTAGAAAAACTCAGACTCCAGCTTTGAAAGGTGGTGAATGAGAAGGGACCTTATAGAAATATATTAGATACTGATTGGAACAGAAAAGGTTAATCCTGAGCACTATTTCAAGTTAAGCCATATTTACTAGATGAGAGAACACAGATACAAACTAGTAAAAGACAAGTTCAGAACTGATGTCAGGAAGCAATTATTACCTAAAATAGTTTTCTGAGTAGCTTAGTGGATGAAAAAAATATAGAATTATTCAAGATTACTACTAATGGAGTTCCATGGATGAATAGGGTTTAAATGAAATTTGAAGCTAAAAAAGAAGCATTTAGTACTTACAGAGCATGAATAAAAAAAGAAATCCAAAATACATGTAATGAATGTAATCATTATAAAAAGGGAAATTGGAAAGATGAAGAAGGAGCATGAGAGAAACCGAGCAAAAATAATCATGAGCAATAAAAAAAACTTTTTATAGGCACATTACTAGTAAGAGGATAGTCAAAGTAGGGGTAAGGCTGCTAAGAGAAAGAGAAAAACTTGTAGTGGAGATTGAGGAAATTGTGGAGATGCTAAACACGTATCGTGGGGCCGATTTTCGGATGGCGGAGCGGGACCGTTGGGGGCTTGTAAAATGGCGGAATCCCGGAACGGGTTCGGAGCCCGGCTCCAACCCGCTGACTTGCGGGTTCCCCAATGACGGGTTCAGGTGCGTGCGCATCTCCCGAATGCTGGACTGCCACCGGCAATTAAAGCCGGCAGGATGCTGCTTTATCTAGTTCGGCAGACAGTTGAGGTACTCGACAGACCTCATTGAGTGGAGATTTTGGCAGGGGTGCAATTTTGACGGATCTTCAGCGTGTTTCCCGTGCTGTGGGAAACAGTTCCTGTTGTAGCAGACGTGTTTCAGCCAGCAGCCAGTGGGAGATACATTTATTGCAGCAGGGCACTCTGCCACTTCAGATAGAATTTTGACTGCAAGACCTTTGTGTTTCCACTCAAAATTCTTAATTTATACCCAAAACCCTGCTGTGCAAACACATTTACCTACTTTGCGGACCCCCTCAAATTCACACCGTCAGGATGGGGGGGCGCCATAGCTGCATTCATCACTTCATCCGAGGACAAGTAACATCACCAGCCTCGCCAGGCACGCCATCCACCTCCGCCACGTGGAGCTCCACGACACAGTGCTGCACCACAGGCACCTGCACAACTGCACAGAGGGCAACAACAGAGAGAGCGACATCGCAAGAGGCACTACCCTCGCAACAGGGTCTACAGACCGAGGCTCATCTTCCTGGACCTCTCTGAGAAGCAGTGCATACGGAGGCTCAGAGTCAGTCGCTAGGTAACCGCGGACATCTATAGCCTCCTTCATGCCGAGCTGCTCCCGGCTGGCCCAAGCAGCATCTCCTTACCTGTCCCTGTCAAAGTCACCACTGCCCCCAACTTCATCGCCTCCGGATCATTCCAGGGTGCCACCGGGGACATTGCCGAGGTCTCTCAGTCGTCTGCACACAAGTGCAGAAAGCAGGTCACCGACGGCTTGTTTTGCAGGGCCTCTCACTACGTCAACTTCCTCATGGATGACCTCACCCAGATGGAGAGGGCAGTGGGATTCCACTCTGTGGCTGCCTTCCAACGGGTGTAATCGATTGCACCCAAATAGCAATAGGAGCACCTCCACACGAGCCAGGGCTGTTCATCAACAGGAAGGGCTATCACTCCATCAACACTCACCTCATCTGTGACCACTGCAAAAGATTTCTTCACGTGCGCGCCAGATACCCTGGCAGCTGTCACGATTCCTCTATCCTCCGGGATTCCAGCATCCCGCCCCTCTTCCACGCACCGAACGCCCTTAAGGGCTGGTTCCTCGTGGACAAGGGATACCCCCTGCACACTTGGCTCATGACACCTCTGAGGAACCCCACCACCGAGCAACAGCGTTGATACAAAGACAGCCACATCGCCACCAGGTCTACAATTGAGCATGCTATAGGGCTGCTCAAGATGCAATTTAGGTGCCTTGATCGTTCTGGGGGAGCGCTTCAATATGCACCAGACAGAGTGGGACGCATTATAGTTGTGTGTTGTGCCCTGCACAACATGGCACAACAGAAAGGGGTGCCACTGGAGGAGGCCCCATCCACATCTGCCACCCACATTGAGGAGGAGGAGGAGGCGGAGGAGGAGGAGGAGGAAGAGGACGACAAGGACGAAGAGGAGGAGGCAGAGGCGGCGGAGCAACCTATAGGCAGAACAGCGGCTCACCTGGCTGCTTGTGAGGCCAGGGAGTCACTGATATGTGAACGGTTCTCCTAACATCAGACAGTGTGAAGAGTCCAGTCCTCACCAACTGGATAGAGCAGCGCCCACACCAGCCTCCGCCCCCCACCCAGCCCATCCCCTGCACAAAATAGTCCTGTAACTACACATACACCCACTTTAGAGTGACCCAATGGGTGGCATCAAGTGTGGGCGTTCATGGTGAACATTATGAAAGGGTCTTATTACAGAAGCCAGTCAAGAATGGCCAAGACGTGGCAGTAGTGGTGACAATAATAATATTTACTGTGCGATTAACAAAAAGCAAATATAAATAAAAAACATGACAAACCATCAAACACCCTTATGCATCCCATTCGTGCTTACAAAACCTTCGCCTTTCGCTTCTGACTACTCCTACGTGGTGCATCCCCTGTGGCTGCAGCAGAGGTAGTGGCAGGTTGCTCTTGTTCATGCCCTGACCGATTTGATGCTTTCGGCCTACACCCTCTGGTTTTCGGTGCATGTGAGGGCCCCTCCAAAGACTGCTCCACCTGCACCTTTGCAGGGGCAGATTCGGCCACCAGGACAGGAGGCAGCATTGCGGGTACTGGTTGAGAGGGGGGCAGCGGATGAGACATGGGGACATTTTGAGTGGTGCCCCTACTTCCATGTCCCCTTTCGCCATCTTCCCTCTGCTGGGCCAGGCCCAAACCACTCCTACCTCTCTGCTGGACGACAGTTTGGAGGACATGTGTGAAGCCTTGGAAGGCCAGTGCCAGAATACCTGCCTGCCTGTCTAAGGCAGCAGAATGTTGTTCACCCCGAGTCCGAAGGGCTGTTGTCAGGGCCTCAACGGACTCATTGGTGAGCCGTGCTTGAAGCTCCATAGAGGCTAGACTTCCCTCCATCGCAGACATTCCCGCACTTACCCACAACACTATCTCAGAGATGCCCTCACATCCCTGTGACAGTATCTCAGGGATGCCCTCCCGTACCTGTGCCACCATTCCACTCATGCAGGAGCTGGACTCTTCCATCCTCTGTGTGATTGTGGAGAATGCGCGTGGCACCTGTTCCAGCCCCTCGCAAATGTGCTGCTGTCCCTCAATCATTCTCCTTTTCAGGGATGGCCCCCAGAGTTCAGCATCTGTGTCCAGCTGAGCAGAGCCTGGAGAAGAGTGCTCCCACCGACACGGACTCTCCACAGCTGCCCCTGCCACCAGTGTCTGCTCGTGTTCACATGTGTGTGGTGACTCACCATGTGCGACCCCAACTAACTGAGGACGGGGACCCACAGAGGTGTGTGTATCTGCGTTGGTGGATGGCTTGCTCAGATGTGACGGTGCCCCGTCAGAGGCCGGGGGGTCCTCTGAGGAATCGCCCTCCACTGTTACGGCGGTCGCTGAAGGCCCTGTAAGAGAACAGAAGGCAATTTTAAGCATGATGACAGATATTGAGGTGCTGAAGATGGCAAGGCATGTTAACATCAATTGCTATTTTGTGTGCTGAATGTTAAAGTTCTGTCACCAGACGTTTGTCAGGTGCCAGTCTCAGTGTCCCCGATGGACAGGCACTCGAGGGTGCGGCTCAGCTCCAGCGCCTCCTGCTCTGCCTCTGTGAGCATGACTGCCTGTTGCGCCCCCTCTCCAGTCCTTGCCCTCTCCAGTCCATTCTGGGCTCTCTTCTCCTATAAGGGGAGAAAGTACAGATGCGTGAGTGATTGATGGCGACGTGGCCAACCGCTGAATGCATTGGTTTGGGTGAGGCTGACCGTGAAAGAGATGCACCAGAAGGTGAGTATGAGACAGAGCCATGACATTGTATGAGGATTGGGTTGAGTGGTAGTGGTGGGATGGGTACTGGGGAGGTGAGGAAGTGCAGGTAAGTTGAGGATGAGCTTTGAGTAGGTGTGAGGAGTGATGAGATAGAGTAGTGTTGGCAGTGCAGAATGAGTTGGGGGTGGGGGCAGTGATGTGGAAGACGGAGTGTAGGAGAGTGAGTGAGTGTACTCACTTTGGCTGACCGAGTTAGGTCATTGAAGCGCTTCCTGCACTGGATCCAGGTGCGGGAGATGTTGCTTCTGCTGGTGACCTCCTCTGCCACCTCGAGCCAGGCCTTCTTGGTGGCAGAGACAGGCCACTTCCTCCCGTCCACCGGGTAGAATAGATCCCACCTCCTCCTCATCCCATCCAGTAGCACCTGGAGTGAGGCATCATTGAATCAAGGCGCAGCCTTTCCCCTGGGCTGCTTCGTTCTGTAATTTTGGTTGTTTGCTGCAGGAGCAGCATTGGAGGACTGCCCCTTTAAATAGGACTCCTCCAGCCGACAATCTGTGATGCGGGTGCGCAGTCCACCCACTGCGCAGGTTTACGATGGGAAACCCGGAAGCCACGTTAGGTGGCTCCAATTTACCCGTGATTGCATGGGGAACGGATGGATTTTACTGGGCAGGTTACCCACGCACCCTGTCGCCCCCCCCCCGCTGCCATCCCGCCTCCCTGGTGCCTCAGTTTTCAAAGCAGACATGGATATTGAGGTTGTAGAACCACCAGAGACAGGTGTAGAGTAGTTAGTGGAGATTATTATTCAGAGAGATGGCATTAAAGAAGTTATCAATTACAATAAAAGGTAAAGCATTGAGATCTGATGGTTTACAGCCTGAGGGAAGCTCGGGAATAAATACTGGAGACTCTTACTATAATTCTGTGGAAAGAAAAAATGTGCCTGAAGATTGGAGGATGGAAAATGTGACTTCCTTCTTCAAAGAAGGAGACAAGAATACGACAGGAAATTATAAGTTAATTAGCTTTACTTCAATTATTGGTAAACAACTACATTTTATAATACAAGATGAAATTACCACATTCTTGAAAAAGATGAGCTAATCAAGGCCAATCAACATGGATTTCAAAAAGGCAGGTTCAATGTGACTAGCCTTGTAGAATTCTTTGAAGAAATAACAGAAAGGATAAATGTAGTAAATGTTGTTTATATAGATATTCAAAAAGCATTTGATGAGGTACCACATAAGACTTATGCAAAGTAAAGGCACATGAAATTAAGGGAAATGTGGCCAAATGGATAGATAGACACTTGTCAGGTAGAAAGGGAAGGGAAGGGGATAAAAGGAAGTTTCTTGGACAAGCAAGTGGTGTTTTGCATGGGTTTATGTTGGGGCCGCTCTTATTTACTATGTACATAAATGATCAGGTTAGGGATCGAAGGAACAATGTCAAAATTTGTTGATAAAAAACAAATTGGTGGATACAGCAAATTAAAATTGGGATTGTGGAACTGAGGTGAGGATTGAGAGACTGCAGGAGGATGTTGTTAGGTTCGGAGAATGGGCACGAAGATGGCAGATGCAATTCAATGTAGAAAATTGCAAATTAATACATTTTAAATAGAGCCGAGGAACAGAGGGACCTTGATACACAGGTCATTAATTGTGTAGGTAGATAAGTCAGTTAAAAGTATCCTTGATGTAGAAGCATAGAAAAAGCAAGATGTAATATTTAACTTGTACAAGAACTTAGTTTGTCTGCAATTGGAACAATGTAGAATTTTAGGCACCCCATTATAGGAATTATAAAAAAGCAATGGGAAACGTGCAGCACAGATTCACCAGCATGTTTTTAGGGATAAGGGGGCTACAGATTTGAAAAGGGATTTGAAATATTAGGGACCATTTGACTAGAAGTGAGAAAACGAAGGGATGATCCGATGGAGTTCTTCATGATTATGATAAAATAAATAGTGATAGATTGTGTTCGCTGGCCAATATGGCCGTAATCAGAGGCCACAAATTTAAGATAATTTAAGAATTTAAGGGGAGGTTAGAAAAAAAATGTCTTCCTGCAAACTGGTTAGAATGTGAATACATTGCCAAACACTATTGTTGAAGCAGAGTACATAAATTCTTTTAAAAGCAAATGAAAAAGTTTCTTGAAAAAGAGGATTATTAAAAGGTACAGGGTGTGCAGGAGTGGGGTTAGCCTAAGTGGCTCATAGACAAAAAAACACCAGCAGTTTGATGGACCAAATGTTCTGGTTCTGTGCTCTTATATTCTATAACTCTCTGAAGGGGAATAGTTAGTCACTATGGAAGGATGAAATAAAAGGACATCATGACCTTCCATATGTACACTTACCATTGTGATTTATGATATTGCACCAAATGATTTGAATTGTAATTCGGTTTTATTTCACTGCAAATTAGAGCAAAAAAGCTTATCCAATATATTAAAAATCTTACATTTTCTTGCACTTCCTGTCAACTTTTCTTCCATGATAAATTTCAATGTCCCACAATAATGAGGAAAACTGCTTATATAAACGTGTCACACTGTAACTGCATAATCTAGCCACCAGGTGGCTTCTTCAGAAATTGCTCAAAATCCTTTGTGAAAAATTTTCATCTGAAAATTTTTGACCCATCTTTATTTTTTCATTAACGCAAATTTTTAATGTCCAAAACAAGGGTTTAAAGTAAATTAAAACAGAAAAAAATGTATATTTTACAATAACGGGATTACATTTATCAACAACTTGCATTAATATAGCACCTTTAATGTAGAAAAATCATCCCCAAGATGCTTTCCATGACTTGTCTTTTGTGTTTCGTAACGATTTTACTTGAACGCATAAGCTTCTTACAGAAGAATTGGCACGCACTTCATATTTTTGCCCAGAGCTGTGAAGCTGTGATTTTGTATTGTGTAGCCTGAGTATGTGCCAATTTCCCAGGCTGCATAAGTACACTTCAGTAAAATGTATTGATGGAATATTTTATCTTCAGTATTTAGAAATTTATGCTCAGTAGTTTTACTTCAAGTAATTTTGATAAAGAAGACAAATTTTAAAAGCTTCATTTGAGGTAAAATGTATATTGAGTGTTTTTTTTAGAGAGAAGCTGTTCATATGTTTGTGTTTTGTGTGTGTTGTATGTGCATGAGAATGAGTAAAAAGAGAGAAGCAGAGAGAGAGACAGACAGAGAGAGATTTGTTAATTGTATCCATGTGATTTATATCAATTAGTGTTAATTATATTCAGGTGGTGTGTATCAATTGGGAACGCTCTTGTATCCATTTATAAGAGAGCTTATCTAGGGTGTGGTGTGTGTAATGTGGATCTCTGTGAATAAAGGCTTGGAAGCATGGAAGACCAGGCTCTCGTGTTCTATCCTTCACCACCTGGCTATCCAATTTAGAACAAGAGAGGCAGACTGAGAGAATGAGCAGAGACAGACAGACAGCAAGATAGATAGATAGATAGATAGATGGAGAGGGAGATAGGGGGTGAAATTCATCTTCAGCGGTGGCACAAGAAATCGATCGTGGATGGGCTGCCCTTCATATAGCCCGCCCAATTTTCCTTTCCATTGAAGTCACAGACCGAGTGGGGCGTAAAATGGGTGGCAGATCTACTACTGCCCATTTTACGCCACTGCTGAAATTAAATTTTACCACCAGAGTCTTCCTTTATTCTAACAGTTCAATTTTATCACATTTTGAAGCCAACAAATGATCTCATTTATGCTTTGTTATAAAATGTAAATGAAAATTATTTACAGCAGTGAGATAGTGGTCTAAATTTTAACAATGAGGTGGGATCTCAGCGGCGATGGGGGTGTCAATAAGTGGGTGGAAAATCTGGAAAAAATTTTTGTGCGTGTTCTGAGCAATCGCGACTCAATTGAAACCGCTTAACTGAACTTTCGGGTTTTGCGTCCTCAAGCTGCGCAGCAGACGGACTGCACACTCGCATGATGTGTTTAAAGCCCACTATTTAAAGGGCCACTGCAACAATGCATTTTGAAGGAAAAAGGAGTATGGAGCGTCCTGGAGCAAAGTCTGCACCCAGGTTCTCAGATGCCGCCCTGGAGACGTCACTGGGCACTGTCAGAAACAGGAGGGAGGTGCTATACCCAACAGACAGGAGGAAGAAACCAGGTTCTGTCACCAAGAAGGCGTGGCTGGAGGTGGCAGACCAGGTAAGCAGCGGGAGCACGGTGTCCCGGTTATGACTGCAATGCAGGAAGTGATTTAATGACCTAACCAGGTTAGGAAAACTGATTCACCTTTATTCTGTGGTGAACATCACCTGCCTCCCCCCCTCCCTCACACTGCCCTGTGAAGCCTATTCCATCACATCACTCCTCACACCCACTTAAGACTCAGTGTCAAGTTCCCTTCACTTCCTGTGCATTTCTTCACCCCCCCCCCATTTGTGCACCCACCTCTCCCACTCATCCCAACCCTGATGTAATGCGATCAATCTGTCTGATAGTCACCCTCTAATGTATCTGCTTCATTGTGAGCCTGACCCAAAGCAATGCATCCTTGGGGTGACCACTTCATCCACATTCACTCTCATGTCTGTACTTATTCCCCTTGCAGGAGGAGAGAGTGCAAAATGCAAAGGAGAGAGCGAGGACTGGAGGGGGGCCTCCACAAATCGTGGCCCTCACAGAGGAGATAAGTCATACGGTGGAGTGCCTGGCCGTATGGGAAGCCGAGACTGGTGACAGAACTTTAACATCCCTCACACACAACATGGATTGCTGTTATCAACAATTGACCTGTTGCACAACTCGGTATGCTCATCGCAACATTACTTCTTAATTATGTTCTCTTCCAGGGGTGTCATGGACTGAAGATGTGGACGAGGGTGATTCCTCAGAGGAGCTCCCTGTCTCTGAGGGCGCACCGTCACATCTTAGCGAGCCATGAACCAGCGCAGATACTCACACCTCGGTGGGTCTTATTAGAGAGGTAGTTGGGTTGTCACCTGATGAGTCACCACACACAAGTGAGCATGAGCAGTCACTGCTGGCAGGGGCAGCAGTAGAGAGTCTGTGTCAGTGGGCACACTCCTCTCCAGGCTCTGCTCAGCTGGACACAGATGCTGAACCCCGGGGGCCATCCTTTAAAAGGAGAATGATAGAGGTACAGATGCACCTTTGCAACGTAC